>NC_135503.1:5456419-5777051 GCF_052857255.1 Amblyomma americanum | reverse complement strand
ATTTCAAAAATAAGTTTATTACCTTGGGTCCAAATAGGACATGTATCAGATATTGAGCTGATAAGAACAGATACTACACTGCATCCCCAAATGTGGGGTAGTTAAGGCATGCAATTTTTGGTAGTGGGGGGAGAGGCGTTTGTGCCCTCCCCCCTGGGGGAAAAAAAATTCATAGATACGTTTTTAAAAAATTTGGAAGAAAACGTATTACCTGGAAAAACATATCATACAAACCGCCCAATTTTGAAAAATGTAACTGCTGAATGACGTACGAAAACAATTATTGATAATTCATTATTGATTAGCATTTCTTGTCACAACGACTGAATAGCTCCCTTTCTAGTGCTCACTGAATTCAGTCTGCATTGGAGTTGTCTTAAGCACCGAAGAAACTTCACAACACGTCTGGCCTGTCAACGGCAATGGAAAAAAAAAAAACGAAATCTTTTCTTAGCCAATTTCGGATGCTTTGTCCCCTAGCACTTGCTGGGAAGTTGCCGCATTCTTGTTTTTCACGTTGCAATCTCAAGACCCAGCCTGCCTGTTTTTAAGCGCATTGCTGTAGCTCTCAGATGCTTCGGCCCCTTGTCCTTAAGCATCACAAAGAAGCCGCTGCAGTTCTCCTTTTCAGGTCGCGTCCCCGCACTAACATCCCACTTGTATGTTGGTGCACCATTCTCCCCCCCCTTCTAGTGCTTCGCCCATTTGCACCTAAGCACCACGGAGAAGCCACCACAGAGAGTGACTGCTGCTGCATTTTAGCTCTTCATGTCTCGTGAACCCATGATTGGTCGGGCGGCTTGTTCACTTCAAGATGCTTGCTTGGTTGCTAAACGCATTAAAGAACCAGAACTTGTTGAAATTTTAAACACTGAAGCTGTAAAATCATGTTATCCAGGAACACATTAACCGTGAGAAAAATAGCGCAACTTTATGGGACACTTTTTGCGGCGACGATTTTGAACGGCAATTTTGAATGACATGAAGTTCGTGCAAACGCTAGATGAGGGACAGAAGAAAGAAGACTCGTAGAAGACGTTCACCAGTGCTATGTGGCTTCTTTCTTCTATCCCTCGTCTAGTATTCGCGTTAACTTCTTCACAAAGTGCAACACCGGCAAGCCCAACAGCATGCTCTCTTGAATGTATGAACCAGGAAATCGTATCGAGGTCTCTCTCTACTGTTTTTCTTTATGCAACCTCACTAAGTTGCTGTGTGAAGGGTTGTCTGTATTGCCCCTTTCATTCCAACTATGATAATACCATAGTTGGCAGTGTAGGTATAATGTAAACAAATAAAAAACACTTAGTTTACTAGATCGGAGGTCCAAACACAGAAGTTCATTATATCAGAGGTGGCACACTTAGGTTCGTTATATCCGAGGTGACATACTTAGGTTCAGTATTTCCAAGGTTAACGCATGAAAGGCCATTATATCTCAGGTGGCACACTAAGGTTTGTTATATCTGAAGTAATATATACTAATAAAGGCCGTTATACCTGCGGTGGAAAACTAACGTTTGTTATATCCGAAGTAGTATATGCTAAGTTTGTATAGGTAGTATACTGAGTTCGTTCGCAGCCCAGTGGCACTGACCCCTCTAATGCTATCACATAATTAAATAACAGAGATGCCCTTGCACACCTTGCGGTTGCGTGTGTTGAACCAAGTCGTGAAGTCAACTGTTTCAAAGTTGACCACGCTGGTGACGTAGCGTGCTCCCTCGGGCCCCAAGGTCACAATGGAGGTGAGGAGGCGCAAGGCAGCCCTGGCCATGCCGTACTTGGCCGTGCGGCACAGGGCCATGTGCAGCAGGCGGCTGTACTTCTGCAACATCTGCTGCACTGACACCAGTGCCGTGTTGACGTACTGCTTGAAGTCCTCGGGCAGTCTGCAGAGGAGGCGCTCTAGGGCCTGGTAGATCAGCTTGTGCTGTTGCAAAAAAAATGGGGTGCAGAAGGAATAAATGCAACAGGAAAGGAGCTACAGGGCTGCACTAGTTAACCTTCTGATGGCTGCTGTTGCGTATGAACAATGGCCATCATGTGTTTGAAATTTCCAGCTCTACTGAAAGTAGGTGCTTATGGGGATGTGGCCCATTTCTTACGAAGAGCTGATTACGGTATCTCGATTGGTGCTTCGCTCAGTTTTACTGACATGACTCACGTAATGTAAACGCTCTTCCCTTTGTTTACTAAGTGTACACAGAGGTGTTCAGTTGCGTATTTTTGTTTCGTCATAGCCAAGCGCGCTGTCTCCTCTTCTGGCAACGACAGTGACGGTCTTCTGCAGGAGTACTTTCCAAGTATAAAAGTCTGAATCAGAGAACGATAGCTCGTCTTTGGAAGAACCACACACAACCAGTTCTGGCTTCTAAACCAACACACTTGCAACATCACAGGAGTGGGCGTGACGCAACAATGCTCAATGGGACGTTCATCCTCATTTTTTTTTTCATTTTTCATACTAAATTAACATTTTTTTTTCATTCTGAGGCATGAATAAATAAACTGACCACAACAGGCATGTTTTCCCGAGAAAAAATTAGAAAACATTAAATATGTTCTGGTAGACTGAAAATTTATATATCCAAATATCAAAGAGAACATGGTCAGCCTCCCTGAGGCCCTGAATTTCAGGGAGAGTAAAAGCAAAATTAACATGTCAGCAGTAGAGACGAGTGAGCGAAAACTAGAGCACTGGTGGCATAATAACGGAATGAAAAACTTGCGCAAACCGTCACAGAGATCAAATAATATAGCTTAGAACAAAAATATACCTTAGAATGGGAAAGAACCAGAATAGAATTAAAACGAAAAAAAAGTGTGAAATAAATAAAACAGCCATAGCCACTTAAATAAACAGCAATTTACTAGGCAAAGTGACGTTTGCCACCACCTCTATTCAAAGGAGATGCTAATAAGATCTATATATATCTAAGGTAGATTCAAGGACAAGACAACAACCATGCCTTTGCACAAATGAGTGAGCAGTGAGAAAGTTCTGTTATGCATGCCTTGATTCACGGGAACTTTGCAGGTCGCAGAAATCACCACTAACCGGAGTATCAAAACCCCAGTTTGGGCCAGTTGATTCGCACTTGAAACTTGAGGAACCAGCGTAAAAAAAATGTGGACAAAGGAACACTGATGACAGAACAGTGCTCTTCAGTGTTCCCTTGGTCATGTCTTTTTGCGTTGGTCTTTTATGCTCCCGGAGTATATCTCACACTAATGAATATAGTAAGGTTGGCAGACACAGTAAGCCAACTTACCACCACAGAGCCTGTCTTGACGCCATCAAGGAGTGAGGTGATACATTGATAGCTGCCATCAGTTCTGTCAAGGTACTGCTTGACAACATCCACCGTACTTTCTCCACTTGCAAATGAGTCCGCCGCATTGACAAACTTGATCAACTCTGGAAGTGAGACAAGAAAGAAGGCACATGAGCGATGAGGCCCAGATCAGAAATTTTACAATTTGCATGAAAGTGCTGCAAGCAGTTAATCACCACAGCAATAAGTCATTATACAAATTTCATCTGAACCACCCCAAGGCAAAAATACCCATCCTTATGAAACTCGCATCGTCTCCTCCCCCAAAAGATGTGCCTAGATTCACTTCTCTTGCACTTGAACTCATGTGAGCCATCACACGGTTTGCTGTCCAGCTCGGAAACGCAACCACTGTTTTGATGAACCTGCCTGCTGAGTGTCCACATGCATTTCACAGCAAGGCATAGTTGACGTGACCTTGCCCTTCCCCTCATAAAGACAAAAGCTGGCTGTTAGTAATGCCCAGAAACCAACCTACCAAAGCCTGCAGTTCCTAAACAAAGGTACTTACATAAGCTTGGCATCAACAAAAAAAAAGCATATCTGCTAAGGTTTTATTTAAAAATAAAATCCGAGTATTCACTGTCAACTGGAGAACAGTTGCATGCTGTTATGTTCCCGACTTCATTCAGCTTTTCGTAGCATATTAATTATGTTTCATTCCTGTTACGTTTACATTTTCTTTTTGCCCCGAGCTTCAAGACACAGGAAAAGGAGACTGGTGCAAATTCAGGCATTTCAATGCCTCTTTTTTGTCAGTCCCACAGAACCTGTTAAGGGTGACGCAGGGTTTGGAGCAGAACTTTTTTATTTTTTGGCGTAGAGCAATGAAATTAGGTGGCGGACCACAGTGGTGGCCTAGTGGTCTGAGCATCTGCTTCACATGCGGGAGGTGCGGGGTTCGATCCTCAGTGCCGCCGGGTACCCGCCGGTGATATAACGTGGTACAATAAGCTTTCCCCTGGGCTGGTGCTCTATTTATTTAGGGCGAAATGCTTGGAAATGGGTCTTTGACCCCACTTTGAGTAGGCCACAGATGCCCTTGCACCAAAAAAAATCGATCATCATCATCATCAAATTTGATGGCTGTTTTGAGAACTGCACTAAATGATTAAATACAAAATATCACCGATATATATTCAGTATTTCTGACATTATAATTCTTAGTGCTTCATTGCTATACCGAACTTGCAGAAAGTCTGATGTGACAACAATATATGGCAGGAACCTCAGCCACTCATATGTTTTAGCCATAAGAATTATTCATGTAATGACATTCTCCAAATATTTTTATCAGCACCAAACATTACATCCATGCTCGCATAGTGCACTCATTATAGTCACGCCAAAGTAGTTGCAGAGCAAAAAAAAAAGTAATTCAGAACCGTAGGATCGTCACTGCATAAAGAATTTATCAAGGAACATAATGCAACAAATTGCATTAAAGTCCGTGAACCATTGTCGTGCTGCGCTTTCTGCAAGCAGGGAAGTCGGGCCAAAAACTTTGAGAAAACAAGCACTGAAGTTGCAGAAGCAGCCACTTTTGCTACCCACGGTCACAAAAACAATTTTCAAAGTCACTTTTGGGCGGCTTTTGGAGACAGTGCGTGGTTATCAACGGTGTCAGCTCGGAAAGTGTGGGTGTAACTTCAGGTGTTCCGCAGGGGTCGGTTTTGGGCCCTCTTCTATTTCTCATTTTTATAAATAACCTCACTAGTAACATTTCAAGTATAATCAGACTTTATGCTGATGACTGTTGTATCTACCGCAATATTTCTTCTGAAGCAGATGCAATTTCACTACAGCATGACCTCAACTCTGTATTCTCTTGGTGCAACAACTGGAATATGGCGCTAAACATCTCCAAATGTAATCTGGTCCGGTTTACAAAAAAGAAACAATTCCTCCAAACAGACTATTTCCTTGGTAGCACTGAATTATCCGCAGTTTCAACTTATAAGTACTTGGGAGTCTTTTTTTCTACTGACCTATCATGGAATACACACGTAAATTACATATCTGCTAAAGCCAGTCGCACATTAAACTTTCTCAGACGTAACTTTAAGGACGCTCCCCTTATGCTGAAGGAGACATTATACATGTCTACTGTACGTCCGATACTTGAGTATGCTTCCGCGGTTTGGGACCCGCATACAAAACTGAATATTGAGGAGCTGGAGCGCGTCCAGAAACGGGCTGCTAGGTTTGTGTCCGCCGATTACAATTTCCAAAAAAGTTCTTCTGGTTTGCGCGAGAAGTTGGGATGGCCATTACTTGAAAACAGGCGCAAATATTTGAGACTCTCTTTCTTTTATAATGTGCTTAATAATAAAACTGGAATTCCAAATGAGAAATACATTAGTGAACCCAGCTACATTTCCGCCCGCACTGACCACCCACTTCAGGTGCGCGAGTACAATTGCCGTATAAACGTATTCAAATATAGTTTTTTCCCACGAACAGTGCATGATTGGAACTGTCTCCCTTCGCGGGTCGCTACCGCTCCTCCTACATCGTTTCTGACCGATTTGCAAAGCCACCTGTCAATATAAGTGCAATAATTCTTGTCCGAGTGTATTATGTTTTAAGCAGTGCTGTATTTTAAAATGTATCTTTTTTTTGTGTGTGTGTATGTGTGTGTTTAGGGTATGTTTGCCTTTCTACAATGGTTTTTATTTTGTTTGTTTGTTTTTGCCTCCGTGTGCATGGGTTTATTGTATTTTCTGTGTAGACCGCATCATTTGCCTAATTTATTATGTACTAGATGTTTGTTCTTATTTATGATGTTTCCCCCCTACAATAATGCCCCAATGAGGGCGCTGTAGGTACTGTGTATAAACTGTGTATAAATATAAATATTTGTCGAGATGTGACTAAAGAGACCATATAGGTACAAATGTGATGGTTCCCAAAATTCGTTTTTTTCGATTTTTTTTTTACTTGAGCACCGCACCTCTGAACAAAATCTGAACAAAAGAAACGTATGAAGCACTTAGATCACGCTGGAATAACGGCGCGGATGGCCACGAAAGCTTCGTGCGTGACGATCGCTCTTTGGTTCTATGTCGAAAACACCGCTAGAGTTCAAATAAGTGTGGTATTTACTGGAAACATGCTTTCCACAGCAAGATAAAGCTCTTAAGTCAAGCTAGAATCGCCACACAAAAGGCAGCGAACAAGCTATTTTGACAGCTAACGTGACGGTGGTTTCAAACTGCGCGGGTTATCCTTCGCGCACTTCTGAAAACAAATACGGAGTCGAATACCAACTAGGGCTACATGCCACATTGCCAGAGGTTTTGCACTAGGTTAGACAACTTCGTTTACAGGAGATGAAATGGCGTTGAAGCAATTAAAACACACGACGTTCAGAGGACTGCTGGTCTCACTACCACGAGGTTCGTTTAATAAAAAAACTTCATTGAGACCCTTTCCAGTGGCTTGTAAATAATACAGTTTACCTTCCATCACGTCGCCGCCTTTGTCGAGCACAAGGAGGAATTTTTCTATGCAGAATACGTCTTCCGTGTCTAACTTGGTTTTTTTCTCCGGAAGCGTGTCGTCTGGCTCTTCCGAGTCAAGATTGTCCTTAGTTTCATCGTACTTCCTTTTTTTAGGCATTTTCACTTTCTGTGCAGTCATTTGTAGCACTTCAATTTGGAGAAAGCGTTGACAACGATAACAGATGGTTCGCCGACACGATTTAGCACTTGACGTTCCTACGAACACAGAAACCACGAGTTCATGCTTTGATCACTAGTGCGCTGCCATTTTGTTTTTGGCACGTGCCACCCTTGTTCGCAGAGCCCATCTTGTTTCCCGTCACGTTTAGGGCTTAGGATCATGCTTAGGATACGCGAATTTAACTGTAACAGAGAAGCACAAATCAAAAATTGTTTTTTTTCAATACTAGACTGTTAAAGCTGCATATAAATGCCATGAGCGCGTGGAAACTGTCTTTTTAGTGAATGACAGGATGCAGTTTTATGGCACCCTGAAATGATTTTGATATCTGTACAGGTGGTCTTTGTGACTATTCGATTCAATTGTAAATGTTCTTCATGGGCTCTATAATTTACAAAAAAAAATTGAAAAATTGCTGCTCGCAACCGACTAGGGCGACAACTCACCACGTGTTCTTGGCCGCCTCTAAAGGCCTAAAGTCCTATGTAATAGTTTATAATATAATACTTTATAGAGGCTTTACAGCTGCACCAACCTGCACCAACTATATGCCTGCCCCCATAGTACATTGTACTAGTAGCTTAGGTACAGGACTATAATGTTCTAGTGCACTGTACCCATGGAGTTCCTTGCGTGCTTACTCTAGCTTTATTCGAATCAGAGCTGGTTCAAGGCACCAGTCCTGAAAAAGTCGCTGGTGCCAGCGCAATGCAGGACCAGTTCTGTGGTGCCGGTGAATGGATGGATGGATGGATACGGCTGAACCTTTTAAAACGGGCGGTGGCTCAAGCCACCTAGCCATGGCCTATGAAATTTTACTGTCTAGATTTTAGCCACCTATCAGATAACCTTTACTTGATTACTTCTACCCGCTTAAAATCTACTTTTCCTTCATTGTCCTTAAACTTCAATGCCTTGGGTAAATCAGCCCCGCTGCTTTCCACTGTAGGGTGAAGCCCTTTACAGAAAAGTATCAAGTGTTCAGCCGTTTCCTCCTCCTCTCCGCACGCAATGCACAACGTGTCCTATCTCGTGGTACCTGACTCTATATGTCTTAGTCCGCAAAACTCCAGTCCTGGCCTCAAACAACAAAGAGCATCCCCTACAATTATCATAGATATTTTCTTTGCCAATTTCCCGCTTAAAGATCCTATATGTTCCCAGTGCCGATTTCGTCAGCATCCGTTTTCCACAGAGCTCTCTACACGTTTCTTTAACCTTTTTCTTAACCGATAATTGCTGATTTGCCCCCTTACTGCTGTCCAGATATTTGCTTGCCAATTTTCTAGTTCGCTTTCTCCATTTCGTATCAACATTCTTTATATAGAGGTGTCTGAAAACTTTTCTAGCCCACTGCTTTTCCCCCATTTTTCTCAATCGCTCCTCATATCCTATCTTACTGCTATCCTCTCTGCTCTCGAAAGACGCCCATCCCATATCACCCTGTACCCCCCAGATTTGGTGTATTGTCATGTGCTCCCAAAGCTAGCCTCCCTATGCCACATTGTTTAATTTCTAACCTTGCTTGAACATCTGGTCTCATGCACAGGACCGCATTACCGAAAGTCAGGCTAGGGACCATCACCCCTTTCCAGATCCCTCTTACCACTTCATACCTATTGTAATTCCACAGTGCCCTATTTTTCATGGCAGTTGCATTCCTACTAGCTTTATTCATAACATATTTTTCATGTTCTGTCAGATACTCTGCACGGTTTAAATTTATATATCCACACCCCAAGATATTTGTACTCATCCACTACCTCTAACGTGAACTCCTGTATTCTATGCTCGCTGCCCTCATCATTAAATACCATGACTGCAGATTTTTCCTTACTAAACTTGAAGCCTTATCTCCCTCTGTACCACATATGTCTTCAACTTCTGTAAATATTCCTTGGTGTCAGCCATTAGCACTATATCATCCACGTAAATTAGCCCCAGTAATGACTGTTTAATCCATTCTCCTTGCTTGAAAAAAGAAAGTTTGAAGCCTAGTCCGCTCCTCTCTAGCTTGGTCTCCAACTCTTGCAGGTACAACATGAACAACAAAGGAGACAGAGGGCATCCTTGCCTAAGCCCCCACTCTATCTTTACAGCCGATCCATTTTTTTTCTCATTTTATAAGCACTCTGTTACCTTTATATATATATCATTTAAAAGATTAATTACTCCATCTTCCACATTCAATGTGACCAGTATGTTCCACAAATACTCTTGAATAATGTTGTCATAGGCTCCCCTAATATCCAAAAATGCTAGCCATAGGGGCATGTGTTCCTTTTCACATAAGGTGCAGCGTGTTAGCAGCTCCGCGCCTTATGTGCGACAATTTTCAATCGTGCACATGCAGGCAGCTCTTGTCGTCTGCTCGCTGTGGAGGTGTTGAGTGGTGCAGTTCTCGCGTTTTTTGTGTGCGGTCGCTTTCGTGCATAGTGGGACTTGCGTCGTCGATAGAGTTGGCCATGGTCGACGACGGGGACATGACATAGTTCTTTGTTATGGAGTAGTTCTACTCTTACGACAGTGAATACAGGAAACCGACTCCGTGGTGTCCTTTGCCGCAACTCACTTGTTTGAACCGATTGCAACCAAATTCCGAAGTACTGTAAAAGCGTGGTTGCAATTGCTACTTCAATTTCGAATTCATGAGGCTCTTCAGACTATCTAGAGAGTCGTTCGAAGAACTTTCGGCGCGCTTCAATCCCCTGCATATTTTCTGACGCCTATAGGGGGTGCCCACAAATTACTGTCGAGAACCCGCCTCGCTCATTTAGCTCTTTATAAGCAGTTTAAAAGCTACCTTGCTGCTTTACATGAGCCCCGGCATCCCCGTAGCCGCAGCAGAAATAATGTCCAGGCAACGGCGAACCAGCAGCATCTGCCTGCATGCTAGCGCAGCAGGCAGAGGTACCGGCGCCGGCAAAACGCCTGCGATTCGCCTTGCCCGTATTTTTCCAACAGCCCACACACCATTGTTGCGCCGTCTGAAAAAAAAAAATGTTTTGTGTGAACTCTCAAGCACACGGACGGCTTAGCTATCTGTTAAAAATAGCAGCTAGGTGCAACAAAAAACACAGAAAGTTACCTGCTGTCGCATATATTTCAGTGTCATTTTCTCGCAAACTGACATAGGACCCGTCAACGACAGCGAAAACCTCCCTCAATTCACCTTCAATACTTACGAGCATGTTAGCGTCGTCTGCGCGTCGTCTGCTCAAAGCTGTCTGCATGTGCACAACTTTCCTGCACACCTCCTTCGCGGATGGTGCCAAGGTTCCTTGCACCATAACGACACCACGGCTGCACCCAAATCAATCGTGGACAGTGGTGCTGGGGGGCACTGTGAATTGAGGGCTTTGGTGCAGCGCACTGTGAACCAGTGCCGGCGATGCAGAGAACCACGGCTGAATCGAACAAAGCTTCTATGGCCTGCCACATGGGCCTGCCCTTACCCCGATGATGTGACAGGGTGAGCCTTATCACTGGCGGGACAGGGCGCTGCGGGGCGCAGTTCCAGCTTTTCTTTATTTTTTCTTGCGGCAAGTCGGATGAGTTGATGGAGAGCGGAGGAGCATCATTTTTAATTGCCGACAGGTTTGGTGTTGATGAAGCTAGCTTTAAACAATTTACGGTGCGGTGACGAGCGATGGAATACCAATAGAAACCGATTGTGCATTTTCATAACCGCAGTAAACACCATTTCATGGTCCCTTTAACTCTACGACACGAAATACTCTAGTGGCACTACGAGCGCCGCTTTTTGTCGTCTACTTGGTACGCATGGTGCTATCAGTGTCCCTTCACCAGTTTTTATCTTTAAAAAAAAGGGGGTGCTACATGGAGCTTTACAGACCAAGGATCAATGTCCCGTATTTGCATGTGCCTTCCAAAGCCATCCGAATTAATTTCTACCACCTGGTGCTTGTTAATGTGCACTGACACTGCGCAGCACGCGACATTATTGCATTTCGCCGCCCTCAAAATTCAATTTTGGCTGGGATTCGATCCCGCGATCTTTGGAATCGGCAATCGAACGCCGCAGCCTCCGAGCCACCACAGTGGATCTCGTGTCCTTTCCTTTCCATGCAGACTGTCATCCCTGCAACCATATACATAATTCAAGAGGCATATGAAACATTATCTTTTTTATTTAATGCACGGACCTTGAGCTTCTGACATAATATTTTCAATGTATGCAAATTTGTTTTCCGTTGCCACGCTGTCACCTTGAAGAATACTAACTAAATGCACTATTACTATATAATGACTATTTATTCATCGTACCCATAGTGATAACGTTCCCGGTACGCCCATTGCATGTGTGGTGAATTCCTGCGTAACCGCCTTCCTACAGGCTCAAGGTCATTGTAGCACTTGTCAAAGACACGATCAACTGCATTTCTTGCCACTTCTTCTGAAACACCTCTGGCCGTGACGATAGAATTGACGGCTTTCTTCTTGACACATTCCTGGAAGCAAGCAACAAAGACAGATTGGGGTAAAGGAGAAAACTCGCCCGCACCACTAATGTATCGCGGAGAAGCCACTAAGACATATATATTAGGTTGGGGAGACCTAAAAAGATTGAAAAATAATAAGCCCCTGCCTGCACCACTGACGTATAACAGGCTTAATCTAATTTGAAGATGAATGAAAAGGCCCGAGGGCAATAGTATAATTTTACCACCCGTAGGCGGAGAAAATGGAAAAAAATGAGGGGGAAGCTACACAACGGCCCACAGCCGGGGAAGCGGGCCCGGGGAGACTCCCCTGATCTCCCCTGGGACGTAGCGGAGAGGATGGGTGAAATGAATAGGTTGTAGTATGAAAAAAGGAAAGGGGTTATGGGCATAGGGATGGGAATGGGGACAGCGAGTTTTTTTGCTCTGATCCAACGAATTTCTTGACTCCATTACTGGCCTGCCTGGCCAGGACAGGGAGGGACAATAAGATTTTTAGCAAACTGAAGGAAAACTGGAATATAACTTTGCTTTTCATATGTCAGTCTGATGCCAAACACTGACATTTAGCACTTTTCAACTATAACACATAACATGATACTAACACAACATGCTACAACCTTTGTCCGTAAAGTTCCAAGACCGAGTCCATTAAAAAAAATGGGTTTAACATTGAAATCATTTGCGCAGCACCTCTTCGAAATAGTCTCCTCTACCTTGCAGTCTATACATAGCTTCCAACACTTCTTGAGGTCTTGGAAAAAGTTGGAAAACACTTGTTTTGGCAGGGCTGTCAGCTCCTTTGTCGTGGCGTCTTGAATGGCCTCCACACCATCCAGCGACCTTCTAGGGCTCTCTTCACAAGAGGAAACAGGAAAAAATTGCATGGGGAGAGGTCAGGCGAGTATAGCGAATGGGGAAGTAGAGTAAAGCTGTGCTTGGCGAGAAATTTTGTCACGCTGAGAGCAGTGTGCGGCCTTGCGTTATCGTGGAAAAGACTCCATTGTCCAGATGCCCATAAGTCAGGGAAACGGCGTCGCAGTGCATCACGCATGTGTTGGAGCACGCGGATATAAAACTCATGATTCACCATCTGCCCTTGTGGGACGAACTCGTGGTGTATGACACCTCTGGCATCAAAAAAAAAAAAAAAACTATCAGCATTGTCTTTGTTTTGGTCTTCTGCCGCCACACCTTTACCGATGCCGGAGAGCTTGTGGACTGCCATTCGGCGCTCTGCCTCTTTGTTTGAGGGTCGTATTGAAAACACCATGTTTTGTCTTCAGCAATGATGCTGTCAATGAATGCAGCATCCTTCTCTGCCTCGGACAGCAAATCAGCGCTCACTGATGTCCGCGCGTCGTTCTGGTCCCGCGTGAGGGAGTGCGGCACAAGTCTGGCATTCAGCTTTCGTTTCCCCAAGCTCTCACAGAAAATTTGGTGACATGTTGTCTTACTAATGTCGAGAGCATTTGATAGCATGCGGACTGTAATGGTGCGGTCTTGCTGTATGATTTCTTTGATCCGAGCCACGTTGTTTTCATTCCGTGAGGTTGAAGGGTGCCCCGCCTTGTGTCGTCTTCCACCGACGTTCTCCCCGAAACGAACCTCTTGTACTACTCGAAAACACGCGCCCGTGATAATGTCTCATTTCCGTAAGCGTCACGAAGGAGCTCATCCATCTGTGTAGCTGTCTTGCCTAGCTTCACACAGAATTTTATGTTTACACGCTATTCAAGGTGGACGTCCATCTCTCCACATTCACGCACGGTAGAATGCGCAGACGACTAGTGGCAACGTATTTTTCTACATGTAGTGCTTCTGGCGGCTGCCACAGCAAGTAACATAAATAGCTCAGGTTAGCCCCAAAAAGATGGCGCTACACAAACGCACCAACACTAGTTTTGGGGAATAATTTACGGACAAAGGTTGTATATACGCAAAAACCTGTGAGCAGAAATTTGAGTGCTTTTAAAGAATCCCCACTTTATTCACATGGATTAATTACAAGACAAGGGTTTACAAAAAGTTCGAGCACTATTATATAACAGAGACAAAACTCGCTTGCCTAAGTCTCGAGTGCTAATAACTGAGAAACAAACCACCACAATGGTTTGTACAAATGAATATATTGTTTGGCTTACCGCATGTGTTTTTGCTATATTGATGGGGCTTGCTGAACCTTGTACAAAAGCACTCATGAAAGAGCAGTGGAATAAGTTTGCAGCACGAATCTGCACATGAAAATTGATAAATCAATACAGTGGAAATAACTAAAGCTCATTTATGGTAACGTTAAAATATGTAAGAAGAGTTCTATGGAGGTAAAACCAGCACCATTTTTTTCCACAGAAATGTATGAGCTGAGTGCAACTTTGTTGTGAGAATACTAGTAAGAGTACAGTAAGTCGTCCAAAAATGTATTTCAGTTAAATAGACCACGTAGAAAACATTAGAGTTTCACTATAGCATTAGCGTGATAACGGACATAAGGGAAATAACATTAGCGTGCCGCAAGCAACTTATACCCCTGTCACACGGGCACTGCAAAGGTCTTTGAGAATCAGGTCCTTATATCCAAAGGCGTAAGGAGTGCAGCTACATGGTACATATGTTGCGCCTTTGCTGCTAAGGGCCTTGGAGGCAAAGGCGCCCGTCTGAGACCTTTGGAGCCCACAGGCGTGGCCTTTGAGAACATGCGATCGCAGTGCCGTCCAACGTCAAAAAGTAAAAGCAATGAAAAAAAAAAATAGATGCAGCCAACATTTGAAAACATCTTTAAAAAATATGAAAAGTGTGTCTAGCTTTGCTTTTTGTATGACAGGTTATATTTTATGCCCAGATTTCAAAACAGTAAAAGTGTTGCAGCAACACCTAGTGCCCCTGGTGGCCAAGGCAATACAAAAAGCCTGCTGCTGATGTGAGTAGCTGTTGCAGTTTTTTTAAGGAAGCCATACGAATAAAAAACTGTCTGAGCTTAACGGACTCCCAACTTTAATTTTAAGACTCACTTCAGCTACCTCGAGCACAGTAGCAGGTGCTAAGCCTCAACGACTGTTTCATCTTTGGGCTGCACCGTGTAGCTGTGTCGCTGCTCCTTTGAGCTTTTGCTCCTTCGGTAAAAATAGGTAGCTTCACTGGAAAGGCCTTCGAGGAATGCCGTGTAGCAGGGGTATTATCCCCATAGAGAGTTTTAGTACACCGTTAGAAAAACGTTATATCGTTCCAGAAACGTTATATGCTATCTACTTCACATGGAGGTTATAAAGGCAAAGGGGCTTTTAAAACTATTGCCACTTTTGCCAATTTTCCGAAATCTTATATTTCACACTCCTTTACAGTTAATTAATACAGTAATGTTTATTTCCGCCAGCAAAAGCGGATCACGTGCAGTGCTCAAAGAACGTTTGTAAATTTAATATAAATTACTGTGTTAAAATATTTACATACATAAAACACTGTGACAAAGCATGAAACTTATTTTTGTTTCATTCCGGGCGGTTGTGTTATGTTCCAAGCAGTTGCAGGAGCGCGCGAATCGATAATGTAGCTCAAAAACTAGGCTGAATTACAGCTTGTGCTTTGTCGTCAAATCACAGTCAGTCAAAGCTAGAGGCAACAACACCAGCAGTTACCGGTAAGCATGCCGACCAGAACCGCAACGACTATTTATTCGGCAGAAGTGGGCGGCTCTCACTTAGAAGGATGCTGCCATGTTTACATGCTAAGTGCACAAAAACCGTAACTGCTGCAATGCTAACTTATGAAAATTGCGTGCATATGCTAATGCTACTTCCCTGTTAGCGTTCTGCACATGCATACTATGGACCTGTTATTCTGCTAAGCACACAATCACGCAAACCCTGCTGATGGTGGCGGTGGTGGTGATGATACCAGTCATGTATCGCATGTTTCTGTAAGGGCTGAAAAAAATCTTTGAACAGTAAATAACATATGCAGATTTAGGAGAAACACATCATAAGTGAAAACATACACACTTACTGGCAAATTACCCAGAATTTCTCTACCAACGTTTTACTTGTCAGCTTCAATGCATATGCTGTAACCGTGGGACTGCATCCAGATGATCTAATTAGTTTCAGGTTCAGATTATGTCTCCAAAATACACTGCGTATAGAGGTGTTTCTCGTAGTACTGGAACAAAAATCCCTTCTAATGTTTTCGGCCACAATACCAGATAGAAACCTACATTTGTCACAGCTCATTTTTGGGGACAGCTAGCTATGAGATCAAAAAGTTTGCAGGAACAAGGTGGACACGGCTGGCACAAGACCAAGTAAATTGATGAGATATGGGATAGGCCTTTGTCCTGCAGTTTACATAGTCAGGCTGATGATAATCCGAAGAGTACAATTAAGCTAAGAATACTTGACAGGTAGATACACCTTTAGCAATGTGACACTTCCGAGTATAAAACGCATTCTGTCGTTACAAACAAAAAGCTAATAAGCAAATTTAAGCTAATTAGTCTGTCAGTTAACACAATCCTGGCAACTGCAACCATTGAGGATACACTAGACTAAGTACCATTTTTTTCCTCTATAATGCCCTATCCCTACCAATTCTTGTGTGACTTTGCTATGGCACCCAACATAGTTTACATTGTGAAAAAATAAAGGAAAAGCTTGAAAATGTGTCATATGAAAAAACTACACTAAATTTTCAGCACACTCCGTGACAGAACTAAACAAGTTTTCCAACACATTGCAGCTGGAACTGCATGCACATGCATGCATGCTGCACGCACACACACACATGCACGCACACACGGTGTTACACAACAGCAGAAAGAATACACACTTTTCCACCCACTACTTGAAAAATGATTAACTATCCCAAGCATAGGTGTGCGCATATGGAGGGGGGGCTGCTCCCCCTCCTAATCATCATATAACGGGGGCACTAAGTCCCTATACCTTTACTCTGTCGGAACTGTCCTCTCGTTGCTTATAGCGTACTGTTATGGCCATGCAGGTTTGTGATGATACTGGTGACCTAGGACCCATGATATTGCGTTCCAAGAACTGTTTACTTGTCGGGTCACTTAGAGGCAATATTTTCAGATTCTATTTTGCAGTTAACAAAAAACAGATGCTGTGTGGTATATTTTCTGTGGTTTAGAGAGAATGGAAATTCCTTCTGAAGTGCGTTGTTACATTGATGCCTCAGCTTTGCAAGGACTGCCTTCCCCTGCCGATGTTACACATGAAAGTAAAAACTGCAGCTGAATAATATTTTGCACATTCTGCAATCCCATCATGCTGAAATGAATGTTTTATTACCATTCCTTATCTTTGCGCTGCGTTTTGACTGTAGGTGCCTCGGTGGAAAAAGTATGGGGGGGTGGGCGGAGGGGGGAGGGGGGGGGGGGGCAGCTACGGTGAAACTTTGCTCCCCTTGATGGAGAACCCTGCGCACACCTATGATCACAAGCAACTGGCATATGCAAATATGTACTGCTCTTTAGTTGTGTGAAAGAACTGGGCCTTTGGCTGAAGTTATAATACTTGCACAGGACTGCAGTATAGCACAATCAGTCATTGCTTGAAGCATACTGGAAAAAGTATGACATGAGCTCCCTATACATTCCTACCAGCATACTTCCTGCAGTAGTACTGCATCAATCCTTCGTGATGGAACTAAGATTTTCAAAGGAGTGGCCACAGCATTGTTATTTATATAAGTGGGCATAGAATCTGTATAACTCATGGCTTCCAGTAGCAAATTTGTGCCATAAAGTGTCACTTAATCTTGGTTCCTGAATTTTCACCATAAATTAAAACTTTCCTGCATTCCTTTACACTTTCATCCTTTTCCCATAAGTATGGCTTGCATGGAAAGCAATGCATGCACGTGTAAGCTCCAATGAGGAAGAAGCAAACCCTTAGATGAGCATTCCTACCTCTGTGCAGGCAAGATGATCCATATTCTTGAAGTCCATATTAGCACGGCAGTAGTCAAACATGTGCATCAGCTCATGAGCAAGTACACCTTGTATCACACCCTTGGACCTGGTCTTGTTCTGGCAAACCACAACTTGGTTGTACTCAGAGTCAAAGCCTCCCGTCACAAGACCTTCACATGGCTCACAGCAGATGTTTCGTCGGATGTCGATGTCACTGAAAGCACCACACCAAACATACAATGGCAACACAGATGACAGTTACAACAGGAGTAAACAAGGCATGACCAAACACAAGCATTCTATCACAACATATATGCTGTCGTGCAAAGACAACAACACAAAAAATATTCACACACCAATGGCACTATATAATATTTGGTCTCCGTCTGTATTCGATAGCTTATACGTTGTAGCACAAAAAATAACAAAGTCAAACAAAGAAGATACACAGGGCAAGTAGGCAGTGGTGAGTGTACCTTCATTTGTTTGTTGTACCTTTTGCACTGCAATTCTTACATGCTTCGGACAAGGGTTGGCCTTTTCAGTTTTTATTGTTGGAAAATTCAGCGAACTTTTTTCCATGTATTTCAGAACCCAATAAAATCTCTTTAATTCGAAAATCCGGATAATTCAAACTGCCGGCTCGGTCCCGGCCAACGCCCATGCAAGTTTATGCATCTGATGCTTGCTAATTCGGATGCTATATGGGTTTCGCACCGGTTAATTGGAATGGGTTCCTGAAAGGAGGCTGCTTACAGGTATGACCAACAAGTCAAGAGATCGTTGAAATAGCCCTACTCAAATCCTGAATTCCATGCAGCATTATCACTCGCTGACCTCTGACATGCGCGCAACAAAACGTGTGCCGACGAACAGGTGGCCCCGTATACGAGAACTTTGAGACCACTTAGTTTCAGTTTCACTTTTCTGAGCTTCGCGCCAACCTGCAGCGACTCAACCAGCCAGCATCAGCCACCAACCTGATCCAGCTGAACACCAATTCAGACGCTGATTGGCACGTCACTGGTGTTTTCTTTCACCCCTCCCCCTTTTTTTTCCTCGGGCTTCAGCACCATTTCGTTCACTTGCGTCTGCGTGGTTCTGTTACAGCGTTCTACTTGTAGTGAACTACCATATATCCCAGTTCACTATAGTTCTACTGTAGTTCCGTGCACTGTGCGATGTCAGTGAATGCTAAACCTCAGGTGGTCGAAATTTCCAGAGCCCTCCACTACAGCGTTCCTCATAGCCCGAGTCGCTTTGGGACATTAAACACCACAAAAACCAAAAACCAAAAATTGTTCCACTAGTGCGCCGAAACTGCGTGCTCGTCATTTGCCGTTTGCTGTTTCTGCGGTGAAGCCTCCACACACGCGGTTATAATGGGTGTCCACCGTGAAGGTTGTGGGAGGCTCTCTGGAGAAGTTCTGCTTCGATGCTTCCGACAATATGCACACAATAAAGCATTAGTGGAAACATGGAAAACGGTCATTGTCACGCTGTTCTCATCTTAAAATCAAGTACCTATTGTCCAGTCTATCACCAAATAAATTCACCGTAATGCAAGCAGTTCTTGACAGTTTTTTCAGGGTCATTCGATAATTTGAACTTTCAGATAATTCGAACATTTTCTCTGGTCCCTTGAGGTTCGAATTAACGAGAATTTACTTAATTGTTTTTTTTACAGCAAATGTTTTTTTTCTAAACATGAATTATAGCAACTTTTTTCAGTGATATATAGTCGCGCTTCGTAAATATGGACACTTTGGTTCCCGAGCGAGACTGTCCATAAAGCGAGTTGTGCGTAATAACAGATTGAAAATTTCGTGATATTCAAGAATTAAAATTTATATAGGCTATAGGTAAAGCATGCCAAGTGTTTTTGCACTCGCATTTGAAATAGTGAGGTAATCGGCAATTAAATTTTCGCTTCTCCTCAAAGCACCGGAGGAGTGCGATGTCACAGAAGGTATGATTTCAAATTACCGCTGCCATCACCCACACCCTGCTGTGCCTCAATGGATGCTGCCAAACAACACTCAGCAAGATTTTCCTCCGATGGCATTTTTTTTTTTGCTTCAAAGCAGGCGTTTATGCGTTGGAAATGTACCGATACCTTCAATGACTTCACCATGTGCCCCCCACTTGGCGTTGTGCACTGCAGAGAAGCTTGAAGGTTGTTGCGATTTTCATCTGCGATTACGTCACCATTTCAAACGCTAGCCCAAAAAGACTTTGCATGCTTTACCTGCAAGTTTCAAGCATTCCTGCCTTTTAAACTCGTCGATTTCTAAAACCTATGCAGTTGCCCTAAGGGTATGACGCGACAGCATAGTGGGTTAGGCTTTCCATTCTGAGCAGTTTGACACTTCTGAATGCATTTTTCATTTTTTCAATTGTTCCAATTAATTAATTGACCAATTACAATTTTCTTAATTAGCATCATCAAGCATTGGCTTTTCATTCTGAGCATTTTGATACCTTTGAACCCTTTTTTTAGATTTTTTCACTATTTAATTAATCAATTAATTACAATAATTTCATTAAATCATCATTGCCTATCACACATCAGTCAATCATCAATCACTAGAACCACAAATTACAATGACACGTTTTTTTTTTTACACGGCCCCCGATTATTTCCAACATGCGGTGCCGACTACTACTACGCCGACAATTTTTGGAGCTGCAAGGCTGTTATCCTGGTCGTCATTGTGCTTGAAATAATGTGGTGCAGCATAACGTGCCTAGTGGTCTATGATATGCTTGATGGCATCTCATGGCAAAATGAACTAACTACTACTATGACTGTTCACATCTCACGAATAACTCGCTACTACATATCAGCATTCAGTTGGCTGACAGCTGCTTTCTATGTGGCACAAGCTGCAGACGGAGTTTTCATAAGTTATTCATGCAACATGAAAAATTGTGAGACGTGTCAATTAGGCAACTATGAACTGTAAAGCATGAAATCACAAAATAAAGGGCCATCACTAAGCCATTTCCACTTTTTCACTGCATTCTTCTGGTGTCCTGCACTCGAAATGCAGAAATTAAAACACCTGGTTGGGGCAGTAGAGGTTTTGTTCTCATTACTGTCCATATTAGACAAAAATACATGGGCCCTAATGGGCACTGTGCATTTTCCCCCATCCATTGTCCAGACAGCGAGTTTTCATGTAATGAGGCACAAATATGTTGAAAAAGTTTGTACCTCAAGGAAACTGTCAATAATTCAATTCGTCCATATTAACAGGGGTTGTATTAATGAGGCAAGACTATGATGTGGTATTCCAGTATGGTCACAAGGTATACTTATACGCCCAGCTCAGCCTTTTTGTAGCCCAAGCAATCGGCTTACAAGTAATTGACATATAAGAGGTCATACTTGGAGATGTGCTTGTCCAAGTATATGCTATCACCATTACCAAAAGTAATGGAAGTTAGATGATGCAACCTTAAGACAAAAACTCCAGTGAAAGTTGGCTGTCGTATTATTGTCGAACTGCTGAGTTGTGTAAAGCGAGAGCACGAGGAGTCGCATGGTCTGCCTGTTGACTGCAGTGATGGGACTGCCGCTTAACAGTCATAGTAGCCAGAACATGACACTTTTTATGGCATTGCATGGTTCCGCATCAGTTTTTATATTCAGTGGAGAAACCTACTTAACGAAGCAAGTGCACTAGCATACAACGCTCAGGGAAGAGGTAAAGGGTCAGTAAAAAGTTCCCAGGCCACAGGGTCTGCTTTTGAGGTATACAGCCACGCAGTTACGACATTCCTTATGCTCAAAATATCTGCAGAAGATAGAAGTATCGTTCTAACCTCCGAGAACCTTGATACGTTTATCGGCATTTTAAGTGCCAGGATATTCTGATGAAAAGCAGACCCTGTGGCCTGGGAACTTTTGACCAACCCTGTACGCGGAGCCTCACTGTATTCAAAGACGTGTAAGGTAGCAGACCATGCCTCAAAACACAGGACTGCACTACTTAATCCGCCTTTTTCACAGGGTCACTCTGCGCATGCATTCCTCTTCTCCTCCAGCTCCCACTGGTTGAAAAGAAAAAATCTCCCACTGCACATGCACAGGTCATATTAGTGACAGGTGCATGCGAAAATGGTAGCAGCTGTCAAGCACACACTTGCCATTTCGCAGGTGCAGCTGGCTCTTTGCGGAACCAGATCCTGCCTGGCCCTCCTACCAGCATTTGTTTTCAACCTGTGGCAGAAGAATTTTCGCCACTCCCGAGAGGGTGCCACATCTTGTGAAAAAGGCGGATTGAAAGGCACCACTATCTCACCAGCTGCTGCCTGGCATGCCTTTGTTAGTTTCCTCCTTTGATAGATTCACACCTGCTTCATAGCCAACTAGCTGCGGCGTGCATGCGATGGATGGTGACCTTTTTCAGTTCAACTGAATTCGGTAGACTGAAACTGAATTCGGTGTACTTTTATTTTCATTTTTCTGTTTAGACCGAAAAGTCCAACCCGTAGTTATGCAATACCAGTACACACAAACATCTACCTTCGTTTAAAACATTATGCATCAGAGAGAAATAGAACAACATTTATATATAAAGCAACAGTTTGTGACATGTTGGTGGAGTCAAGACACGCATACAAATCCAAAATCATAATATGGCATGTAAAAGCTAGTAAAGTGATACATGCGCTGATGTAATTGAAGCATGATGAAGCACTGTACTCTCTAAAAGCGATAAAGCAAAGTCACTGAAACAAAGTCGATAATTTGTGTAAATACGCACCAGCCGGCACTTTTTATCGCACTTATCATCAGCTTCACCAAGGGGCCTGCAAAACGCAACGTGTTTACGTATAATGGCAACAATGTAACTTCTAGAAAGTACGCGTCGATTCAAGGAGTGCTCTCAGCGGCTGCCCAGCAGCACTGCACAGGTAGAAACACGCTGCGGTGACTATTTTTTATTCGGGAAATTCTTGAATGAGATCGCTACATTTTCAGCAAGACTGTTACTCATGAGCCCACCGAGGACGTCTGACTCAAAGGCACTAAGAAATAAAACACAGAAAAAAAGCAGCACGAACGCTCTGTCGGTGTCACGTATTGGATCACAGAAATATCGGGTTTCATTTACAGCAAAGTTCAATTGCAAGCATGTCGTAGGCGCTCGCGTTACGTAGCACTGCCTGTCTACGCAGCGAAGCATGGTCTTCTACACGGTGCGTAGAGATCGACAATTTTTACGCAGCGATACTTACTTTCATTTATTAGCTTCAGGACGTTCTTTTCACAGCGGATATTGTCGAAGCTCTCTCGACCTTCACCCAAGAACGCGATTCGCGCCCAGCTTTCGCGCATTTTTCCGCCTCGTCGTTCCGGATAGTTTTTAAACCCATAGTCTTCCTCGGGCCTGGCGTCTGTTTTCCCATCACCTGATTGCTTCGGAGTCTCGTGGGAGGCAGACATGGTTTACTTGATTGGAGAAAATGCTGCACAGCTGATCAAACTTGAAGCGCCCAGCGCATGCTTGTTGCTACCTGGAAGCCGCCATTGTGAATTGCTCTTGGCGCCCTCTTTATTATCTACTGCACCTGAAAATCAGCATTATTTACGCGGAGAATCTTTTAAAGGAATGTTTTTCTTCGTGTAAAAGTACTTTCGTCTACATTAGTTGATACCTCGCGGCGTCCAGGTCGTGTGGGTGTGGTGGTTCTACGCAACTGGTACGGAGCGTGTTCATCAGCTGGACGCAGCCTGCGTGCTCGCTGAACCCGAGCCTTCGTACGTGCGTGCTTCCAACGGTGCAGTGGACATGGCAGAAGTTACGGACGGGAATGCATCGTCCGGAATGGAAAACTGGATGGGCGACTTGCCCGAAGAACTACACAGTGTACCATTAAACCACCTAGCGATACCAGGTAAATATACACAAATACGGATCCCTTGATCGTACGCGCCCAAGGAGAGAAAATTGCTGAAATCCTTACGGTAGAAGGGCTCCAATTTGTCAGTAGGAAAGGGCCCGACAACATTTGTATCCAGCATGGCGTTCGGAAATACTGCGGCACGACTTACCTTGATTTGAGCCACCAGTCGGCCTTTAACGTTAATATCCTCCAGGACTTGAACTGCATTGTGCGGAGATCGGTTCATCAGGCGGGCCAGCCCCTCCCATTTAGGCATGGGCTGTCCCTTGAATCACAGGATGCTGGATGGGAGCGATTTCTAGCCCATCAAACTGACTTATTTTTATGCAAGGGAAAGTGTCACGGATGGTTCTAGCTTGAGTTCTGCGTAACCACTTACGACAGCTAGCTTATACTGCAGTGAAGAGTGCCTGCCGGCACTGCCGGTTTCAGAAGCGGGCTTTCCTGCATGTCATACATGTTTGTGGTGCAGTACCGAACGACGCTCAAGACGCTACGAAAGTTTTGAGCAGTATAAGTTTGTTGCTCGTTAACGGATATCTATACACATGAAATATTCAACGAAAATTTTGGCACAGGAATCATTTAATCACGCTTTTTTTTTCATAAATTAAGCATGGGAACATTTTCTTTTCCAGGGTCTCATGACAGCTGCAGCTACACCATATCTCCACAGGCAGAGATAGCTCCAGACAACGAGTACTACGGTAACAAACTCATGAAATTGCTTGGACCCATTGGAAAGCAGATTATGTATAGCTGGTCAGTCACCCAAAATATAACAACCAAAGAACAGCTGCAAGCCGGCATACGCTACTTCGACCTGCGGATTGCAGTCAGAAAAGACCCCAAGGATGAAAATTTGTACCTCATACACGGCCTCTTTGGTGCTGTCGTCGACAACTTCCTCGTTGAAGTCAGGGACTTCTTGCAAGGCCACAGGGCGGAAGTGATATTGCTCCACTTCCAGCACTTCTACAACATGACAGACGCTGACCACAACCGCCTGCTGAACAAGTTGACAAGTGCATTTGGGCCACTCATGTGCCAATTCACCACGGACCTAGACAACATCACTCTGGCGTCACTGTGGCGTCGTGGCTACCAGATGATAACCTTTTACGGCCATGAAAAGTTGGCCAAGTACCATCCATATCTATGGCCTACAAGCTACATACCAAACCCTTGGCCAGATGACGATGAGGCAGCTCGTTTGGTTACTTTCTGGGACCGAACCTTGCAACAGGGACGTGATCCTAACAAGTTTTTCGTGCTCCAGGGTGTAGGCACCCCTCAGCCTTCAACGGTTACCATGCACATCTGTAACAGTCTGAGAGTGTACATAGCACCCAAGGTTAATGCGGCGTTGGAAAGCTGGCTTTCCAGTCAGACGCCTGGTGGCGAAAACCACACGTGCAACGTCATCATGTCCGACTTTGTGGAGATGAACGATTACAAGATTCCAAAAATGGTCGTGGAAATGAATCAGAAGCTCCTCGAGAACACATCCAATGCTTTGGGTGATGAGATGGTGTGATTTGAAGGAGTAAGCTGGTCGTTGATTTTTTGGTGACCTTGCCTGCACTGCTTTTGCATGCTGTGAGAACTTGGCAAACTCTGCTCTTCCTGCAAAAGGCCTTGTGTACAAGGATACCTCAAATTACTGGGCATAGTCTGTTGAAAGCAGACACACTGCCCTGTTTTTTTTCTGCACATACTACAGGCTTTAGCACTGGTCTGTTTTGCATGCAACTTCAGCAAAGCGCCATACTCATCTTACTCAAGCCTTGGTAGCCTTTTAGCAAACTTTATGGCTTCAAGGATGTGCTATCACAAGAGAGGCAGAAATACTAGCGTGAGATTCAGCATGCGTGTCTGCTTTCAGCAGTTGCCACGAGCTTGATGTGCCTCATGTTTCAGCGAACAAGCGCGATGTTGCCCAAAGGCATTTTGCATGGTGCATGCTTGCTCAGCACACAAGTCAATTTTTACCCGTCATTTTGTGAGCACTTTTATCTTGCGCCAGTGCAAGTTGTTGATACCTGCCCATGTTGCAATAACGATGGCTCTTTTTAATCTCATTTTGCTTACAACAGTGCAATCCAGTTCCAATTTTTAGCCACCATCAGCAGGCAAGCGAAACTGTTCCATTTTATATTGAGATGTATAGAATCCCAAATGTTGTGAAGTTGTCCGTTAAATGTGAAGTCCCACAAGGAACAAGTCTTGTCTATGGCCATGTTGGCAATTTTGTCATGTTACACAAAGTCTTTATTCGAGTATTTAGGCTCTGGGTGTTGAAGGGCTGTATGTGAGGGCAGCACCTGAGTTTTCAGCATCAGGTACCTGTAAATTTCAGGAAATTGCTAAACCTGCATGTGGTCCAGCACTTACTTCAAATGTGCTTAAATGCTTTTGTCCACCATTCCCTGCATATTTTGACACCTCCATGGCTGTTGCTACATCGCTAGAAATGAAATTTTACCACTGGCTGGCCCCCTTTCAGTAAGAGTTGAGGAGCGCACATTTACGAGCACATTACCAAAAAGCATGAAGCAAATGAACTATGATGATGCATAAGGGTGGTGATTTTGCTACAGGATGGGATCCAGAAGGGTGCAAAAAATGAGGACCAAGGAAGTGACAACGCACAGCACTTACTAGTGATTATCACACTTTTTTAGATGCCAGCTATGTGTTGTCTGTGACATACCACTTGCATGTGGAAAGATGTTCGTCAGATGGACTGCTGTCCCATTGAATGACTGCGTGAACATGCGAACCTCGTGAAGTCGGGCAATCTTGCGATCCACTGCAAGTAATGTGGCTGGCACCTCTTCAAGAGTATGAAACCAGCAGTGGCGAGAAATATTTGAAACTCTAACCCTTCACAAGAAACAGAAAGCAACATCACCATGTCAGCTATAAAGCCTTTGTAAGAGCTATCCTATTTTTGGTGACTACAGATTTACGAACTGGCCAAATGGTTCATTTTAGCTCTTTTCTTTCTCTTGTATTTTTGCAAGTTGCATGATAACGGACTTGCCAGCAGTGAAAGAGGGAGAGAAGGAACTGTTGCCATACCAACATGGTTCTGCAGGCACCAAACATATTTTTCCCTGCTTGTTTGAGCAGACAATTCCTAGTCAGTCCTGCATTTTGTCATTCCTTAGTCCCTGTTTAATAAGCTGTACTGAATGCCCTGAAAAGGATGCATGACTAACACAGCATTGAAAACACGGCACAAGCTGCACTAAGCCTCGGCTATGCCCTCTGGCAAGCTAGCAATGCCAAGAGAATAGGGCAGTTCTCAGAGATGAGGAAGTAGCAGCTTAACTAAAAGGCATTTCAAGGACCCTGTGATCACAACAGCATTTTAATAGAATGTACTGATAGCTGTATGCTCTGGTGGATGACGTATTTGTATGTATGTATGAAGTGTTGAAGAGAGGGCAAAACAGACATTTTTATAGCAAAACAGTTACTGTACCAAGCTGCGAGTGCAGGACAAGACTTTATCGCCAAAGAATTCTTGAATAATACTGATGCTGTTTATGTGCATAGTATGTCCCATAACATGTCTCAGCAAAGTCATTACAAAGCTCCAAGAAATGTTAGATGACATGCATTGTTATGTAACATGCAAGGCACAACCCGAGAGGAGTTTTATAAGATAGACACTCAGATCTGAAGCCTAATGCCTAGTAGCGAACTCAGTGGTTATGTTGCACCCTACTTGTATTTTAAATGCTGTGCACAAATCCCACAAAAAGCCTCTTTATACTGTTTTTATGACACTTTACTGTGCTATATTCCTTGTCTTCACCTATTGCAGTAACTGTGCTTTGAGCTGTACTGTTTAATGCTGGCTCTCAATAGTACATCCGGTGCTGCCTTTTCTGTTTACATTCTTAATAGTTTTGTGATTATGATCCTACTTGCTTTATATGAGCTATTGTGTTTGTACTGGAATATTTGCTTCTATTTATACATTAAGAAACTGGCTAAAGCATGAACTCTGGTTCTTAATAGAGCATGTTAGTGGCATACTTTTGGCACTGTAAAACTTCTTCAGCTGCCATTTTTCAAAAAAATTCCCACTGACTTAAAATCTAAATATGCTCGCAGCATGTCGAGACTGCAACAAAGTAAGAGATATTCTGCTCGCTTTTGCTTACATGATGCAGTAGATTGTTGCCAGAATTATGCTAAAAGTTAAACTCTTTAAACTCTGACGCTGCATATGGAGGTGAAAAATGCAAATGGGAACCTTTTGTCCAATGCCTGCAATAACACCCTTTCGGAATGTTTGAAACCAAGTTACAAGGGGTGTTAAAAAAGTTCAGCCTCATCGTCTGTAGCTTTCTTATTAAGAGATGGAATTGCTAGGTGCTACAGTCACGTGAAGTCTAGATTGTCCCGTTTCCCTGCAGCACATCACTTTTTCATGTGGTGCCCTTCACAATACCAACAGCATACATGCAGTAGTAAAGGCTATGTCCATCGGTTCACATCCAACGTGAACCACATACCGCTCAGATGTTTCTTGATCTTGAAATACAGCCAGAAGTCTTATAAGCGAGATTCAGACTGTAAAGTGCAATGCAACTGTAGTGCTGTTGTCCTCAATCTGCTACAACAGCATGCAGAGACAAGTGTACTAATGGTAGAAGTGCATTACCATTCATGGGGACTATATCACAAAGGGATGTGCTCCCAAGAAAGAGGGCATTCCATACTATCGTTTGAACACGACTACTTGCGATTCCATCAGTTTGTAAAGTTAGGGCCCAGCTAGGAGAACTGGAACATTTTTTTTTTTTTTTAACAAATCGCATTTCGCTTACTGGCTCGCAGAACTTACTGAATGACATTGTACTAGCTGCATTTAATGCCAGGTCAAAAAGTTCACATTTCATTTAGCTGCTACACGAAGATATTTGTGGCGAACAAGAAACAAAGTACTGCAGCAGTGGCCCAGCGGTTTGAGCACCCGCCTTGCATGTGGAAGGTGCGGGGTTCAATCTCCTGCGTTGCAAGGTACCCACCAGTGATACAGTGGGTACAAGCTCTCCCCTGGGCTGGTGCTCAGCTTATCTGAGGCCAAAATGCTTGGGCGATGCGATGCGTCTTTGGCCTTGCCTTGTGTAATGAAAACTGCCCTATGCCATGGTGTTTTTTGGCCAGCGCTGTCCTTGTGCCATAAAAATTCATTGTTGTCAAGAAAAGCACAGCAAAGCAAAATTGTGGAATATGGAAAGCTTTAAAAATGTGCAATGAATATGCTGCAATCCAGAAATTGGCGTTCAGTTCACCTTTACTTAACATTTCACAATTTTGACGAACTCCCCGACAAAAAGCTGTAAGGACAGCTTGATGAGGTCAGGGCACCGGCGGCAGGTAACAGTGACAGCAACACCAACATTTCTAGCACGCATCTGTTGCTAATCAGGGAATCTAGCCCTTTTTATTGCATGTTTACAAAAATAAAAGGTGAAGCAAAGGTAATAATTGTATATAATAGTTAAATCTTCTTTACAATCTTCTTTCTTTGACAAATGTTTCACTGCATAAATAAGCCTAAGTGCTTCCCTTTCCAAAACCACTGGCTCATTCACACCCAAAATTCTTCCACAGGTGGCATTCCGTAGTGGGCATTGCTGATAGTAGTTCCCCATTTCAATAAAAATAAATTGAAGCGCGCTGTCGCCTGCCAGTAATTTAAAGTGACAGAACACTGAAATTTTTTTTTCGGCCCTACGGAAAGCTTGCTGTCTAAGCTGCTGTATTCTGCTATGGTTTTATTGTAAACGCTGTAGGAAATTTTTATCAACAATTTTTAAATAAGTGCATGTGCCCATTTTTATATATCCCGATGCTGAAAACCATGATCAGAGAGCGCAATGGCGATTGCACGTCTGCAAAAGCGCTGTAACAAAAACTTATATAAATCTCACCCACCAGACAGTAATAAAATATATTTAGTATATGGAGTAGCGTCCATTTCAGTTTCCATACCCAAAGCTGTTATGGCACAGGGATTTACGCCTCATCGACAGAAGACCGTGGTTGCCGCTTCATCCAAGAAATTCAAAACACTATGGCACCATCTAGTTACAAAAGCTAAAAACACATGGTCGACGATGTGAAGAGTGTGTTGCTTTTCATCTAATGGCGCACTGGAGAGGGTGTAAACTACAATAAAACATGACGAACACGCCTAAAAGAAAAAAAGCACTGTGCACTTCATACAAATTAGCAGTATTTTACCGAGATGTGTCCATGTGGTGGACTGCTTTGATAATGGCGAGTTTTGCCACAAGATGACTTTTTATGTGATTTTCAATGCCAAATTAAAATTATAAATCCTCATTTCTTCGATACTGTGGTGCTCAATTCTTAAAGTTCGAGACATGATCTTTTCATTTCCGCCGTAATATAATGACACGTTTTGGTCAGTGTTCGGTCCCTTTAACTTCTTAAGCACAGCTTCGCAAGAGGAACAACCACGGCACCATCTGCTAAAGCTGAAGTGCCCAAAAATTTTTAAAAGTAGTTGGCCTTTTGGCTTGCTGGTCGCACATGGCATCTTTCTTGTTAAGCCAAAGGTTTTACACATTTCATCTGCCATTGTTGCAAACAACTTACCAGTATTCTTTTTCTACTTTGTAGAAAATAAGCAAGCAGTATAGCCAAGCATGCTAATGTACAAATCTGCCATGCAAGGCCAACAACCACCAGCCAAGGAATTAGAAGTATTTATGCCCGTTTTCAGTAACAACGCAACAGTCCAAGTGAGTCAGATTGTTTTTCACATAATTTGGCACTACTGCCTGTGATAGCACTGCATTTATTGCTGACCATTACCAGTTGTGATAAAAGGCAGCAGAGGTTCACTGCTGGCAACAATTTAGCTACAGCAGATTTGCTGCTGTAAGTGCCTCTTACGATTTCAGCTACAAAAGCAGTGCCCGAAAGCTGCACATGATGCCACTTTATCAGTAAATCATACATTGAGCAATGTTGGCAACAAGGCTGCCTCCTAGCATCACAATGTATTACCAACTGGTCCAACGTTCTGCGGTACTGAACTTTGCTGACAGTGTAACACTAAACAGGGAACCTTGTCGTGGTGGCCCAGTGGCTTTGGCATTCAGATGCTGATTTCAGGGTTACAGGATTGAATCCCGGCCGCACTTCAGTGGAGATGAAATACAAATAATGCCTGTGTGCTAACAATGTCATCGTGCATCAAAGAACCCCAGATGGTCTAAATTAATCTGGAGCCCTCCGCTATGGCATCCCTCATAGCCCATGTGTTGCTTTTGGATGTTAAGCTCTACATATGACATGCCAATATTTAAATTGGTCAGGAATCAGAACAGAGCCTTTTTATGTAACAGGAGCTCATGTCAGGTGACCTTGCCTTTCACAACAGGAGGCAGACGATGGGCATAGAGGAAAAAAAGAAAAAAGTAAGCCTCTGTTTCAACGCACCATATAAAAATACATAATGCCATTTGGAAATCTTCAGGACAGAGCTTCATGACCTATTTCCAGGTTCGCTGCTCAGTGTGGTTACGATGTGTTCCACTGTACAGATATTAGATAGCCATGCAATACGTATCATCTAGAAAATGACACATCTGAACTTGCATGTGCCAGAGCTTGTGCTGATACCCAACAGCCACAAGTGGCCGTGTGTTGTTGAATATGCTCTTCGTGAAGCCTGTGAAGAACATACACAAAGCATTTACTGTGTACGCATTTAAAGGAAATATGCCATGGGCATTTAGCTGCGACAGGCAGTATCTTGCCTGTAAGTGAAACATCATATCTATGCCGCATGGTTACATGTTATCCATGCAGAAGATGCTACTCAAGCAGTGCCAATGCTTTTGAAACTGCACACAGCAACTTGCCTTACTAGTAAGGCACAGCAGTACAGTTTAGGAGTGAAAGGTCATATGTGAACAACTGGCAGTATCACATGAACTGAGCAGCCAGAGATCTAGTCATATCAGGAACAGCATAGAAGGGAAGAGTTATGGTCACCAAACTTCTGGCTGCACGCTTTCTTCCTTAGAATGGTGCCTAAGACATTAGTATATATAGGCCGCCATCTGGAATTCTGCCATGCATTATAAATTATTTAGAACTGAATTTCTTCTCTCTCAAGTTCTTTCAAGTCCAGGTTCAACAGCTGAACGGTGGCTATGACATCAAAGTACAGTTCAGAACATGTGAGACACAAAGAAACTACGGTATAACCACTGCTTCATCATTTTAATTTACCGCAATAGCCTGCCTGAAAATCCGGAATGGCAATGAACAAACAAGCAGCTATAATATCAGTTTTTTTGTATGCTTCATATGACCTTTACTGAACTCTGATGTCATATTCACTGTTTGGCTATTTAAACAAAACAACACGAGAGGAAAAATTCAGTTATGAATTATTTACCTGGCAAAAGCAAATTGCACATGGCAGCTTGTTTATTAATATCTTGCACATCATTGCAAAGAAAGAAAACGCAACCAAAATTTGGTGCCTAATTGTTTAAAAATTCAGCCGCCCATAGAAAAACTAAGACACAGTAGTTCTCAGCAATTTTTTTTGCAGAGAAAGCTGAAAAAGGAAAGTGGTTTTGCAACGTTAAGCACGTACACAAAATCCAAATGCCATCATAGGCTGTGATGTCACAAGGCGTGGTACAGTGGAGGCCACTTATCGCATGCATATTTGCCGTAATATCCTCTAGGACCACAGCCATGTAGAGTTCTGGCATTACCGCTCAGCCTCAAATGTAATGGCAAGCACAGAGTGAGACGTCGCATTTGTGCTGCGCAAAGACAATACAGTTCTCTGCACATTTATAATGGAAAATTTGGAAGTATTCCACGGTCTAACCCATTTCCTAGCACTGTTTGAAACTGTGGCATAGACACCTTCGTAGTCCTTGTGATAAACTCAGTTTGTCATAAGTCGCCTGTTATTTTTCAGCTCGTGGCAAAACCAATTTGCCATACATTCCTTGGTGCTGTTTGTGTCATTTACGACAAATGCAGTTTCTTTCAATTTAGAGTTCTTTTTGTTTAATTCAAACCTGCATACTGCAATTCATGGGCAAAATAAAAACTGACCTGCAAATAATAGCTTGCTTTGCAACAGCTGAATGACATGTCAAAGCATGCTTTACGAAGCAGAATTAACAAGTTTGAAAGCAAATTCAACTGTTTGCATTTCTAGATATATTTATGCTGTGTTGTGATGAGCTTTAGTAATGTTTTGTTTGCGTACCAGAGAAGCATCAAGTATTTATGCTGATGATCTCGTTCTGTATATTTATGTTGCAAAAGAAGTATAAACCACATGAACAATTAATAAAAAGAGAACATACTGAATGATGTTGTCGTTTATTTCACAAGTCAACTATTATGTGAAGCAACAGTACGTAAGGTAAGCAACATTGTCATCACCTTAAATGCCTTTTTAAGCAGCATGGAACTACCAGCGATGAAAATGTCAGCTAGGTAGTCATCATGTGTACAAACTGACCACCTTCCCCTACCCCAAATGGAAAGTGCACACTAAAGCAGGCTGCATCAAGCTGACCTCTTTGCTTTTCCTCTAACCTGTTATATCATCCTCAACAATGTTGTAAAGGTCTATTAGCTCTGACACAGGAAAATGAGGGAATACAACAAGCAAGAATAAACATATCTATAAAATATTTGCCTAAATCTATACACTACATATCAGAAAAAAGGTTGAGGCATTACTTTCCCGCAAGGTATTAGCCACCCCTAAAATGGCAGCGGATAGTACTGTTGGGAGCAAAAGTGGTCTATAACACTAGTGTTTCGGTTAGACTTGATTACTGTGCCACTTTCCAGCAGTGCCTACTGCCCAGACTGACGAGGCGGTGACTTTTCATCCGGAGGCATATCATTTTGCTTGTTTCAATGCTTGGCGTTCCAGTGTGGTGTAAACGCCAAAGGCACCGCAAAAGCAGTGAACCATGCAACTGCGAGTCTTAAATATGACTTTTGCACATGACAGTACATCAGCAACAACTGCAACACGAATCAGCAAAATGAAATCTTAGCCGGCGGAAGCTCAATACTAGTGTAGTTTAATTTCCCTCCAAAGGCGTAAATACACCTTTAGAAGTGTTAATCAACCTCACTTGTATTTCCTCCCCAGGAACTAATATGTACGTGCTTTTGTGTTGGCATTTCAGTTCTCTCGTTCACATTTCATATGTTGCTGATAGTGCACACAAGAGTGGTGCATTTCAAAATAAATTCAATAATGGCTCAATCAAGGCCAACTCGCAGCAACGAAAGAAGCAGTTTTGTACACCTATCATAAAATAAGCCGTCTTTCATGCAAGCTGCTAGCACACAAGCGTTGGTTTGCTATTTTGTAAAATTACTTGTGCAAATATCATTCACGAGAACACAGATGCACACAAGAGAGCAAAATAATGTATTTACAAAGAATATAAAATTTATTTGTAAAAAATGATGATGCTTGCAATAAATACTTTGCATAAAACAATAATTATATACACCGTTTTGAATAAAACTCTCACTTGCGAGTCCCAGTTATGTAAAGATGAATATTTTCTTGTTCTATAGCACCTGTGGATGAAAAAGATAAAGACAAATAAGTTGCAGCATTCTGCAAGACAGGCGTACACAACTCTTGCTCTATATTTTTGCATCTACATGCTCAACCTGTATCCTAGCAGTTGTGGAGAGCAAGCCACACAATGCTACACAGGTAGCATAAGCCTAAAATTTAAAAATAGGGATTATTAATTCTAACTTGGCTCATTATGAAGCATGAAAATTTGCACAGTGAAACTTCAGCACAAGTCTCACAAGAACTTTTTTAAAACTCATTTCTGTTCAGCAAATACCTCCAGCAGCTCCAGCAGGAAGAAGTACCTGCATATCTGTGATACCACACATCCATGTAGCATGTTAACAAAGCGCTCATGGCACTGCTAATGCTCTACTACAAGCCCATTCGGCAAGGTGCAAAAATCAAACAGCACCTGAAAGTCTGGAATATCTAAGAAACAATTATACCACCCTAACCCAGTACTGTCAAGGTATTTCCAATATGCTTACATCGAAAGACTTTTCAGTTTAAAGCATTCTGAAATAGTCACAAACTTTTTGAAAATTGCCACGCTGAGCTTGGTCAGTATGAACTGTTTGCAGTGTTTACTGTCTGACACTACGTCCATAAACCCAGCTGACCTATATCTGATGTCATTATCATGCTCGCATTATGGCTAATACAAAAACTTCATTCCTCAATGGGGATACCTGTTTCAAATGAAAAAAAATGGGCAAAAAAATTGTTTTCAAAACCATTGTATCTGCTCGTATGCCTCGTTTTCTATGCTGTTTTAAAGTTTCCCTGCTCAAATCCACCGGGAAGTATGTTAAAAAAACTGTTTCGTATACCACAGTGTACCGTAGCGCCCGTCCTGTCAGTCTTTCTGTGTGGTTTGCTTCGAATTTAGCGCTGCTTTTGCCTTTGTTATACCACAGTGGTATTTAGCAAATACTTGAAACATCGTTTTTTTCTCTGTTGCAATTTTCTGACTAGATGCCCATCTTGTGGATCAGATTTCTTCACGACTGTTTTGTCTATTTTGCCCCCATTTGTTTTGTTGCACTTGCAGTACTCCATATATATGATGACAATCTTGGTTTTTCATTTTGAGGGATTGTAGCTTTAGGAGTGGCACCTTGTTTATGGTTGAAACATATCTTTGCCAACTGCATTGTGAAAAACAAAACAAAAAAATGTGTTGTGCTAAAAAAAAATGACAAGGTTGTCATCACGCATAGCATGCATTCAGAATGTTGAATCAGTCTCCTACCACATTTTATCGAGTCTGCAGGATTTCCACAAGGTGTAGAAGAGAAAAATTTGTAGGAAAAGAAGTTCCCCAAATAGAATGCTGAAATTTTAAGAGCGTTAGCTCTTAGTCATCACGTTTCAAGATTTCGTGGGGTCTGCTACCACCCTTGATCACAGCGCCGCCTGGGGCAGCAACTACTCATCATGTTTTGAGATTTCGTGAGGTCTCCTACCACCCTGAGATCAAAGCGCCATCTGAGGCTGCAACTAGAAAACAGCACATCTTGCACTGAGACTTGTAGCGCCATCTACAATAGCGTTGTAGAAACAACCATCTGCCGCATGCCAATGATGACATCATGTATGGTGGATAGAGATGGAACTACGTGAGTATGACGTCAGGGGACGAAATGGCGGCATAGTTTTGGTTTATAGAATCCAAGATGGCGGCCATTAAAATTGATTGTGCCCCCCCCTCACTAAAAAATATCCTAAAATGGATAGGAAAACTGTCCTGTTACAGGACCGCTATACATGTATACATTCGTTGCGCTATATATATACTCCGACAACAGGGACAGTTTTGTACCAAATTTGGTAGGCAAATAAAACCTTATGGGTTGTGGTATAGAAATAAAACCACAATTAAACAATAGGTAAACATTGTATACATGCAATTACTAATTGAAGTGTTACCATATCGCACCACAAGGCGAATACTAGGCCCAACTTGACCCCCCAAACAAATCAAATTCCGTTAGGAACGTATCTTGAGGGGGGAAACTCGACAATGGGTAGACTTGCATCGTAATTTCTCTGATAGATGGCGCTAGGCGGCGATCGTTCCGCTACGCAGCGTGCGTGCACGTGTAGCTGAGCAAGGTGGCAATCCACCCCGTTTCAAAGGGTATTACATTTAGTTTCTCGAGACGAGCGGCGCGTTCTTCGCTTTCTTCATCTAGTAAACCAGACAGCTAACGCTCGTTACTTCAACGTCTTCCAGATCGTGGCGGCCTTTTTGCCCATATGTTCAAAACCATTACTAACATGCAGAAAGCTTTTCTTCAAAATCCATCAGAAAATGTAAGTTGGTGCTGAAAGCTGCAGCCCCCCTTAACTGGATAAAATCAAGGCTGTAATCTGCTAGTTCAAAATCACTGCTGAAACACTTTTCAATGTGGTGATGGTGGCCATAAAAATAGAAAACTTTGCATTCGTCTACCAAGTTTTCTTTGGTTTTCTTATATTCACACCACACAAGCTATGAGGTGCTGCCATGAAAAACTTGGGTCAATAACAGCAGAAGAGCCAGCTGCCCCAGCTGTTTAGTACAAACAGCAGCAGCAGCATGATACTATTAGACATTCACAGGGAAGCTGCCATCTGTCACATGCATGCACCTGATTACAGCAGCAAGTATTTAGTGCAAAGAGAGGTGATGCGTTCACTTGCCTGAATTGTCTACGAACTGTGAATTGCCTTCATTCAAACAAGAGTTGCCTTATTGCCAGAGTCTTGGTCCTCATACCATGCAATCATTTCTTCGTGGAAGGCATCTGCAACTGATGATCTGTCCAGGTTCAAACTGCTGTCCGCACTGTGGCTGGTGTGTGGTTCCTCAACAGCACTGCACAAGGAGAGAACAATGCATTTGATTTTGATTTATGCAACTATGGCAACAAAGAAATTTTAACCAAGTGACATGTAACAAAGGTGTGCCCTCTGTATAGAGCACTGCACAGGACTACTTATTAGGGCCCAGCCCTTCTTAACCAACCCGGCGTGGCCTGTGCCAACTTGGTTAACCTAGTCACTGGGTCGGGAAACAAAAGGTGCTCAGTCTCATAAGCATGAACAGGGATGGGAGAGCCACAATAAGTTTTGCAGCAGCTCTTGGAGCAGAAAAATGTGCATTTTGGAGCAGTAATATCAGCATTTTCAAGCAATTTAAAAGCATGAGCAGCATTAAAACGAACTCTGTATGTCTCAAAATATCGGTGAGCTCAAAAATTTTTCACACAGCAAGATCAACTCTTATAGGTCAAGTGTTTGTCAGCGCTTATCTTCAAAGGCTTCCGAGACAAAATGTGGACATATGGAAATTGGGCCCGTGAAGATTTGCACCATCAACCAGCGGTTGGCGTGGGCCGCAGGCCACGCCGTGTATCATGCCACAAGCGCACTTCTACGCTCATGACGCCTAGAAGCAGAGCCGGCTGCCGCGTCAGATGCACACTGTTCTCAGAGGGGCATGAACCGCTAAGCCCCCTCCTGACTAGATTTTGCCAGTTTTTCCACGCTGCAAGCTGTGCAACGGGCCAAAAATGTGCCGCAAGCTGAAAGCGCAAAAACAAAACTACACTAAGAGATACACCACGTCAGTCGCCATTACGTGGGCTGGTTCCGGGGCTTTTGCTTCTGTCATCCGCCTTTTTCTCGCCCCCTGTGGCTCAAAATCCAAAGTTTCTAGGTTCTAATAGAAAGCTATGTAAGATGAAGACAGCTGCCGCAAACCGACTGCAGTAGCACACACGTAAGCTTTGCACTGCCCTCCCCAAGACCCATTTCTGTATGTGCCGTGTGTCTTATAGTAGCGATCCAAAATGATGGCAGCACTGGTGTTAGTTCGCTTTCTCGACGACACATTCATTGCCACCCGTTGACTACATTGTGGCCCGACGCTACAATGAGCTGCATGGTGCTAGGCCATTTTCCGACCCGCAAGCATGCAGCAGCCTTGCCATCTGCTCTGGCTATCGACGGCTGTCAATAAACTGGTTTTATGCAAAAAAAAAAGGCCTAATATTACCACTCGTGAGCTTTTGCCTCGTGCTTGTAGTCAATTTTACAAAAATATGCCACATTAACTGATCTGACAAGTGCAAAATGCTGTAAATGTGCAGTGAGGGTTGGTCACAAACGCCGTGATGGCTGGCTGCAAGTGCAGAAACAGAGACCATTTCCCCATTTCCGAATAATCAGCAGGGTCAATCAAGTAACTAGATAATAAAATGTGGTGCTAACTGAATAGCAAGTACTATTCGCAAACTATTCTAAACTTTGAATATTTACCCATCCCTACTAGAACCACAAAGCCGCAACATAATGGACATAAAATAGTGTTGGGAGCACCTGGCCTTTGGTGCAGCTTGGTGCTACTTCGACCAAGTTAATGCTTTTGGCACAGGATGGTGCAGAAAATTGTGTTCGTATCAAAATGGCTTAATTGGCACAGCTGTCTCAACCCTGCTCAAATACCCTGCTACCCTGTCAGCTGGGAGATGGACCACCGTCATCATCATCATCATCAGCCTGACTATGCCCACTGCAGGACAAAGGCCTCTCCCACGTCTCTCCAATTAACCCTGTCCTTTGACCAGGTTCAGCCATCGTACACCCACAAACTTCTTAACCTCATCCCCCCCTTAACATTCTGTTGCCCCCTGCTACGCTTGGATTATGTACAGAAACCTGGAGGAGTTCTCATACAGTGGATGCTACAGCATTGAAAACTGGCCCTTGCTGCAATCGTTTAAGAAAGCATTTAGAGTATGCACATACACTGTGACAAATAAATGCAAAAAAAAGTGCAACAAAAAGATTTATGCAAGTGCACCCCTTGGAGCATTCAAAGCTGAGAACAAGACTGTCCAGCTAAACTCCTCTCATGCTGCATGTAAGACTGCTCTGAAAGGAGTACCGGAAACATCAAGAAACTTGCTGCGTGCTTAGAAATAAGTGGAAAGTGGAATGATTTATTAGTGCTCTTTAAAAAAAAACATTGTCCATCACAATATAAGCAAGAAAATGTTGCACGTTCAAAAGTTACAATAGCCATGCAAGAAAATTATATCTTAATTTTTTTTACTCTGATCTTTTTGGAGGCTGGAAGCCAGCACTACCACTTTGAAGCGGCCGCACTCACTCCGGGCTCGGAAGAAACTTGCACTGCCTGACCTGCGAGCCAGGCCAGGTATGGGCCTACTTGAAAGGCCAGGCCCTGGCACATGCAGTGTTGTAACTCTACAGCAGCTGTGCATCCAGAGATTCAGTGCATTCATATATGTATACAAATAGAACAAGCCATGAGCAACCATTTCCTATAAGGCAACAACAAAACAAAAACGCAAGTACTTTAGCTTTGCAGCCTAGTTATTAATAGGTTCCTCTGAACTGCTTTAAAAGGACAGTCTGCTGCCGGAGATGCGTATAAAAATATTGGCATAATCTTACAGACCTTTCCCTATTATGACAATTGCACGGGCAGAACTTGAGGTTTTAGTAGGAATTTATATTTTAAATTGGCAAAGACAGTCTGGCCAGAGGCAATGACTCCCGGCGATTTCACCATGCTATGCTAAAACTTGACGGCTCTCAAGTAATCTGGCTATGTCACCAGGAGCTAGACTTTACAAATAGGACTGAGCAAAATACATAACGTCATTTTTGTTATTTTTGCTAGGAGAAACTTCACACAGTGTAAATTTTTTTTTTCTCTTGCAACCTGTCACCATTTCTCGCATGGTTTAACCATGCTTTCTCATTACTCTTCTAATGATTTCAGAAAGGCAGGCTGCCATTATGCTGCCTTTGGCAGTGCTACTGCCGGCCAAAGCAGCTGCTGGTATCTGATAGATGTGACCAGTTTTATTTTATTTACAGTGTTTTTAAAACTCCCGCGATTCCGCAAAACATCTCGGATTTAAGCATTTTCCGCGCAATTTTGTGTTGGCAGTCAAATCCTCATTTTCCAATACAACTGTTGTTACGGACATCATTAGGGATGACAGAATGATGGGAAAATGGCTAATTTACCTTATTTGCAAGAATACAACGAGAAGTGGAGTTTGAGATCCCCAGAAAATGTTTTGAAAAATATTATTACATTTATAACAAAATCCCAAACTGTTCAGGCCAACTATAGCCGTAGGAGGATCCGATGCAGGTGAAGTTTCTACCAGAAAAAGGGTTGGAGTTTGCAAGTGCGCCTGGAATTATTCAAGAATCGCTAGTCCTAGCTGCTGAGTGACAAGTTAACCTGAAAACTTCTTGACAACTGAAAACCAGTGGCAGAAACCTTGAACCATTTCTTTCTAAGCAAGACAAACAAGGTGAAGATGATTTTGATGTTCTGCCTTTCTGGGCTTGAATGAATAGAAGTAACTCCAACACTCTTTCATTGCAGTCATTACGGCAGTCTTGTGTAACAAGCGCCATTCTTTGAGTGCAGATAACACAAAACATTATTTTATGATGAGGTACATTTAGCAGTTTGGGGCTGCCCTAAAGAATTGCAAAATAGGCCCCAGTCTGCACCGCAACAGGCTTAATCCAATCTAAACAAAGAATCCATCTAAGGAAGGACAACTGATGCTTTTGCACCTGCAGACGAGAAAAGAACATGGCAAAATGGTACGAGTAAGAGCCACCTTCCATTTTAGAAGATGGACCTTTGCAGCACGCAACACATGTGCTCAAAAAATAAACTTACATTTTAGTTTTAGGCACCTTAACCTTAAGCTTCCCGCAAAATTTTACGGATTCTTAATTCTGCATTTCCGGAATTTCACAGATTCTTTATTCTGCACCACCGTAATTCAGAATTTTCCACCCTGCAGAAAGTAAGCGCCTTGCTCATTATTGCCAGCACAGCTATCTGGGCAAGTTGGTAAGGGTTCGCTGCAAAGGACCAGCGCGCAACGACGACACACAAGGAAAGGCATACGCAAGAAAACTTTGTGTTGTGTGCCTTTCCTTGTGTAGTCATGGCACACTGGTCCTTTGCAATGAATCATTCGTTATTGCCACTGCATGCCATATAGGTGGCAGGCAGTTATTGTGGCCATAGAGCCTCATATGATTACTATATAAACTTTATATCATGTTTCCAATGTCATAGGTTGCGGATGCCATCTACCATTGAGGAAACGAGAATACTATGTGGAAAAATTACATAATTACATAAAAATAAATAACCGTTCTGCACTGTTTCTCAGCACCACAGCCAAATTTGTTTATTTGGGCAAGGAGTTTTCAAGTGACACGAAAAAATTATAGTCAATAAAAGTAAGTAGACTGTACTTTTAAACTTCAACGTTCAAAGTGCTCCAATAAACTTTAAAGCAAATCTTAAAAGTCCACTGTTGCACAGCACTTGGCTTTGCAACCAGGGACAAAAGTTATGTAGAAGCAGAGTAATGCCTAAAACCAACCAAACAAAAAAAAAAGAAGACAGAGCCCAGGTTTAGCTACCAATACAGGTCATGAGATAAAATATGTTCTTTTACTGGACACAAATGCAATGAAATGCTGCTTTGCAATTGAGTAAGAGTGAGGTGTCAAGTGCTGCAGTGATAACGAGTAGTGCACTTACGCCATTCCATCTGGAGGACTCCTTTCCACCATCTTCATGCGTTCAGCAAGTGAAGAGTGCGGGGCCAGCTGTTCATCCCGCTCCCTGGACACACCCTCAGCAGCAAGAGGGGACGTTAGCACAGGAGAGACCACACCGCTTGAGTTGCCAGATTGGCTGGGACTCTTTGTCGAGTCCTGGCTTCCAGATGGCTTGCGGTGCTTGGTACTGTACTTATAGAAGTCCGAGATCTCATATGGTTTGGTCTCTTCCCAGTAGGGCTGAAAGTGCCCCAATGTCACTATGTTGAGCTCCACTCCAGGCATTGTTTTCGGGCTTAATGGCTGAGGCAAGGGAGAGCAGATCTTCTCCCTCTCAAAGTGAGGGCTCTCTGCTGCTGCTGCCCTGCCGTCTCGACAGTTGTCATGGCGAGACAAGGTGGCTGCAGGACCCTGAACTGCCTCTGGCAGACTTTCGCTTCCAGACGACAGCATCGAGACTTGAGACGGTGAGGAAGGCGGTGGCTCCTGTTGTTTTGATGGCTTTCTCGCAGGCAGTGGAGAGTCGAGCGAAGTCTCCACCCAGTCCTTGGCACGATGCTTCAGGCTTTCAGTGCTGTAGGACTGAGTGACCGAAGAGAATGCTCTTGAAGAAGACACAGTCACAGACAAGCACTGGTTGCCATAAGAGCCACTGTGTCCCTCCTGTAGTGTCTCCAACTTGGCATTGTGAGCTGCACTGTAGCCAGTTGGGCTGGTAGGCTGGCTGAGGTAAGGATCTGGATGAACTCGCTGAAATGCCGCATAGTTAGCAGCAGACATACTGGACAGCGGCCTGCCCGGGAAGCTGTCGCCACACACCTCCTGCAGCTTCTTTCGGTGAGCAAGGTGGTGCTGGATGAGGGCTGGCGGCATTGGCGGCTTGTGATATACAGTGATAGGCTCGACAGGACGGTGCACCGCATCCTGGTAGCGCAAGCTTCCGTCGCTGTCCACAGGGACAAACACGGGCACTCCACATTCATCAATGTGCCTCACCATGTTTTCATGATACGAGTGGGATTTGCTTGGGTGATAATGGTTGCTGCTAACCACTGGGGTCGACGGTGGGGGAAAGTTTTCGGGGTAGGACAATGAGCTGGAGACAGCCCGTCGCTGCTGAGATGGCGAGGCTGAGTGGTGCTGCTGTTGAAGGTGCGGTGGCAGCCGTGGGTGGCATTCTATTCTCTGCATTGGTGGGTACTGCGCTGGTGGACACTGCATAGGTGTACCCTGTGCTTGTGGAGAATGCGTAGGTGTGCACTGTGCTTGAGGACAATGCATAGGTGTGCACTGTGGTTGAGGACAATGCATAGGTGTACACTGCATTGGTGGACAGTATGTCGGTGCACACTGTGGCGGTGTACATTGCACTGGCACACATTGGACTATTGCACACTGTGGTGGTGTACATTGCACTGGTGCACATGTGGGAGGCGAGTAGGAAGGGCCAGTCCAGGCTGGAGGAGCAGGCTTAAGGGGGGTTGTTGAGTCTCGCTTGATGGTGAGCGCAGATTGTGCTGAAATTCCAGCAATTCGGCGGTGATGGCGTCGATTGCTTTCCAGGCTGTTGTGCCTGGACACCAAGCCCAGATCTTGTGGCTCTCCAGGGCTGCTAGTCACAAGGTCATCCTGACTGTCAAATGCCTGGCTGGTTCGTTGCGTCGGTACACTGTACAGATTGCTCCCCTCTACACTCAGGCCAGACTCAAACCTGCGCAGTGGAACACAGGCACACATAATGCTATCTAAAGGCACACATAATGCTATCTAAAACAATTTATTTCAACCATTCAGTGCATTCCTTAAAGCACTCGCAGAATTAGAATTCACGTGAATGGGACCGTAAGCTTTATTGTGATACGTCACGAAAGTGTGATACACATGAAGTTTGCCATCTGTCTGCATTGTTCTTTCGAGAACATCGGGCGAGTGTGTCGTCTCCTCTCTGGACTATTACAGACCAGTTCCTCTGATGCTTCCACCGAGCAAGTGCAAAGTGCACATGACAGTCCAGTGAGCAATACGGCGATGCCCAGGGAGCCTTTCTTGCAAAGATCTATATAAGTTAGAGTTGAAACACAGTCTACGCTTACAAAGGATGCTTTGCCCAGTTAAAAGGGCACAGTACTCCATGCATGCACAAAATTAACACAGGTCCACACATACCATGCGATTCTACAAGCACTGCAGCCCACCTCCAATGCACAAACTGCACTAAAGAGTGCAAAATTTGCGCCGATTTACCAAGTCCCACTTAACATGCCAGCACACCTAAATTTTGCTTGTCAAAGACAGGGCAGGCTTCAAAAATTGAATGGTGATTATTCCACTGGTAATTCAAAGAACCAGCGCTAGCTGGCATGCAATAATAATTGCGCACAGAAAGATGAAATCCATGCAGGATGCCCATATGGGTCCCTCCCCATGCTCTCCCCACCGCCTATGGCTGCATAGGTGCTAAATAAGTACGAACACAAACATGCCTTTCCTGCAAACCTTTGCTCCATTTCTTTGGGGAAAGTTGAGCGTTAGGCACAAGGCATGGGCTGTCGGGTGGCACCTCGTACAGGGTGCCCCCCTGCTCCCCTTCTCTTGGTCACGCTTGGCAGCGTAGACGATCTTTTCCAATGACGACACAAACATTTGGCCGAGAACCTTTCCCTTAACAGCTAGCATGATAAAATATGTCTGTGTAGTCACCATAAACAGGTGTTTGCATGAAGCATCTGTAGAAGGTGGCTCAGTGCCAACTAGCACCAAGCACATTAAATTGGCATCGCTATATTAGAGGTTGCTGCCATCTTTTGACAAAGACCTAGCATATGTGCTCCTCAGCGCCACCTCTTGGAACTCCTTCAAAGCAAGAATGCAAGTAACACCTACATTAACATCAAGCCCTCATAGACAATTGCGTGCAGTGCTCCACTATAAGCGCACGCTCTATACATAGACAGCTATGTAGATTGTACACTGCATGCATCGCCACGTAGGTAAGACAGCTTATCTAAGTTATCCAGCTAGAATTGGAAGAAAGAGATAGCCTGCGCAGAATGGGAGCACCCGCAATCAGAACTGCAGGGGAAATGGTATGGGTAAGATGCGGTAAGATAAGATGGTGATAACATTAAATATGACTACGTACCTGAATCTGACTGCACAATTGACATGCACTTAATGCCGCAAGGTTGAGGAGGAGGCTATATGTAGATAGATAGTACTTTTATTCATGGCAATTCTAGTACACCAAAAAGCAAGACTACCAAAGCCTCAAAGGGCTTGAGCGGCAGTGCCATGAGTGGCAGAGGCAAGGATATGCATTCCTGCAGCAGTCTAATCCAGTATTCGTGAAAATAACTGCATATATTTTAGATGCAGTAACAATGTTCCTTGATATAATATTATTCTGTGTTTTGTTACAGATCAGCTTCGTTATAGCTCGCTGAAGTGTGTGGAATGCCACTCCTAAGCAATCGCCATTCAGTATAGGCTGGACTGCAGTAGACAGCAACCGTACCTGTCCCTGTACGGTGACTTGAGTGGCACGGGACTGGAGCCCGCTGAGCCAGAGCCAGTGAGTGTTGGGTACTGCTGGCGGCGGTATGCCGTGCGGGTCTGGTAGATGTTGCTGGGGGCATAGCCTGCACCGTAGCCAGTCCAGCCTGCACCAGGGGAAGCAGTCCGACCGGGGACCGCACGGTGTTTGATGGGGCTGGCTGGTGCAGACACAGAGGCCAGGGAGGGCGAGAGGCGAACGTCACCAGGCACTGCGCTGACTGTTTGGAGGCGGCCACGTTTCTGCAACAAATTTCAAGACAAATTAAAAAAGGGTGCCCGTTGCGCTGGTTGCAGAGACACAAATACGAGTGCATGAAATGTCTTTATGAGGCAAGAACATACAGGAGTGACACTTGGCTTCTCGCCTGTATGTCATGTCACGTGACATACAGCTACTGCAGATACTGCTAGCTGGACAGTGATGTTCCAAGCCGTAACCGAAAATTCCCTCCATTAGACTGAAATATTCCTGTTTCAGGCACGTTTTCCCTGGAGCAGCTTGAAAACTGTCAATTTCTCTCTATCTCTCTGAAATTTGCTCAAATTCCCTGAAATCTGCAAAAAATTACTTACACCTGATTGCAATTCCCTGAAAAAAAAAAGAAAGAGAAAATTCCCAAAATGAAACATCACTACAGCTGGGTGGACAACTGCCCCCATGCCATTGCCTCATATTTTTCATTTTGGTATTGTCTAGTATAAGATAACTGATGTTTTTAATTATGTCCAAAGATTTGCTCACGTCTATGCCCATGGGGGATTTCCTCCCTGTACATTTTTGCATTGTAGTCATAGACAGAAGTGTGCGGGTCGCGAATTCACGGAAGAATCACGGAAGAAAGTTTATTGCGGGGTGGTTAGGCACAACAGCCCCAATGAAAAGAATAGAAGCGTGAGGAGGCATGCGTGTTCCACCTGGTAGAAGAATATCATCTGACTGGCTGGCGGAGCAATGAAGGAGTTAATTTTTTCCCGCTAATCTGCATCCCGCAAACTTCTGCCCATGACTGTACATGTTGTTAGCATAGCACATGGCAGCATAGATTAAACAGCCCACACTTTGTGAATCATGACAACTTGAAAGTATTGAAGGGAACATTTAGGCACATCATTGTCTTCATGTATGAAGAAATGAAATCCAGATTGTATTTGAACTGTAACCCTTGGTTTTTACACTTCATTTCACCAACCAACCACATTGTTTTTGCCAGCACTACCAATGATTCACAACACACACAAGGATATAAATTCCAGCACCTCTACTAGAAGGCCGTCATAGCTGTTTAGCTTGGGTGACGCGGCAGGGCTGACATCTGATGCATTGCTGCTCCCTCTGAACGGAGTGTCTGCAAAGGCAAAGTGCAATCCATTAGCCAATAAACAAGCTTTGCCATTTGGCATGCATAAATGTAAAACACTGGCAAGCTTTCAACAGGCTATAAATGCTGAAAATCAAAACGTGTGCACGGCAAAAACTTACCGCTGCCCCCAGTGCTATGACTGATGTTATCTTCACTGGGTTCTAGAAAGAAGAAAAATATGCTGTAGCATCACATCAATCATTACATAACATCACCTCCAAAAAGTAATGAAGCCAAGGTAATATACCCAATGCTATCAAGTAAAAAAACTGCTATTATGCAAATGTCATTAAACATACAGCTAAAATGGAGCAAGATTTTTCATAAGAAAAGGATTCATCCACAATTTTTGTGCTAGCTGCTTTTTCAAGAAAATGCTGCTCAGTGAAAGATCATGGCAACACCAACAGGACAATACTTACTGAGGCACAAATAACTGCACTCACATATGTAAAAAATGCCCGTGACCCCCACAGCACACACTGAGACAGCCAGCCAGCCTAACTACGCAAACTCCACGAGAGGCAACATTCCAAGCAGCTCCGTTATAGTAAACATAAACACGAGCATACTGACCGTCATCAGACTGCAGCATGATTTTGGGTTTGTTGCCATGATTCTTCTGTTTTTTCAAAGTTCCCAGTTTCTGTTCCACCTGTTTCAGCTAAACGGCAACAAAAAATAAATAAATAAATAAATAAAACAAAACTGGTGTGGAGCACACAGGCCATGTGCCAACAAAAAGGTGATGCTGTCTATCAGTTCACTCAAAGTGTGGACACAAAATTCAGCAACTACCCATATACTTACCTTCTCATGAGCCTGCTGATAGCATAACTTCCGCTGCCTCCTCAGGCTTCTGTCGGCACTCATGTCATTGGCCAATCTCAAAGCAGCGCTAGTAATCTTGTTCTGCAACTCATACTCCAGCTCTAAAGAGCTCATTGTCTCCTCCTGGAACAAGAAAATAAAACGCTGAAATAGGCATAAAAATTGTTGCTCTAACTCATGGCAAAGGACAGGTGGAAGTATGATATGTCCACAGTAATTGAGCTAGCATGGCATTGCTCCAAGTGGTATCATTACCATAGGCATGTCAATGTTTTAATAAGGCTCCAACAGGTGCATTCCTCCACGGCTCAAATGCTTAACATGCTGAGTTTCAGTTCACAGAAGTACTCCAAATCAACTGTCTACCTGGAGCCTTCTTTAGCACGTGTCTGGTGGCTCAGGGGATAGGCATGTTTAAGTACTGCTATAGTTTGCTTTCAGCGTGGCCTGAGTTACTTTGCATTTAGGAGTACTGCTGGGTATTTATGCCCCAAAGTCTTCAAATAAACAACAAAGTAAAAAATTAGTGCTTCGAGAGTCAGTTCCTTGATACTTCAGTCTCTCCATACAGCGTCTTTTTTTGAGACACTGAGGACAGCTCTATCCAATTTTTATTTTTAGTAATAATATATTCCAAGAGTCTTAATGGCTATTGCTGATATTTGTCTGGTAGCACAAGACATTTATTGTTGAGAACATTGCGATTAGGAATTTTCCCGCCACTCAATTCAAACTCGTCACATCTACACCTGAAAAGGACTACATGATCATCGTTTTTTTAATGAATAGCTGCGTAGCCTGGCACCTGGGACCAATGAAGAAAAATCTTTTGACGCATGCAGTTCACTTGCAATATTGGCTGGTGATGGCGGCACCTGTATTTTATCTTTCTGGCCTTTCCTAGGTTCTTCAATTTGTCCTCAGTTCCCCTTCAAGCAGGAGCTACAAACTAGTCCATGAACTTGTTCCCCAGGACCCCATTTTTAAACCCAAGAAATGTTGTTTGCAACATTGTGCATACATACACCCAGTTTTACCCCATATGGCACCCACCTTGCTCTTGGCATTGGAGAGCAGCTGGTCGTCCAGAATGAAGGCTGTACCCACTCGCCGCCGCACCTGAGGTGGGGGCTCTCCCGGTGCCAGCGGCATCTCTGGAGGAAGCTCGCCTGTCACCTCGCCCTCCTTGAGGCACACCGACTTGAGCTCCTCCACTTTCTTGCGCAGGGCCTCCTCGAGGGCCTCCTTGCGGGCCTTCAGCGCGGCCAGCATCTCCTGCTTGGCTCGTTCTGCCTCTTCATTCATCTGCGGATGATGGTCCGTATGATCTGGGGTGACAGGAGAGGAGGAAAGAGTGAGTAGAGTTAGGTGCTGCATGTCCATTTGTACGTACAAGCATCCTGAACACTGCCAAATCTCTGTATAGAGGGTGCTATGTGCAGATATCTGGACCCCATAATAAAGTGCCAGAATGTGCAAAATTGTCTGCAGGACGATCTCAAGCCAAGCATGCGAAATGAACGTAAAGAATCACCTTTAAGGTGGACGTCTGCGCATTTTATGGCAGCTCCGGTATGACTCTAGCCAGTCATTTACTTTTTTCAGAATGAGTGCTTCAAAATGCCTAAAATGTTCTGATCTGTTTACGTAACAAGTTCTCATGACATGTATGAGTCAGAAGCAGTATAATTGAGACCATGGAACCAGCTTCGAGTCACAATGCGAAGATATGAGACCTCAACAGAGACTGCATAACTAGACATCTGGGAGAATGAAAATTTCTTCTGTGAAATCAAGAAAATCTGAAAATTTAACATTTCGGCCAATTTCAATAATAATTTGTGCCTGAAAGGGACATGGATTCATGCCAACAACTGTAGCTGATGTCCATAAAAAAAATACACCATTCACTAAACCACTAAAAGTATTACATGGAAATTATGTGAAGGCTTAATTCTTTCCTTAAGCCATCGGTCATATTTGACCAACGTTTTGAACCTGCCAACAAAAATTCAAGACTGCGCTACTGGACACTGTGCCATCTAGTTTGTTTCTATAACACCATTTCTTTGGTTTCAGTTCTGCCTTTTCATTTTCTAACGCGAGGAGACGACATGAAAAATTGAACTTTAACCAAACGTAGTCCACCTGTCACTGATCATGGCGTTCGTTTCGCCGCGCGCTCGTCAAAGGTGAATGGCTACACTGAGCGCTTTTGCCGGTTCTTATGCTGTCTTTTTTTTTACAGCAGCAGCGGTGAGTTAGCCAACGAAATTGAATGGTCAGATTTCAGTTTCGATTGCAAGACTTCATCTCAAAGGCTCAGACACCAGCACACGCTCGCGCATGTTTCATGTTATTGTTCATGTTGTATTGTATGTAGTGCACTTGATTTGCAAATAATGAAAGCAGTTTTATTTGGTGCTCTAGGGTCTTTGCAACATATTGTCAACATAGTTCACCAAATGTGCCAGCAGATTTTTTATTATAATGATGTCAAGGAAGTCCATGCCCCCTTCCCACAGAACCCATTCACTACCAACCAAAAATAAAAATGGAAAAAGTAGTAACTGCAAGTATTGCTATAAAAAAAAACAAGAACAGAACTCAGAACAAGTGTAATGTGCAGCATTCCGCATCTACCTCCACTTAATGTCCTCAACCAACTGCTTCCTCTAGTGGCACAGCAGTCGTAGTGCCTAACTTGAAAGGCCACGGAAAGCGCAGTGTATTATGTATGTAGCTGAAAATCACAAGAATGGTAGGTAAGAATATGTGCGATGTTTTGTGTATTTTAATTTTTTTGCATCAATTTCTGGCTCAATGTAGTGGGTTATTTTTGTTTTGCTTGTATTCTTTATTTTGTGTTACCAGCATATTTAACCAATAAATTTTCAAAAAGTATTGCACACACAACTCTGGCGTTTTTTGTTTTTTTCATTTGGAAGCGTAACCAATAAGCAATAGTTGGATGTATTACAATGTGCAGTGCATTTAGCACTCCTTGAACAAATAATTTTTATTATAAAACACTCAAAAGCGGTCATTTTTCCAGTAAGGAAAGAGTTAACCTAGCTCAGTTTATGTGCAAATCTGTGGTTAATTTGTAAAGAGGTGAAGGAAAATGTGCACATAAGCGCACATTAGCGATAACCTTGTGAAAAGTTCTGCGTTGCTTCACAACACCCAGAATTACAGTGGCAATTACAAATTAAGTACTAGCAATTAAACACTTTTGCTCTTTTTCTACAAACAAGGCATCAGCTGTAGCTACCAGTTATGTGAATACTGCACACAAAAACTTGCAAGGGAAAAGTTTCAAGTCATTTGGCTTGCAGCCCCTGCACTATGCAACTGGATGAAAACTGGAGATTGCAAATGCCTCACTTATGTTTCTTCGACATGTGCAAAGCTACTGAAAAGTCCAGATGCTATTACTCAGGATATTTTGCATATAAAAACAGCTACAGATTATGAGAAATACTGCATCACCAGCTTGTTCAATTTGTAATCATCATTCCTTCGCTCCACTAAATTTTTTGACCAGTGGAGACACCTGAAAAGATCTGCTAGTTAACTCTTTAACTAACAATTCCGAGCTGCACTTGTCATGGGAGATTACACCAAAACCGCCAATGATGAGTCACAATTGTCCAACATGATGTTGCACTGGTCCCACCAACAAGAAAAAGTAACGGTCGACTATTGTGTTTGTTGCAATTTTCAACACTACAGGGCGGCAGTTGTCCATGAAAAGTGTTCTGCACCTTTAGCGAGTGTTATAAGACTGACAACAGTCACTTTTGCCAAAAATCATCACACAATTTGTCAATTTTTGTACGTTTTTCGGGAACTACTTAATTTGGCAGCTAAAGGGTTAAAGAAATTTTTCCCTCCAGTGGTTCAAGTACCTTCAATCTTGATGGCAGGTAGGCTGTGGCAACTCGCACTTCGGCTCAGGTTAGATCCTGTGCTGGCTGACGACAAGGACTGAGAACTCTTGGAAAGCTCGGCAGCAAACTTCTCTAGACAGCCGACATCTTCAATTTTCCGCTAGAAATGAAATAAGAAGCACTGCTGCAAAAGGACAATGTTTCTACACAAAGCTAAGCAATGAAAGAGTTCTAATGCCCACAGTGACAGCTGCATAAAGCTGTTTCTTTGGGATGTATGAACAATAAAGCCTCAATATTAAAACTGACATTAGTTGAATTGCACTGCGCCAACTGTTCGTCCCAACTCTGTTTTCACAGCAGTATGGAAGAGTGCTACGAAGACAAGAGGCAGTTTGCGATATTCATGCACACGCACAGCATGTAGAATGTACGAAGACAAGGTTAAGGTTGCACATATGACCGACAGAGTTTTCTGTTCCGTGCATGCGTGCTGCAAATTGTGCGTCCTTTAGTATTCTGTCATGTTCAAAGCATTGTCAATTCTTTCACTGCTCAAGCATGTCTAGCAAAGACCCAAATGAGTGACAGAGGTCCAGTGAAACAAAAAAACACAGTGGATCCTAAGGCAACAAGCAATGTACGTGAGCCCTTAAATGCTGCCTGCACAAGACGTGGCAATGAGAGAATTTTTTTTTTTCTGCACGAAAAGATCTTTTTACCTTCCCAACATTGTTGTCCAAGTAAAACTGATGTTGTGCTATGGCCATCGACCAGATGCTCTTCGTCAAGGCCGGTGTAGCCGCAAACCAGACCACCACGGTAACATTGCCTGGTCCAAATGTTCGTCTGCTCACAGATACCCTGGAACACAATGGTAAAGCAATACAACACTGTTGTATGAACTACAATGCTGCATGCAAGAAAACTACAATGCTTCTGCTTCAAGCCACTCTAAAAGCGTGAGAAGCAACACATGTAGGAAAAAAGAAGTTGGGCAAAGAAGATTCCCACCAGGCAAAAGCCATATGGGGTTGCATATCTGACTGACATTATGTACCAACTCCTCCTAAGTCTTGCACATGAGACAACAGTATGTAGGTATATAAAAAATAAATAAATGCTCTAATTCTCAAGCTCAACGAAGAGCAATATGCAAGGCCCGAGATGAAACAGGCACTAATTTTAGATTGATACTTTAGAAGAACCCGTAATTTTATTTGAACAGCATCGCATTTGCACCATTCAACAGCAGATTATTCAGTTTATCTTGAACCAGTCTTGGTTGTCACAGAATAGCGCAAACAAAAAATCACTCAATCAAGGAAAGGGACTCTCAAACCACTGGCTGATAGATTGGACCTACATTATCTGATCTATGTGCTTTGTCCCCCGTTTTTTGCATTCTCAGTTTTTGCATCTTATCACAACTCTACAATTTTGACCATGTACCTTCCAACCAGGGCTCTCAATGCACTAGGGTCTCGTAATAAACATTTTACTCCCTCTCTCATGAACACTGCCAGTTGAACACATCAGAATGCGACGAGGATGTGCATTGGCATAAGCTTGAAAACATGTGCGAAGCGAATATAAAAAGGTAAAAACATCAAGTATATATTGTGCCAGTATGCTGCATGCGCAAATTGCAAGGCATTCAATAAGGACCTTAAATTACTTTAATTGCATACAAAAATTAAAATCTTGCAAGTTTTTAAATTAGATATCTGTAAATGAAAAAAAAATCTCTACGCGGTAACACCACAAGTTGCTATAACTAAAACACTACCTGTGCCTAGGTGTTTTGATTGTTTAACTACTCCAACTTCAGTCCATCATCTGCATTTTACTTGTATTAACTAAGGCATATTGAATGCCTTAGTTAATTATGTAAAATAATTAACACAGTTCATTAAGGTATGATTTTGGTATGGAAGGTATGTTTTAATTTTTTCTGTGTGTTTCTTTAGCTCATCTGCCAAATTTATATCCGTTGATTTGCTTCTATTTTTTAACAAGAGATCCCCAAAAAGTTCAACTTTGGGACCTCCTTTTGTAAAATAATTTTTTCCAGTAGTTTTGAATGACTGAAATGTATTTAATAAACCCGAGACCTGAAATACCTAAAGAATCCATTATTCTTGCTAGCAACTGCTCAATAGGTTTGTATCAGGTCCAGAAGGAGTAACTCATACCCAGACAAACAGTTGCATTCTGTGCCATTCGAATATGATGCTGTACTAGCTGTTAGCTAAGAATTTCTGCTCTATGATCAACGGGAAGCCAGGGGAGTAATAAAACTGCAGTGCCAACTCCACAAACCAGCAAACTGTTTATATCATAAGCTTGTTTTTTTTTTTTTTTGCATTGGGAAGAAAAAAATAGCAGATGTAAAATATAAAGAAAACACAGGCCACAATATGGTAAACTCAATGCAATGTCGGCATTTTTTGCAAGGCTAACTTTGCCTGTAGCTGACGACCATTCGGTGGATCCTAAGCATTAAAAAGATGCAGGCAGGGGCAATATTTCAAGGGCTGACTTTCAGTGATGTTTTCATTCTCGCATAAGACTAATGTCTGACACAATTCCTTGCTGCAACAAGGGCCATTCGCACACACTGCCTGCCCCATTTCTGTTGGTGTGCTCCACCATGAATGGTAAAGCTCTACAAATTCAACTCCACAAGCTGAATTTGCATTTAATATCAAAACAAGGCACCAGAATTATATTAGGTGTGAAGAGCAGGTTCCAAGGGTAACGAGAACATTATTCTTGTCACAGGGTCACTTTCAAAACATCCAGGATATGAACATCCATGACAAGAAGGAAAGTGAATGTTCCAGTGTGTGAAAAGAAGCTTATGGTCAAGGCAATACTGACAAGGAATTAGTCAACCTGCATTTAGCTTTTATCACATTCAGTTATAATCCTACAGCCAAGTGCATACTGGGGAGTCACCTCCTTGACAATGATTGCTTCAGATTAGTATTGCCCCACATAAGAAAATTATTTCTCATGTTTCCCTTCATAGCAGGGGGATCCTCCATCCACCAAATGCCATAAAAGGAGAAATGTAAGAGCCGAGACATCACGTAACAAAGGCGTGAGGGCACTTACTGGGTTGTGGAGTCACTAATGGCATCAGCCAGGGGGTCAAACCCTTCAGGGGGTGCCTCTATCACATCCTCGTACACATTGAAACTGCTCAGGGCATGGACCACTCTACAGGAAAAACAGGAGCGGCGAAATGGGGAGGGGTCAGCTAAATTAAGGTGTTGTGTTTAAGTTCAGGGCTCTTGTATGGTCTACACTCGTGCATACATGCAACTTACTGGAATGGAGCATGCAATCTGTGCAGTGTTTTGCTAGGACACCTTCTCCATCACCAGAGAAAAACTGCACCAGTTCCTGGCTGTTCAGTTCAATGGCAGAAAGCTACTAAAAGTTATCGTTCTTTGCGAAAAGCATGAAATGCAGAAACACATGTGAACGACAGTGTAGCAGCAGCTATCTTCCATGAATAAAAACAAGTACATGCGCTGGATATCTAGGCAAAATTTGCTTAAGTGAACAAGGAAGCCGTAGGGCTTCCGAAACGTCAATACGTTTCTTTAAAATTTTGACTTGGTCAGTGACCCTATGTTTTTATTAAGTGCTTTGCCAAAGCGGCACAAATGAAATATCTGTTAAAGAAATGCAATGCGCTAAAGAATATCCCAGGGCCAAGTTTTCGCTCCCAAAGCAATGCCTACCTCCGGGGGTTGTGAACTTCAATTGAAAATTTCTTGTCTCGAAAGTAAAGGTTCTCCAGGAGTTTCCACTGAAAGAACTGTCACATAAAAAAAAATTCAAACAAATTAAAGAGAATTAACTAATGAAAATAACTGTGAAAGCTGATGACACTTTTGAGAACACACGGCAGAACTTACCTATATTGCATGCAACAATGAAGAAAGGAAAAAAGGAGCTGTCTACTTATCTCACTCACCTCTAGCAGTTGAATAGGACAAAATTTTTACAGCAGGTAGCTTGCAACCATATGATATGATAGCAATAAGCAATAACTTAATATTTGCTCCTGGTCGAGAGAACTTTTCAGAGGGTAACCTAGCGCTATTCAATGTTAGGAATAAAATATACGTGCCGTATGCCATCACTACAGAGTCAGCACAACTGCATCTCAACATCTCAAACACTCAATGCACAGAGCTATATCCAAAGGTAGCAAGTTCAATGCTGTCGCTTAGTGCCTTTCGCAGTTTAACTAAGATAATGAGTTCTGCTCAAAAGTGTACATCTCATTTATTAAATTTACTGATTCACCCCTCAAAACGTGTAGAATATTGCCACTGAACATTCCAATATTAAAAGAAAGAAGATAACAACAATGAAGTAACGGTTTTTGCTATGCACCTTTCGTGGAGTCTTCTTGTCGTTGTAATCATACTGGCTGACTCCCTTGCAACTGAGGCCTATCCACCAGGGAATGCCTCCCTTGTCCTGCGTCAGAACACAAAAGGGTGAAGCTGTCTTAACCACAAACTCTCATCTAGAATGGCTAGCCGTGCTGTGTGGAACTCACCTTAACCTCATAAAAATGAATGCCATATGTGGGCAGGTTTTCTACAAGGTTCATGTATCTGAAAAATGACTCACAGTTAGTACAGCCGCCACCCACATAGCACAGTGACAACCCAGGCAGCAAATTAAAATTTGGAAAGCAGGACACGTCCACCAATGCCAATACATCCACCAATGAAGTTTTAAAGAAAACTCACGCAATAATTGCAGAACCCCTTGAGCGCCCTGCAAGCTGATGATAATGTTCAATGACTTTGCCTTCACTGAAAGGGAAACACAGGAAAATTACAACATTTCCCTACACCACGGTCAATAACAAGTGTTGTCAAAACTTCTAGGATAATCGATAATATATTCAAGCCACTGTACTCCTCTTACCAGTAGGAAATGGACGGATGAGCTTTGAGTGTGCTGGTAGGAAGAACAGGAAGCTTCTTGAGATGCATTTTTGTGGTTTGATCACTGCAAAGTAAGCACACAAAGGAGAGATCACACATCCTATTCAGGGGGAGTGTCATGTGGCCTACAAAGATCAGAGGGCAACAGAGGAGACCTAGCTGACAAAAGGAGATTACAAAATTATGGTTAGAAGATAACCAGATAGAGAGAGCATACTGGTCCAAGCACTTACTCAATGTAGTTTCCATGTGTTGCTTGAAGGACTAGAGCAGCAAGTTGAAACACTGTTTCAGAATCCGCTTCCAATGCACCCTGATCAAGAAGAGAGCATTTCATCAATTGCAATGACTCATGCAAGTTGGAACAAAAGTCAAATGATAAGAGCTTCCAGACTTACCTTGGCAATGAGTGATTTGCACTGAAGGTAAAGTGCTTCTACTGTGGCACTATCTTTCAGCAATGAAATGCTTTCCACATAGTACCTGAAACAATAAAACGTAACATTTCCCTTGCTTTTGATTCATAAATCAAAATGCCTTAATCTCTGGCTACCCATTACACATATATGAACTTACCACTTTGTTTATGATCCTGTGAAGCTAGTAATTCCTTAATTAAGACAGTCTAGAAGCCTGCTCAGCATTTATGAGCTTGCACTGTGCATGTTTTTACACTGCGTTACGTTAACTAACATCTTATGGTCTTGCCCCAACCTGTTTCATTCAATCATAACAGGCGCTAGGGCAGTTCTGTACCATGGCACCTCTTGTTATATATCTATTAACACCTGCATTCCACTTCGAAGATTAATTAAAATAAAATTAAAAATCGGAACATGGAAGTGCAGGCAGTTCTGCACCATGGCACCTCTTGTGATATATCCATTAACACCTGCATTCCACTTCAAAAATTAATTAAAATAAAATTAAAACTCGGAACATGGAAGTGCAGCTGTTATTTCGGGCTGTGTGCCCAGGCTACAAGAAAATTGTGATTCCCACATTCTGCAACATTAACAAAAACAAAAGCACCACTGAGCACCACTAAAAGTTTGTGAAACAAGCAGTGAAGTCCATATTTAGGCTTACTTGACCAGAAAGTAGAGCACCAAGGTACCCTGAGACGACTTCTTGGGCAGGTCATGCTCGAGAACCCTCTTGTCGAGCTGAAGCCAATGATAATGGCCCCTGAAACAAGAAGAACACATTGATAGGCCCTAAATTTTAATTTTCATTGTGCCAAATTGCTGACACCCTCATCCGAAGGAAAGCTGAAAAAAAAAAAAGTGCGTCGTGCCTAGACAACAGAGCCCTTCATTTTAATGTAAAAACTACCATGTTTTTCACAATATCAGTGAGTGAACCACATGAGCAACACATAAGTAACAGATCCCAAAGATCTGTTGCTGCCATACTACTGCTACAACATCACACATATGTATGCTGAACAATGCCATGTCATACAACTTATGTTTACTAAAACAAAGAAATGGCACAAAAAGAAACTTGATGTTCTTTTTCTTTACACCTAAATATTTCATTACAGTACCATCTAAATTAATGTATACCACTGAAGATGACATGAAAGCCCATAGTGAATCTACAACAGCCTTCTTCCCTTCTTACATTCATTTTTCGTTGCACACAGGTTTAGACAAGAAAAATGTTCGCCTTTTACAAATTCTGTTTTCCTTTTTCTTCCAAAAAGCATACACTTACGTTTCATCAAGAAATGCCAAGCCAAAGTACTCCTTCTCTTTGAGGTTGAAATGAGAAGCCACCATATCAAGGAGATCGCAGGCATAGAGCCTTGGCTGCAAAATGATGAAAATAAAAATTACTTCACTCAGAATGGCAGCTTGAACTGCCAAAAAGAAAATGATTTCTATTAATCCTCTGAGGTTTTTCTAATAAACTCACCCACGACAGCCATGAAATATTTTTCGTGTACACCAAACGATTAAACTGGCAGTCAAAAACATATCCAGAACTATTAGACGATGTTAGGCATAAGCAATTAAAGAAGTACCAGAATTTACAAAAACCAGTAAGTCGGAAAGACACACATCTGAAACAACGAAAGCTCTCCATACACAAATGTAGAATGAAAGTTACTAGAAGCTGAATATAAATTACAATGAATGCAACAAAAAAGTAGCCACATAGTGATTGAGAGGATGAAAAGAAACAAAGGACAAAGTTATGGACTGTATTTCTTAGCCACAAATGCTACTTTTCACTGCCTACTTACACAGATGCCCATGAGCTCTGTCATTCGTTTATGTGGTACTTTAAACTGCTTCCTAGGCAAGAACTGTGAGTGCGTGTGGTGTACTTGAATTTTGAAACGCACTAGTGGGCCAGAATAAAACAGAAGCATAACTTACGAATCTTATGAAATGAACATATAAAATCTTTCACATATTTACATTCAGCCACAGTGAGCAACCATTGCGATTCATGTTCCCATACAAAAAGGTTCTACAATATGTGTCATATTCACCAAGCAACTACACGACCATGTTGAGCTATACGCTTGAGGAGTATCATGTTAGCACTCAGCTAAGTAAAGCCATAAATTCATACTATAATCAAACATACTAGACTTGTTCATCAACTCTTCAAATTTCTTCTAATACTGTGAACAGGTTAGCAAAATTTAACAAAATGAAATATGTATAGACTCAATCGTCAGTCTACTCTGCTTGCGCAAGCAGTATCACCATGGAGGTTACAGAGCAGTTTCATCATGGCGTCGTCCCATGGCAGACATATAGGGGAAGAAAGGGTTACACCATCAGCTACAACCTTTTGCCTCTGTGGATTCTGATGCAACCTCCTGTCAAAAAAGCTTATTAAAAGATAACAACAACCCACAAGAAAATTTATAACCTTACTTCCACAGGTCAATGCTGCACTTTGTAACCATGCAGAAATTCAGTGCGAAACAAGCCCTAACGATCTGCTTCAAAGAAGGTTAAATGAAAGAAGGAGGACTCTAGCCCAGACTGAAGTTTCGGCTAATGATGTCTTCACTTCCCATCCCCAAACCGAAGCTAGCAATAAACTCTGAAAAGCGATACAAAGGGGGCAAAAAGATGCTTGCATATGTTACCTGAATGAGAATGTCAAGGCGACGCTCATCCAGGAGGACCACTTGACTCCGCCGCCCATCGCTCATCTGTGCAGCCAAAAAAAAATAAATAAAAAATAAGAGCAGGTGCAGTGAGATGGAGAAATCTTTTCACAGAATGACACAGACAGCAATGCATTTAGATGTTCCTTCCGAAAAACTGATATAAGCATCCCAGCTGAAAGGTAGCATCCACTAGAACTGGTTCCTGCAAGCCAGACTAATAATAGCTTGAATATTTAATTAGCTGCGAGGTGCTGAACCCGATATATGCACGGAACATTTACTTGATCCTCAAAGGAGTGTATGCACAATAAATTCAGGCTGCTGAAATATGCACTGCTGAAATGAAATATGCACTGCTGAAATGGCATCAATGCCAATGTTTGTGCATTAAGACGCTGTAGTGCAAATAATGTAGTGCTTTCATGTATTTGAGGCCTTCCTCAAATACAAGTACCTCAGGCTTCGCCCAACGTTACTTCTGGGTTACCTGCATGATTGCTTTTATTTTTAAATGTGTCTGCCGTTGTTTTCTTTTTGTTTATTGAAAGCCGTTGCTTCACTTCGCGGTCAGTTCAGCAGCCTCAATCAAATACCTTAGGCTTTCAAAAAAGAAAACGGAATATAGGCATGGCCGGGTGAGTGCTGAGCTGAGCGGGAAGTGAAGCACCGGCTTTCAATAAGCAAAAAGAAAACAACGGCAGACACATGTAAAAATAAAAGCAATCATGCAGGTAACCACGAAGTAACGTTGGGCGAGATGGTATCCTTCCATGGCCCACAACGGATACAAGAGGAGGACCGGGCGACAACATGGACAAGTGCTCAGGCGTGCAGGCGCAGATCGTTGAGAAAGGAACCACGGACGAGGACACTTGGCGCGGACCCGCCCGAGACAAACCTTGAGTCGCCTTGGGAGGAACAAGCTCGCGCGCCAGCTCGGAGGCGAAACCGCCACGGCGCTCAAACTCACGCGGTACTTGGACGAGTCTTCGAACAGGCTCAGCGTGGAACCGTACATGGATCGGATCGAGGGCCACCGCCGCATCTCGGCTCATCAAGGGTTTTCGTATACTCGCAGACCAGACACGACGCGCTGTCGCTCGGTGCAGTAGCAGAGCCACCCCCCTCCTCAAAAAGAGACGGGTAAATAGAAACGTCGTGAAGTGGATGGAGGGGGGAAAGAATGAAACAACGCGCTGCGTAGAGACGACAGCGGCCGCACGCGGAAACGAGTGTGCCCGCGTCCGGCGGAAGCGCGTGCTTCCGCCACCGCCGGCGACACTTCCCGTCCAACCGCAGGCAAGGCGAGGTGAAAATAAAAGAAAGAAGCGAGCTATGCAGAGGCCCGACCGCGCAGTTGGCCCCTCAGATATCGCCCCTCGCCCTCTAATTATTCCCCGGCACTTGCCCAAGCACACGCAAAGAATCATTTGAGCAAACAAGCCTGCACTCTTGTCTATCGCAGTTGGGCGCCGAAGCGTGACTCAGCAATATCCGCTTGCGAACGCGAAGTCAACAGTGAATAATTTAATACCGAGCACACGTTGAGTGTTTCGTATCGTTCACAATGTATCGACTGCGAATACAAATCAGCTGGCTGCATGTTCAACATATGTGTCGGTTTGATGCGCGCCCTTCTTTGGTTAGGTATATACCTACCGAAACGCTAATCTCTATATATGAGACAGATACTGCGCCATTTCCTTTCCCCAAAAACCAATTATTATTATTATTATTTCCCGACTGCAGTCAACGACGGGAGGTGCAGCTGCAACACATGTATACAACCATGCCAACACCGCTTAGTGCAACCGTCAGCAGCCGGACACAGCTAGGTCCCAACAAGCACCGTTCGATGCCCATTAACCGCGGTCAGCGATGCAAGCCACCAGATGGATAAACAGGGTGTTCCGGCGAAGTTTGCAAGGCTTTTTGAGTTGTAGGGATGGCTTTCGCAGCACACCTAGGAGGGCTAGAGCAGCGGGTATTCATGAGTACACGTACATGGAGGTTACCCAGCGAGCATCACCTCCCTGCGGTTTTCGTTCTACGCACCGGGATGGCCAAAATTTCAAGCACGTGTAGCGCCCAGCATAATCGCGTTTTAGAAACTGATACGGCTAATATGCTAACAGCCAGGCTAGCCACAGATTTCTATAATCACAACCAGGCGCCTAACTGTAACCGTTAAAAAAAGTTTACTACAGACGGATACAACTCAAGAACGCAGCGGCTTTTCCCCGTCAAAGGGCCCCCTTGAAGCCAATGTCGTCGGCCGATCCTCATGACCCTGCAAGCGTGGCAATACAGGGAGTGGCATCACAATGCACAGCGGCGTCTATCCTCGACCATAGTGGGATGGCATTATCCCCTTTCATCTACCACTCACTGCTTTGTCACACTAGCAGGCTCATGAGAATCGGCCAGCGCCATTGGCTGGAAGGAGGTCCTTTGCCGGGGAAAGCCTTGAGGGGGAAAAGCTTTGACGGAAAGGGGGGGGGGGGTGATACTGGCTGAAAAACATTCCAGGCGTTGGTTGAATCTTCCTACATTCAGCGTTGAGTTCAAAAAAAGAAAGGGCGAGAGCCGGGACGGTTAACCCGATTTAAAGGGACACTGAGGAGAAATTGAAGTTGGCTTGTATCCATAGAATACCAGCTCCTGATCACAAAAACGCCACTCTTCCTGAAAACAAAGCTCTTGTAATGTAGAAAATAGCAAGAACCAAAATACAGGTATCGCCGCCACAGGCTAATCTCGCAAGTACAAGCGTGATGACTTCCTAGGACAAGAGGCGCCACCATGGAGGAATTTTCCTTACTTCATGGATGTCACGAATCTCTGAGGCTTGCAAAGGAAGGTTGCGCACCGCACCGCTAGCCGCCAGAAATCACGGAGTCTCCGTTTACGTCACGTTTCACGTCACTCCGTTCTGTGTTGTCATAAGAGTTCTCCGTGTCGTCATAAGAGTTCTCGAGTTTGAATCGGAGCGGCGGGAAAAAATTTTTCAACTTCGAATCCAAATTTCTTTGAAATAAATGCATCTTTCGCTCCCGGACACGCATAAACAAAGCCATGAAATGCCGAACTATCAGATATTGCTAACAAAAAAAAATTTGATAGGGTTCTCCTCAGTGTCCCTTTAAGTTAGGGAAATCGGCCGCACAGGACAATAACTCGGAGTTTCTAAATGCTCGGAACGTGCAGATTGAGACGAGTTGAGATAATTCTCTTTAGTGCACCTTTAGTATCCGACTATATCAGAATTGCATTCTGGTTTCAAACTAAAAAAACCTGTTTTGTAACATTTTTTTCTGCAAAACGCCTTGTAATACATCGTGGACGATGCGAAGAACCGATTAATATTCCTGTGTGGTAATCGGAAAACGTGAACGGAGAGGTGCGTGCACGCGCTGCTTACCGTACGGTATCACTGTTTTCTTGGAAGATGTTATGATGCAAAACTGTACGTTGGTATGCTTATGCACGATTTTGTATTTGAACAGCAATTAAAATGAAATGAAATGAGAAATCCATAAGTGTCACGCATACGTCGAGCCGGAACATCTGCATATATACTACAACTGGGACTGGAACGTTAGTTTTGGTGTTGTAGGTACGTATAGATTCTTAGTATAGACGAGAAGGTATTAAATGCCCAGTGAAAATATCTAATCAACATCCAAGTAATGTGCGGTATTGTGGAGCTACACCCGCGCAATCTCAAGTGCATTGAGATAGATAGATTGTTGCCAGGAAGAAAGAAAAGGAAAGTGCACAGGCCTGCTCACTGGCTCAAGACGAGCCACAATCGCTACCACGTGCAGATAGTAGGAGAGTTGAAAGATGGGATAGAAAGACAGCATAGTAAAGACGCGCTAAAGACAAAGCCGATCCCGGAGGTAGTGCAATACCGGGCCAACCGATGGCGGGAGCGAGGCATCCTTCAAACTATCCGCCACATTTCCAAAAATAAGTCCAATTGGGCCCGTAACAGATACTCTACGGCCTCAGTATGCAGGTGCTATACCGTATCACGCCTCTGTATCACAGGTGATTAGTTTTCTCGACAGCGTTGAGGCCGCTATGTGAACACTGTTGATGTAAGCAAAGAAAATATCATCAGCGGGGTTGACCAACAAGCACATAACAGCTAATTAAACGATTAGTATACCATATATATAATGCTCTTCGCTTCAGATTTGAGATACGTGTGACAGTAAGTTTCGTCCGCCACAACATTATTAAACGCAAAGTTCGTCAACTTTCCGTTGCTGCGCCATTTGACTTAGCATCACAGACAGAAGAGGAAAATTACAGCTAAACGTCACGATGAATCGCAGCATGAAAAACATTCCTCCCTTCTCCCCTCCGACATTTGCATTCAAAATTGTAAGTGATCACGTGCTATGTTTGAGGCCGCAGGGTCACTGCATTTTTCTTTCTTTTTCGTGTTAATAAAAAGAAGGAGTTAAGGAATGCGCGCATTGAGCGTGCGCTATAGACTGTGGACGTCCACGACGACGTCTGGACGTGGCAAGGACGTCGTTGCCAGGGGCACGCAGCAGTCTGGAAGGCCCCGCGGAAAGCCTCGAAGAGCAAAGAGTTGCACGGTGAAACGTGGACGGCTCTTCTGGCCGTGGTTGTGCCAGCATCAACAAACGGTGCACACCGAAGGAACTGCGCCTCACCCACGGTCGTTGTCAACCGTCACACCTACGTCTCGCCTCGCAAGAGGCGCGGGGGCGGCGCACTACAAGCCCGCTATTTTCGACCGCGGGGCAGCCCGTTTTTAAACAGCGCCGCTCAAACGCTTTTTCCCCCGGCGAAACCCCCAGAGTGCCCCGGGGCCATTCGTTCGTCGGCGTTCAAGGTTACGCAAGCGTGCCCCCCTTTTCTGTTTTTGCTGCTTTTGAGTCTTGTCGCTTTTCGGCGGCGCCAAGATGAGCGTTCGCCCGCGAGCCTGTCGCCGCCACGGTTGCCGGAAAGAGCCGCAGGCTAATAATACACCACTGCGCGCGGTTTTTAACGCCTTCGAAAACAACGCTAGGTCTACAGACGGGCGAGGCTCTGAAGCGGAAAGTTTCGAATTAGTTTGGGCTACTTTTGTACTTTTATTTTTTTTTCTTAAGCTTTAAAACAATCCTCCGCACAAGGAAAAGGATAAGTGGAGTGAGCAAGGCAGTGATTGAGGGGGGCAGGGAGAGTACAAATTTATATTCACAACACAATGGTACAATTAGTAGATTCCAGCCGCGGGGCGGGACCCCCTATGCTCGAAGCTCGTAAATACTGCATAGAGAAACGCAGTATATATTACAGGCTCAGCAGATCCGTTCAATTACTGCAGCACTGCCCCGCCACAGGCGCGTAGCTCTGTCTAAAACCAGCTCGCAGGGAGCGCTGCCACAAATTCTTTTTTCGCATTTCGCAGCTGTTGCATTTGCTGCCCCCTTCGGCACTGCACTCAGTGGCCATTCAGCGAGATATAAAAGCTCATCTATATTGCTTGACACCGACCTGCTCTTCCAAGGAATGCGCGGTATAGTTTCCTCTTTTCCCTTTAAAGTTACATCATTTGGGGGCTAACACGCAGGGCAGCGAAATAACAACGCGGAAGACAGTCAAACTTCAGCAATTGACACACGATCTCGCTGTTAACTATTTCTATTATCCAAGAGGGAAAAAGAAAAAAAAGTGGCGCGACGTACGCCACGCTCTCCCTGTTCGCGCATCGAAAACTCGCCCTGCTGACCTACTCTGGCTTTCAAGGTAAGAGAATTTGCTTCTGGCTGAGAGGTCGGCAGCTGTTTCCTTCTTTTCCCACTACATTCAGCTTATCCCGCCCTGAACGTAGGCGAGGGCGTTAGCTTATAGGGGGACGCGAAAGAGCGGCGGTAGCTCGGCACGCGAAAGCCAACGAGTCAGCGGACGTCCTCCGAACTGGCGTCCTCAACTCGACCCCTGGCGAGACGACGCCGCGTAATTGGGCGGGCTCGTTGGCCCAACGCGGCTGCCGGCGCAAGCACACCTGCCGCGGGCGCGCACCGCGACAACCGACGCACGCGTAGAGATGTACGCTTCATACGCTTCGTCGTCAGGAAACGGGCGGGAAGCGAGGGGACAGCAGCCGACCACCTGGGCGCGCCCGCGGAAGACAGCGCGAGGAGACGTGCCTCGAATGAGGCCGGCCAGGAGCGAAGGGTAGAATGAGAAAGAGACAATGGCGAAGACGACGAGTAAACGTCCAGTCCGACGATTATACAGTAGTGAAAAAAAAGAAATGCTCATTTGAATGCAACACGTGCCCACGGACAGACATACGCGTATCTGCGCTTACAAAAGAAAAAAAAGCGTAAAGTATACACGAGAGACAAGGCGACAGCCAACAGTATTCCATCCTGCTTGCTATATATACGGCCAGTGGTGAAACAAAAGAAGTTCGCTCGAAAACCGCGAAAGAGGTCACGGTGTCAAGCGGGAGCTGCACGAAAAGAAACAGATATGCGCCGGCATAGGTTAGCTGAAAAATGCGAGAAAGAAAGGTACGTCCGTCAACGCCGCCGCATCCGTTCCTCATTCTTCCCAAGACGAGCCTCTCCACGCTTGGTTTGGAAACGCAAGCACAAAAGGAGAAATCGACGAACGAAGGGGCACTCAGTGTGCATCAGCATCACTAACCTGACTACGCCCACTGCAGGGCAAAGGCCTGTCTCATGTCTCTTCAGTGACTGTGCAATGACAGCCGTTCCGGACACCAGCGATGCACGCAAATTTCCGTTTTCTCTCACCCTGAGAGATATTCGCTTTTTCTCCCCCTCTATAAGATGGTGGTATGTGGCACGTGGTCAACGTCCCGAAGCGACACATAGGCCATGTGAAGATTCTTCAACGAGCGCTGTCATGTCGCACAGCAAACGGGCGTTTTTGCATTTTGCTTCCATCGGAATGCGGCCGCCGCGGCTGGGATTCGATTCCGGGACTTTTGGATCAGCAAGCGAGCGCCACAGCCACTTGGGCACCACGGCAGTTCTCGATAAGATGGAGGTAACTGCCTCAACACGGGCTTGGAGGCCCCAGAATTGAGTGCGTGAGATGCAAGTGACATTCTTCTTATAAGGACTACTGTGACACTACCACCACCAACAACAACAACAACAAAGGCTCACTACTGAGCTCCAGACGCACGAGTGATACGTGAGAACGGGCAAAACCCCCGGAATGGTGGCAGAATGGCAAAGCGCCGCTTTCATGTGAGCCGCTGTCAAGTGGGTTTTCAGCCTCATAGCAGAGCTTCGGCCTGTCACCTTGCCAATAAGCGACGAAACTTCCTACATTCGCGTCAGTAGAGACTTTTAGTATAGCGTATGAGCGCTTGCGTACGCTATACGCAAGCATTTAGCGGGAGGTAACAGAGGAGGTCGCACGACCCCTTTTAGTTTATCGTATGCCAACCTGAACGCAACGATAGCGTAGGTAGCAGTGGCGCCATCTGGTGTTAAATTGTGAAAATATGTTGCGACAAAGTTTTTTCTATTTAGCCAAGGCATGGCCAAGGTTATCCAAGTCGCATCACGCAGATAGCCGGTTGCGTGGCCAAATGGTTTCCAAATATTTCCTTAAGAATCCAAATCAAGGCAATCCACAGTCGGTTCTGTCTTGTTAGGGTTAAGAGCTGCGGAATCGTTACACAGAATCGAAAATTGGGCAAGTTTATCCCTCTTTCTTTATGCTGTTGGCGAGGCAAAGCGAATATCACGTGTGCCATTTAAAGCAGTGAATATGCCTAAAAACCCAATAACATTGACGAATTCTCTCCGAAGCGGGGGACGTGGGCGCCGCCATCTTGACGACGCTATTTTTCCTAGCGTACGCAAGAGCACGCACGCTAAATTCGAGAAATAGCGTACGTAACGCGCACGTACGCTAAACCTCGGTTTGGAATAGCGTTTAGCGCATGCGCAGTACGAAGCACGCTATTTTATAGCGTACGCTATGCCTTTGCGTATGTCTGCGTACGCTATACTAAATGTCTCTAGTTATCGCTCCCACTTCCAGGATCCCCCTTCAATCTCCCGTATACTCTTCTCACCTCTACCTTCGGCAGACCAACAACAGCCACTCGGGGTTTCTGATCTCCGACGCTGCCCGATCCTTGTAGTTCCCCGTCTACCTGGGGCAGGGACGAGACATGACTCACGGTGTTTCACACGTGCAAGCACCAACAGTGAATATCGTCAGTTCGGACGGAAGTTTTGCTCCTAGCACAGCCTAGCTCGCAGCATTTAGGTGAGAAGGACGCCATCCATGCCAGTCACACCCGGTTAAAAAAAAAAGCCACTTTCACTCTACTGGTCCAAGTCCAGAAAGGAAAGAAGTGCACCAGTGAGGTAAAAGCTGGACGCCCCACTCCAGCTGTAGTGTACATAGTGTTGTGCGCGTGTTTGTATCCTATTTTCATGAACATATCACGCGTGCGACCTGTATATATTTATTATTGTGTGAATAGTTTTTGTACACATCACCTCTCCCCGTATCCTATCTTCCTGGCCCCTGACTTTCATTTCATTTCTCCATTCTGCCTGCTATCCTTTACTTCCAGTGCCCCAGCTCAGGTGCTTCAGTATCGATGGAAGATGCCGGGGATAGCATAAATGTTTCCCTTGCTCGTTTATTTTTTTTTAATAAAACCACTTATTGCGGCAGTGAGGAAGCGCGCACATCCGAGAAAAAAATGCAGAGACGATAATTGGATTGTGATGCGACAAGTCTGCGCTCTTTTACACTGATCGCCTTTGGATTTGATTTCGCCGTCGCCTTTCCGCTCCGCCGCTGCAGCGTGGTGGGTGGAGGTGGCGGAAAATGTTTGCCTGTGGATGCCCAGAGATGCACCCACCGGAGGGTGCCGGAAAGGGGGAACCGACCCGTTAGGGGCGCTGGGGGCTGGTGGCATTGCACAGACACAAAGACAATGGCTTTTTGACGAACTATACTGCTGACGCAGTAAAAAAAAAACTTAAAATAAGAGAAGTAATTGAATAAAACATTATCCACATCCATTTGTATGGCTTCAGCGCCGGACGCCCGATCGAGTGTACAATCGCCATCGTTTCGGCACGTAAATACACCGCTGCAGCCGCCCTCCAGCACGTCGCATGTGGAGAGAAAACAAGCGCCCACACAGCGCCGTCAAGGTCGTTCGCGAGGAAAATGCCTCCGGCCAGTGGTCCAATTGTACCGGCGGCAAAACACGCCTGGAGGCTGCGAAACGAGTCGTAGAGAAAAGGGCATTGTTCCCACGAGGCGAGTCAGCAGGCTATGCATGGTGCCGAATTCCACTCCTTTTTTTCTGTTCTGCGCACTCCCCACGGTACACACGCAGAGGCATCGGCAGTACTACGTATCTGTTACCTGTAAATAAGCGCAGACGAACTCGCGTAGACGCGTGGCAAACCGGCCGGTCCGCTACGCTAAATCTCGCCACTGTTTCCAACCACAGCGCGTACAGCGGCAGCTACGGTCCAATGCTGGTCATGCGGGGCTCGGCTGGGCATAGCAATGCGGAAGACGTCACTGCGCGATGAAACGGGGTGGGACGAGTCAGCGGCGGATTTATGGACAAGTGTTGAAAAGGAAGGAGTGGTTGGCCTTGCACGTGATGCAATGCGGTTTTGCAGCGGAAAAAATCCCCCCTTTGAGTGCGCCTCTGGAATGAGTGAGGTGCGGTGTTCGAATCACCTGCCTCTCTCTTGGACACGGTGCACAGCTTCTGTGGCGCCGCTGGATAGTGGCAGCCGGAGCGACGGAAACCGCGGAGACCCGAGCCGCCGCGGTTTGCTTACCGCGCGCGCTGCAAGCGTCGACTCAGCGGGGGAACCCGAACCCTGGACTTCCGCGGTGTGGAATAGCCGGCCGGCCGCAGCAGCATGACACCTACTGCGCGCCGCTCCAGTCCCGCCCCGTTTCCTGACGCGTACACGTATGCTCTGCGCTAGCGTGGGCGAGAGTCACCATGAAAGAACTGATGATCGCGCTATGCATTTCCTTGTCTGTCTGCCAAATAAACCTATGTGCAATGCGATTATAAACGTTGGTAAACAACTTCGTCGACCCTCCTCATTACGTGAGCGTTACTCACGTAAACTCTGGCAAGTGCAGCACTTTCTACGACAACACTCGCATGCGAAGTCGGCCACCGGTGGTCCACTCACTCTGTATGATGCAAGTGCTCTGGCCGCTGACATCAGCGTACATTTCGGGCTACGCGGTGCGTCCTTAGCCAGTGCAGTCTACTACGGGCGGCAGAGAATCACCAGCGCCGCACGCACTGAGAAGTCAATTCAATTATAATCGATCGTGATAATCGCCGACGCCAGTGAGAGCTGTCCCGCGCCGCAGCCATAAAACTGGCCAGGACCATGAAAAAGAGTGCGGTAAACGCGACAACCATGGAGATCGCAACAACGCATGCTCAAATACTGACGCATTTCTCATGCGGCAAGCTGAACCTCAGGTCGCATCTTGTAGCAAAATTTTTCCCAATGCATTCCTTTTTTTCCTACTGCCATTGGTAGCTATACTGCATGTGACGTCAGGAATGGTAAGCAAGCAGGCAAGCAATACAATTCAAGGCTTTCGGAATTAAAGGTGGGATAGGGTAGACAGACAAAAGAATGGATCAAGGAAAGAATTCCTACAAAATAAGGGCGCTAGCCTATAACACGCCATCTATACCGAAAGACACCAGATGAACTTGGACTACATTTTTATTTTTGCGTTTGCATCAGAAGGTGGACGCCGGTGGCTACTACGACCCCCCCCCCCCCCCCCCCCCCCCACCCGAGATGCGGCCGGGGGGCGAGGCTCTTCGGTTCGAGGACAACAGTATCGGAAAACAGAGCGAGAACGCTTCATTTATCTCCTCCGGCATGCGCCAGCGCAGATACAAAGCACTGCCGCCAGGTCAGTGTCCAGGCAGAGCAAACGGCACGAGCTACACATACGAAGAAGGCACAGCGCAACACACGCTGCTCGCGAAATTCGTTATCGCGACAGGGAAGGGGGGGTCAACCGATCCCGGAAAAACTGCCGTCCCTGACACACAGGGCGTCGGGATAAAGCTTGCGTCGTCCGCGAGCAGACACGTGCACGGTGCAAGCCACTCGATCGGCCTTCTGCGTGCTCGGCTGTCCACGAACACCTGTCTGCACCACCTGATGCCAGTTGTGTGGAATCCAAGCTGGAACGCTGTCGTGTTCCGCTCCAAATTCTACAAGAAGTTCAGCTCGCAGTCGTCCCTCAGTGATGTGGAGACAATTCAACCAAGCAAATTACCAAGATACACTCGCTGGAACTACTCCGTTAGGGTCGAAGAACAAGCATGGAACGGTGTCCGCTTCCGCGCGTCGCCAGTGTGCAGGAGCTGATCGGTCCCGGTGAGGTAGGCGTGTGCGCAACTGACCGGCACCTGGCGCCATCTGTGCACGCGCAGTGGCGCCCCGTGGAAGCGGATGGAAACGGATAGGAGCGCGTACGTGTTCACAGCGCAGTCACAGTCATGGCACGTACAGGCTGGCGTTGGTCGCTCCCTTGTAGGTTTTTTTTTTTTTTCAGGAAACCGGAAAGCATTTCTTCTTGCCACTTGACGATGCACCTCCCTTTCTAAGCTTACACCCAACGGTAAATTCGTCGAATAAAACTAAAGCCGATCAGCTGCGGTGCATCAACCGGACTGTGCGATTCGGAGCAGAAGCAACGCACGCAAAGCAAGCAAACCAACGAGTGAAGAAAACATTGCGAGAAACCGCAACTACGGCCATCCACTTTTTCAAGAATGGAGTGCTGGGTTATTGCTGACGTCGAGTGGCAATAGTGGAAAGTACACATACGGCCCAGTGCGCGTCTTACATACTCCTCGTAGCGGTTTTTAATTTTTTGCGCTGTGATGCCTGCAGACATTTCAAAGACCCCATTGCATCACCACGTAGTTTTACCTCAGTCATTCGTTAACATCTACTCAGTACTCTCTTCGGAGAAAATGCGAAGGAAATGAGGAACGGAAAAATACGCCTCAAGGAGACGCAAGCAAAAACAAAAAAAAAGAATAAAAACATTTTCTGGAAACAAGCCGTTCGTCAACGACTCGTTTCCTGCCACAGCTGCGTGGGAAATGATGAAAAGCCGCTGCCTTCAAAGGCTCGCCAACCCATCAAGCTTGCTGCCTTATAACGAGCGACACACACCTGCTGCGAGCAGAAGAAAGGAAAGTGAACTGGGACTAAAAGCGTCGGCGCACTGAAAATCACGCCGCACTTGAGGAGATATACATGAGCCGGCAGGGGAGCGCTTTACTGCGCTTCGTGCTTGCTTTGGAAGCTAGTTCAACACTGCAGGGGAACCTAAAGCACGGCACTCACGATTTCGACATCGCCGGAAAACGGAGGCGGAAAGGGGGGAGTAACGCAATACAACGAGATTCAAATGCGCTCACGGCAGCACAGAGATAGATAATAATAGAAAGGCAGGGCGGGTTAAATCTCTTGGTTTAGTTACATCTCAATAATTACTGTGTTTTTGTCACTGTGAATTTGTTCCCTCTCTTGTGGCATAACTATTTGTCCGGCTAATTTCTTGTCACATGCTCCTCATTATATATTTTAACTCCTATGTACTTTGATTACACATCACTGCTATATTTGTATCTCATTGTACTTTTGAATGCCCTCCCTGTTGGGATCCCTGACGCGACTGACAGTATTAAATAAATAAAAAAGATAAAATACACGGTCAAAGCAGCAAATGCTAACCTTGTCAAAATTTTACAACGCGGCCAAATACCGCTGAAACGCTTTCTCAGCTCTTTCGCTCTTAACAAGCGACGGACTGTTTCACGGCCGTATTCAAAGTGCGCGGATCCGCGCTAGCTTTAGACATTGCACGCTATAAGCGTGAAACGGGGCACGGTGACCGTCTCAGCATCGCTTCCGCAACGCTGTACGGTTCTAGTGACGCTTAGAAGGAACAACAAGCCAATGTTAAAACACGAGCGGCCCGGCGGCAGGCGAGCCTTCGGGGACGTCGCGAAGAACGCAACAGGCGGCTGACGCCAGCGCCGGGAAACGCCTCGGAGGAAAATGGAACGAGGTGCATACGCAGGTCACATGACATGTCTGCGACGAAAAGACGACTTGCCAAAGGGGGTTTAACTGCAGCTCGTCTGTAACCGGCTGTTGCCTGAGAGGGGCTTTAGTCAAGAGGCGCTGCATACGCCCGCTATTTAGTCACTAGATAATAATAATAATTGGTTTTTTGGGGAAAGGAAATCCAGTGATCTACCCAGTGACTCTACAGCTGTGTTAACGTGGCTAGAGGGGACCTCCATTCTAGCCACCATAGCTGCGTGCTGCAAGAACTTAAAAAAAAAAACAGCAGTTGGTAACACTGGCCATAGTCCGCGGCGTTCTGTATTACTCCGTTGGACAATTACAACAGCGACCAAAGTCAGCTTTTTAAAGTTTGACTGTATCAAACAATCCAGGGGCAACAAAATGCTTGAGCTTGAAATTTTGTCTCGTGATTAGCTTCTTGTTTAGATAACGAGAAAAGCTTTTACAACGGTCTACATTCCGTCACGGAGGAATCCTTTTCAGCGGTCCTTAATGTTGGCGGAGCTTCACTATGGGGATGCGACACACATACCACTTATGAATACTATGGACACACCGCGCGCAATTTCAAGACTAGGCCGCGATGCGTCGCCCTTGTCCTAAGTTTTCCTATGATTAAAATGAGAAGGGAAACCATGCGTGGAAAGCATAACGGCATTTACGGGTCTCATGAAACTTCCCCCAAGCTTATTTTATAGAAACTTCTTCGGGAAACGCTGCATTTAATCAAACGCTGCCCGAAGCAACTTGCATGGATCGTATTCCATGAAGCCTTTTACTTGTTTTAAACCTGACTACAATAATTTAGGCGGTCCTTGAAGTCTCGGCCGGTCACAACAGTTATGCCGAAGACTACAGAAGCAATCTCGTGAAACTAAGCATTATGCGCAGAATAATTTGGACTCTTAGAGCACCCAGTCCCGACCGGCCTGCTAGCTCAGTCGGTTAGAGCGTCGTGCTAATAACGCGAAGGTCGTAGGTTCGATCCCTGCGCAGGCCAGCATTTTTTTTTCTTTTTTTTATTCTAAGGACAGTTAGATTGTTTCCATGCGTCAACTTCAAGGCTTTCGCGCATCCTAAAATGCCGTAAATCAAGTTCCTCCAGTGAAACCGCCTCAGTGGAAGTGAACAAAGCGTATGCCCCCTGATCAAGAAGGCGGTGGCCGGCCGGAAATTGTGGCGATGCCAGCAGTTTTTTCACATCCACGTGCAATGCTAAAGGTGACCGCTGAGGTCTGCCGGCAAGTGCACACACTGCAGTCGCGTCGCTGGCACGGCGGAGCCAGCTCGGCGAGGGAAAGCGAACGCGCAATCCCAAGCTCAGGTGGCAGATAACTGAGGCACGCAGCAACGGCAGAGAGAACAAACACGGGCTCAGCGCAAGGAGAAGAGCTTTCTTTCCCGGGCGTTGGTGCTGCCAAGCGAGACACTGCGCTGGCTGGAGCGGGCGACTGAGACCGTTGGTCGCGCTTCAGCGAGCACGCTTAAAGATTCATCTCGCCGTGCACCCCTTCCGCGCGTCTAACCAAATTGCACCCGTGCGCGCGCGACTGCGGCAGTGACCTCTGGCCGTGGGCTACCAGACTGCGAAGCGGGGACGGGCGCTCCCACGGGTCTTTCAGAAATCAACAGGTGTGCGCAACATCCGCGGCACCAGCTTCCTCAGGAGCATTCAGCCTGCTTCTAAATTATGCAACGATTTCGTCAACTGGCAGCGCAACAAAGAGAGCGAAGTAGAACTAATAATAAAACAAATAATTTAAAAAGCGCGTCTTTTGGACCACTGAGGGGCGCGTCAAAAGAGGCGGCGCAGAGAGCGGTGGAGGATGACCACCATGCGCGTCGCGTGCTATTCACCCGTAGCCGGCGCAGGATCCTCATGGCTGCTGCGGCGGCAGCGTCGGGCCCCGGGGAGACGCCGCGGAAGAGTCCTCCAGCACTGCTGGCTTCGGTCGTGGTCGTCGCGTCGAGCGCCGATCAGCGGTCGTCGTGTCGGCCAGTCCCGTCGGCGGCGCTGCGGCGAGCACAGCAGCCATGGGCTCGCCGCTATCGGATCGCGAGACGGCGGCGGCTGCAGCGATAGCTGACGCAGTTTCCGGTCCTCACGCGTATCCACTATCCGCCAGTCGCAGACCGTCGGCGGCGGCAGCAGCTGCAGAGACAGCTGAGCGCCCGCACACGCGAGCAACGTCGACGCCGAGGAACTGCTGGCCGGCCGGCGACGGCCACACAGCGAGGCGAGGGAGAGCGCCTTCTCGCGTGGTCCACTTGCTCTCGTCTCCAAGAGGGCAGGAGGAAACAGAACGGAGGTGGAAAGAACGACCCCCCTGGCACTGTTTACGTCGCGGTACACGTGTGACGCGGCCGCCGTAAGGAGGATCTCGGCGGCGGAGTCATGTGGAGCGCCTTCGCCGAGCCGCGCCGCCGACGGCTGTTTGGCCCGCGGCAGCGTGTGACTCAAAAGCGACGCGGTTGGCGCCAAGAAAGCGCTGCAGTCGGGGAGGCGGTGGCGTTGCAGCGGCCTGAGTCATGACGTTGTCCAGGTAGACACGGGCCAACGAGGGTGGATGAGCGCGGGCATTCGCCGCCCATCCTACACCCTCTCAAGACACTGGCAGCAACAAACACAGCGGGTAGGAGCTGGGCGAGGGGTAGGAGCGGCGTTTTTCTGCTGCCGTCGCAACAGGAACAGGCATGCGAAGAACGGCAAAACGGAGGCCACCCTTTCGCACGGTGGCTCTTGGCCGCCGAGCGACTGCTGCCGGACTGACGGGTTGGCCGCCTCCAGGACGAGAATTCCAGAGCACGCTTCTGCGGTTTGCCTCTCGTTTGTCTTTCTTTGTCGCTCGCTGCCACCGTTCTTCGTGGCCCCCGCACAATTGGCTTCAGAACGAGCAGCTGTTGGAAGCTGTCAGGCAGCGGCGGTTGCAACGGCGCTGTCACGTTCAACAACCGCCGATTTGCGGTTACAGGCCGTTTGCTCCGGACAAAAAAACAACTGACAGCGGGTGATTCCGACGAGGGCACTCGTGCCACGGAGACAGAAAAAAAATGTGAGAAGAACTGATCTACCGTAGCAAAGCATTCGAAACTTGGGTCGCTGTGACAGTGGCGCAGTGGGATGCATGCTGGTGCCGCGTAAAGTGCTGGAAAATGTAGCCCAAAACATAGCAGTAACAGTATCTTTTTTTACCTTGTGCGTTCGTCGTGCACGCTTCGGATAATAATGACAGCGTAATCAAAGGAAAGCTGCAAAACCGCGCGGTCACCCCATAGCGGCGAAGTGCACAAAACCTAAATGAGGCTGAATTTCGTCGGTCACCGTTGATGACCGCGCACTACATCGCGTTCGCTAGGGCTCTTGTTAGTTGTGGGAAAGTTTTTTTGGCGCAGCATCGACGCATTTTCTTCAAAAAGTGCCTATTTGTAGCAGCACGCTTAATGAAGTGGCGCAATTGGCGTATAGCGTTCCTCACCCGCGCGAGCGTGACCTCGTAACTAACGGTTAACAGACGCTTGCAGCAACGAAAGGAAAAAGCGCGAATTTTCCGACGCAGTGTAAAGCGCGAGGGGATCGCCTGAAACGCGCGCACAGTTCCCATTAACGTCTGACAGTTCACCAAAGTGCTCTACACACGCCGACGAACTTATCTCCACTTGCACCGGTAACCGCGCGCTGCCTTTCGTCTGATCAGCCTAACAAAGGCCGGCTCTCTCGAGACGTTAGAAAGCGATGCGACCAGGTGGACAACGGTGCTCGTTCGAAACCTCCGTCTGGCGCCCGACAAACAAGTCGGAGATAGTTCAGTGCTGCCGCAGGAAGCGGCGGCAGACATAAAAGAGGAGAAATGCGCTCGCCGATAAGGCGGCCAAACATGGCTTCAGCCTGCCTCAGTGATGCTATAGACTAAGCACTACAGTGGTGCTAGCAACCCCCCCCCGGAATAGGTCGCGCGCCGGTAAGCCGTCTCTTCCGGCCACGTGACTCGAAGCGAAGTTAGTCACGGCGCTGAGTCGAAAGACAGACGCAGTCACCGACGGCACAATGGAGCTCTCCGTGTGGCATCTCAGAGACGCGCGTTCCCGTGTAACGGGGGCTGTCCAAGGGGCTGCAACAGCCGTGGCGGGAATATAAAAGACCCGCCTCAGACAATGGCACGTGCAGAGAGAGTTGTGCAGCGCCGTTGTGAGAAATGCGCGGGCTCGCATTGGCGCTTTCTTGAGGGCTCTTCTCACCAAGGATGCGCCGCCGGCACTCCAATTTCCTCGCTCGAGGGCAACCGATTACGGGCTCAGAGTACAGAAGGCGGTTATCATACGAGTACAGAGCGCGAAGTAAATTTCCCCCAAGTTGGAAGCACCCATGTAGCACGAATATATCCAAAAATTTGTTGACCGTCAGGCCGCGAACAGCGGAGAGATCAGGCGAGCAACCAAACAAAGAGAATAAATAAGAGAGAGAATAGAGTTGAAGCAAAACAATCATAAAATCCCCCCTCCCTCCCCCACACACACATCAATATATTAAACTTGGCAAAATCTTCTGTACTTGCTTAATTAAAGTAAAAAAGACTACAGCAAGCACGCAAATGGAGGACGAACAAAAATACAGCCGAAGGCATTCAGCACACGAGGCAACTAACACACCGAGGTGTTCGCGTCCTTGAAATAACGCCACTGCATGTCAAGAATACGTGACATCGGCATCACAGGCGCGCTCGCACAAGAGAAAAAATTGTGGCAGGTTACAAAAAGCAGTGCCAGACTGTTAACCGCGGTATTCCAGAATCCCGCCCTCAGTTTTCCCATGACTGCAGGGCACTAAATAGGCGTCACCTTTGGAGTATCCGAACATTTCGTGCCCTGAGAACACTTCACCGTCCCCTCTCGTCGAGGGCTGAAGGGGCAAAGAATCGTGCAGGGGTCAGCTGAAGAAGCTGCATGTCAAGAGTCGTCCCGACGTGTACGGCGCTACAGGCGTCAGTAGGAGCCGCCAATCGTATATTCTCGAGCAGGCAGGAAACTCCGCCGTGGAAACCGCGCCGGCTTCATTGCACGCAAGATTTCTTCATGACACTGAACTTGCAGAAAAAGACGGTGACTTACACCGCCAGGCGCTTATACCAGTGGTGAGCGAAGACCATGGGGTGAAACTGTATCACGAATGGCTTCTGTAATTCAACATCTGCCAAAAGGCGCTCTCCGGCAGAAGATATTTCCTTTGAAGCTGGCAATTAACGAAACACAACACCGCCGCCGCCGCAAACATGTCCCCCTTCCGCGACAGGAAGCCTGTCAGTGATCGGCGTAGCCCACTTCCGGTCCGCCGCACTCGCGCGGAGAGTGCAGTGTTTCCGCGGGGGACGGAAACAGGAGGAGCGCCCCGCGGGGGGCCAACATGTGTTTCCGAGCAGACACGGCTTCCCCGCGGCCTCCGAGATGGGAGCCGAACGACGCCTGACGCCTGGAGAGACTGGCCGTATTCCTTGTACCCTTAGTAGTAATAATAAAATAAAAAACTTGCGCCGTTCGAAAAGCGGCGGCACGTTACACAGGACGCGATTACGAGAGTGATGCGTTAACCTGCTGGGCGCAAATCTGTTCGCAGCGTTAAAATGGCGCGTACTCTAATTAGAGTACATCTGTTTTCAGTGAACATATGCATGGGAAGGAATGGAGGCTGCAGTTCGCACTTTACACTGGATTTGGCTTCCTCGTTTGAAAGTGAGCACTGCCAAGCACGGTGTAAAGGGCGGTGTACGCTCGCGACATCGTGGCGGACAGACTGCCTCGGCGCCAGCGCCCGGCCGTGGAAATGACAAGCATACCGGATTGACTCCGGCGTATCTCCAGAGACGACACTGCCTCTGTCTGTGCAGACCTGCGGGACAACACCGGAAGGTGGCGACGTCGCGTCGCCGACACTGGCGGCAGGTTAGCTTTGGCGCGAACTTCACTTGCAGATTGGCAATGTCGTCGAGAGGGCGCGTAGGGGCTGGGCCAGCCTGCCAGGCCCGGGTATGACAAAGGAGATGTTCTCGCAGGGACGGGTCGCTCTATGGCTCGTTTTGTCAACAAAACAGGCAAGTTTTGGACCCCTTCCCAGCCGCCGTGCCGTTAGGGCAGAGTCACCGACACGACGGGTTTTCGGGAAGGATCGGGAATGCGGCGGCTTATCGCGGCAGGCAGACAGACCTTTACCAGGAAGGACGCATGGAAGCGAGAAGGCCGGGCGCGATGGCGGGGCGTAGGCGACATGAGGCGAAAGGGAGGTAAGTGCCCTGGTGTTTGTTTCCCTTTCTCCCTAAGAGAGGGTGCCGCGTACGCTGTGAAGGTCGGGGGGAAGGATTGTAACCAATTTGACGCTCTTTTTGCTTGCGTGTAAACGTCTTGGGAGATAATTATTGGTACTTGTAAAGTTAATCGGGCGTTGCATGCAAGAGACCAATCATGTGGACGCTTGCTGCAATTGGATGCGATTCGAATGTGGGCTGCACCTCGAGGCTTTAAAACTGAGCCCGGGAGTGCAGTCCATTTTTCCGAGCTACGGCTTGAGGTGTATACATCTTGGGCTATGCTTAGCTGGCCAGATCCATGTATCTTTTTTTTTTTGTCGTACCTTGCCGTAAATATCTCTGTTTCCTGATAAAGTGTCGCACCGACAACGGGTGTACGGTAGCGAAATCAACTTTCTTCCATTGCACGGAGTTCAACCCGGACTTGTCCTTTTCGGAGAGGGATGACTACGAACGGAAAGCATTACTCTAATCAGCGCTTCAAGCGCGTATGTCAGGCACATGCGAACCATGCCCTCGGAAAAGCGCTCACCAGACGCACTACTACGCGTCCTGAGGAGAGGGGAAACGGCCTGTCGACAAACGAAATGGACAACATCTGTTCTCTTTACGACTGCTCCCAGAGGATGCGACGGATGCGGCGCCTGTATGCATTTGCGAAGCCGTGTCTCCCGACACGCGCATGTATAGTTTGGCGGGCCACCAACACGGCCACATGGCTGCGCCCCATTATAGAGCTCACTCTTTCCCTTCCAGATCTCCTCTCCTTCGGAGCGAACATCAAGAGCGCATGCCCTGAAACCGGTGTGCGAGTATTTCCATACTCGCTAGGGGTTGAAGTTTTAGGCTTTTATTTTTTTTTTTAGAATTCAGCGGACTTCTGACTGTGTTTGTATAAGAACGTAATTTTTTTTTTTTTTGGGGGGGGGGGGGGGCGATTATTATTTCCTACGGATAAACTACCGTTTCTTTTCTTTTTTTTTTTTGTACCACAGTCTGGTACTCCTGTGAAGTCGAAAGTCACTTGCAGTTTATCTTGTCTTTTTTTTTTCGCCTAAGCATTTGATTTACCAGCAACTGAGCAAAAATGGTCGTTACCTACTGGTGATCAATTATACCTGTGCTTGCAAAAGGGAAGGCTGTCGCCTCTAAAAAAGTAAAGAAAGGTAAATGCTGGAACTATTACGTAAGTGGAAATAATTTCAAAAACGTGGGTTGCCATGTTACCGCTGGGTAGCTGCATTAGGTTGGGCGAAATGGCGGACCATCACACGGTGTGCATGTTGACTTCTGTGGTGAAACTGACGCGGTAGCCAAAACATGACATTTTCTGTGACGCTTATGCATGGTTTCGAATGCCCTTTCATGCCTATATACAACCATGTAGCGGTGCTAAGTGGGTTATGTAAATAGCGCTACGCGAGCAGACGGAGTCGTTTGGCGAGGCGTTTGTGCCTCCCGGTTTGCAGAGGAGTGTGCAAGCCTAGCAGAGCCTTAACTCAGACAACTGCGCCACTTATAACCCAACGTTACACCGTCACACCATAGGCCCGGCTTCCGCACTTCGTCAAGAATACTGACCTTTCCGGTTAAAACAATTTCAAAAATTGAATTCGACGTACAGCTGCGTACTCATACCTTCCTGTGCATATTTATCATTGTGCAAATAGTTTTTGTGCACATTACCTCTCCCCCCTATCCTCTATTCCTGTCCCCTCACCTCTTTCATTTCATTTCTCCATTCTGCCTGCTATCCTTTATTTCCGCTGTCCCAGCCCAGCTGCTTCAGTATCGATGGCAGATGCCGGGGCCAGCAAAAATGTTTTCCTTCCTTTTTATTACTATTTTAATAAACCAGTTACTACTACTACATACTGATATCGTTTTTTTTTTTCGCTCCAGACTGAAAAGCCCAACCCCATACCATTGTAATCGGGAGACTCCAATTTCATCCAAAATCGTCTTCCTGTTCGTTTTGAATTCTAATTCTTTACATTTTCCCATCTCTTTCATTATTGTTACAAACCTTTCCAGCTTCCTCGACCGTCTACTCTCTCATAGTTTGACCGTCTGGGACTGCACCGAACCCTGGCCAAACCACCGCCGTGGGTATGCGCCGTTTCCACAGAGGTCAGCAACAACAACACTGGGCGGGTGCTGAGGTCTCAACACAGCCGATACTCGAGAGACCTCAGCGCCCGTGCCGTGTCCACCCTTCTACTGGCGTCGCCTTTTGCGCTGCATTCAGTGAACAATCGATCACCACCAATTTGCCCCCCTTGCTGTGCTTCCACGACCCAGTCCGCGTTGCCTCGGCTTGTCCCTCGCCTCACGGGGTGAAGTATAGGCCGTCCACTCGACCGACGTGCATTATCGGGCCGGAAGCCTACGCGGACGCAGCGCTCCGTGCGCTGTTGTCGATTCCTGTCGTCACATCCATGCGCGCAGCCGGCCAATCGCTTCGCATCGGGCTTGACCCTACACGTCGCAACGTGAATGGCAGTTACTCGGATCGGTTACCTCGAGTACGCGTCCTGGTTCGAGCAAACTATCACAGTCCGAAAGTACGCAGTCGACGATGAAGCACCGACCGACCGCTGCGGCGTGCGGCAAGTCGCAGGTTATGCGTTATTAATCACCCGACCTGAAAGCCCTAGCGCGTGACCAGTTAGTTCAAACAAGCTGCGTGTCCGCCAAAAAAACACCAGGACCTTTAGTAGTGCTTTAAAAAAAGTAGGCGTCGGAAATGTTCTTCTTCTCTCTCTACCCCCATTGATGCAAGTCCGACGTTACATCTATAATGCAACTTCACTCCTCACTGGCCGCCGTTAGTCTGAGCAAAGACGAAACGTGGCAAGATGCGATGCCATGTGCAAACTGATTACCCGCAGCAGCCTTATATAGAAGTGGTAACCACTAAAGGTAGTAGGGCCAAAAATATTCTCACCTTCCGGAGACTTTGATCACTAAGGATGCATTACAAGCCACACGGTGTGGCTCACTACCAAGCCACTCGGACTCCAAACTTTTGACAAAGGGGCTATATTTTTGTTTCGGATACAGAGATATACTACGTAAATCTCTCAATGATTTATAGGTAATATCGGTTGTCTTCTCCGGACAGTTCGTTCACGATAGATATGGTAAACCAAATTTCAACACTTGTTTCCTGCACTTTGTGCGGCATACATATAAACTTTCCATTTTTCGGGATTCCGTGTGCATTACACAGGATGGTTTGTTGCAAGGCCGCCTATAGTTCAGCCAATTAACTGTCTATTTCTGACTTGTAACACCGGATCTGTCTACAGGTCAGGTTAATAACTCAGGCTACGAGAGACACCGTTGTGGAGGGCTCCGGATAACTTTGAAAACCTGGGGTTCTTTAACGTGCACTGACATCGCACAGTACACAAGCCACTAGCATTTCGCCTATATCGAATGGCGAACGCGCAGCCGGGACTTGAATCCGCGTCTTTCCGGTCAGCAGTCGAGCGCCATAACCACTGAGCCACCGCGGCGGCTTGGATCAGTCTATCAAAAAGATAATGATAACTTTTTTTTTTTTTCGGGAGATGGAGGGACGACGACAGGTCAAGCATTGTCCGCTTTTGTATTTTCACCATCGTGACCGCTGAACCTTTTCATATGGTTAGGAAACCAATGGAAACACCGCCAAGAAAACTACGCGTTAGCAGCAGAATTATTGCTTCGGGAGAACACTACTGCACGATAGTAATTGCTGCACAAGTATGAATGACTGACAAAAACTCACCGAACAACGCTACAGTGATAGTCTCTGGAGCTAATATATCTAGTGTGAAGGCATTGAAGCCAGCAGTTATTGAATAATAAAAAAAAATATTCGCAAGTGTTTCATTTCAATCGATACGGATTATTCGAAAAGAAAACAATAAGAAATATTATTAATACAAGTTGGGTAAATAATCAACTATTCACAAACATGTCTACACTGGACCAGATGATTCAACCTCCAGAGCAGTGATGTGTGGCCATTACAGCATTCTGATAAGAACTGTGCACTGAATGGAATGAGGCAACCTGCATATGTGCTTCGCAGCGCCCGTTATCGCAGCTGGCACTCGATCAATTCAACTCCGCCATCACGCGTGCAGCATGCGCTGGCGGCGGCCCAACAAGAGCATACGGGAAGAGACTCTGGCGACCGATGTCGGATCATGACCCGCTGATTACGGTTTATCTATACAAAAAAAAGTTTGGTTTGGTTTATAGGGGTTTAACGTCCCAAAGCAACTTAGGCTATGAGAGACGCCTTAGTGAAGGGGCTCCGGAAATTTCGACCACCTGGGGTTCTTTAACGTGCACTGACATCGCACAGTACACGGGCCTTTAGAATTTCGCCTTCATCGAAATTCGACCGCCGCGGCCGGGATCGAACCCGCGTCTTTCGGGCCGGCAGCCGAGCGCCATAACCACTCAGCCACCGCGGCGGCCCAAAGAAAAAAAGTGAAAAGCATGTAAGCATATCGTTCGCGCTTCAGTCTGACCACGCGTAAGCGTCGTACAGCGGGGTTTGAGCTTCTTACTGCATGCGCGCTTGTATATACGGGGCGTTTCACCGAAGACTTCACAATTTTAAAAACAGGATTTTTGAGTTGGAAGAGCACTTTTTTCGGCATATATCATTGTCAGCGGTGTACTGCATCAGAATACAGCTTAGACGCGCCAACTAGCAGGCTGGTTAACTAATATTGAATAGTTAACTTTTAACTATTACTGTTAGGCTTCTTATTTATTGAGAGGCGTGTAGCCCACCGCACGTAATATCCATATCAGTTTTTAGAATTTCGAAAATGCGGTTACCCTCGGCGCTGTAAATTATGGCTATCATCGCATGAAAATACATGCGCGTTCGAGAAGTTTGCAGGCAAAGCAACCTCTGCAGTGCAAGTAAATCGTTGAAATAGCCAAAATTTGTTAGGCCACAGCGCATTCAAAAATTAAGGAACCTAACAGCAATTGTTGAAAAACTAACTATTCAATATTAGTTCACCAGCCTGCTAGTTAGCATGTCTTGGCTATAATCTGATGTACTATACCGCTTACAATGCTGCCGAAAAAAGCTCTCTTCAAACTCAAAAAGCCTGCTTTTAAAAATTATGTAAAGTTTTACGCAAAACACCCTCTATTTCTTCATGGGCTACACGCAGATGTCACGACCAGGGATAGCCAAGTTCAAAAAGCGCGTTGGCAGCGCGGTTCATCCATACCGCAAATAGAAAAAAATGCAACTCGATTCACTCCCGTGAAGCAGAATGTATTTCAGGATTCACACTGGCCCCATGAAGAACTGATGGGACCCATGCAGCCCCATCAGCCGAAAGGGACCCCGTGTCTACAAGTGGGTGCAATGCCCAACAATAATGGCCCTCGGATTATTGTTCTGCGCATGCGCACTGCCGGGGCGTTATTCCCCTATCCCCCTAGCCTACAGGGACCGGCCCACTATTTGAAACTTCCTAATGAGTCGGGCTGCCCACGGCAACAGTTGCTCCGCACAGCAGGTGAAGTCGCCAGCTGCGGACACTTCTTTTGCGATTTCTGAGGTTTTCGGCCAAGACTTGCCTACAGCAAGCATGGAAAAGCGGCCCTTAGACGTGCTCCGAATTAAAACACGTGTTCTTAAACGACTGTCTTGATGTTAGAAATGTGACATGCGTCCAAATCGCTGTAATTTAAAAGTTCTTCAGCGTATGTTCGCCAGCAATCCATATATCTGCGGCAATTGCACCTTTAGAAAAATTTGCCACACGGACGAAGCCGGTCCTTCGACACATTCCGCCACCGGACGACGTGCGCGGCTAGCTGAGCAGCAACGTAAAAGAATAGGGCGCCAACGTGAGTGAACCCATCCAGTGGATGTATACAGCAAGCCGAAGCAGAAGGGCGAAGGCTGTGTGACCTTGCTAAACGGGACCCGGAAACAGATGAAGGGCGAGAAGAGGCGAAGGATGAAGTCGACGGAGTAACGTGCAGTGGAGAGAAGGGAGTATAAGTGCGTGGCTTCAGAGACCGCCGGGATGGGCCCCTCCAGCAAACTAATGGTCACCTACCTTACACCTGCCAGCTTGGTATCACAGGTGACTAGCAGGTGCCAGGCGACTGATCGCAACGTTATGACAACAGGTCGACACTATGGGTACAAGGGCCTTCTATGAGGGCCACATCATCACTGTAGGCAAAATAACGAAATGTGTTTCACAGTCTAAGACAGCATTTGATCAATAGCTGGATGTATTGTTGGTTGACTCACGGTGATAGCAATGATGAATATACATATACCGGGTGTATATGCAACTAAGTAATTTTCAAAAATAGGATTTTTGAGGCAAAAATATGGCTTTAGCGGCACGGTATTGCCAAGGTTGGCGCACGCCAGAACACCGCGGAATCAAATTAACTAGTAATATGGGTAACTAATTTCCAATAATTTGCCGCCTATCGCAGCGAGCTATCTTCATGCGTGCGTGCGTGTGTTCTTTTTTTTTTTGCAATTCTTGATGGGTTTCCTCCCAGCTGACCCCTCCGACAGAAACGGAGGTGCCTACGCAGTCTGGGCGCCAGAGCTGCCACGAACAAATGCGACACCCACTCAGCGCTGCGAAATAATCGCAGCTGGAAGCCATTGAGGTCTCCGCCGATTAGCTTCGCGCTCCTCGCTTCCAGGAACCCCTGAGGGTCACGAAGCTCGGTCTCTGGACAAGCGACAAGGTCAGAGGTGTTGCTCGCTGCGCACGCCGACGCTGCATCCATGCGCCGGAGAGAGCATCCTTTTGTATTTGCACATTTCATCCCCCCGCAGACATGGCAGGGCTGGCTGGTGACGCTCCACAGCCAAAGTATCGAGAATTGAGAAACGAAGAAACAAATTTGGAGGACGCTTAAGCTTCGTCTTTAATGGTGTCTTCGACTGGTCGCTCCCGCGATCCAGTTAGGATCTGGCAGAGTGGGAGCCGCTCTCGCTCTGAGCGCATAGAGAGACTAGTCAAGCCGAATGGTCAGCGAGTTTTCAGAGCGGAAGCGCAGGAGGCAGAAAGAGGACGTAACTTCCGGAACCACTAAGCGGCACCGCTGCTGATGTCAACAGTAGCCGCACGTAAAGTCCCTTGATTACATTTAGCCGCACGTGGCCGCACACAGTTTGCATCGCGGTCGCCGCTTAGCCTGTATCGATCGCTACCCCGGCATTCCGTCCCACGGGACGCTCATTTTTGAACATCGCCTTCTGGATAGCACTGTCGTCCTCGTCTCAGCTGCTGCTGGAATCGCTGTTGTCATGCGACAGCAACAGACCGCGTTCCTAGCGTAGTTATCCGGCGTCTCTTGGACATTTTGCCTCACACAGCGCGGCATCCGCTAAACACAGCACAGCAAGGACGCTACCACTGCGTCAAAAGCCTACACTTGCTTCTGTCTACGCGCAGGGGACGCCGAGGCCTCGCACCGCTTTCGCGAAATGGCGGAAGTGGCTCTGTCACGTGGACTCATCTCGGAGCCGCTCCGACTTTTTTCTCGGAGCGCGTCAGAGCGCTCTGGGCTGGAGGCGAGCGCTCAGAAAGAACCAGCCGAATGCAGTCAGAGCGGCCGGTTTCGACCAGCCGAATGTGCGGTCGCCTCTCAGAGCGCTCTAGAGCGATCTAAAGCGACCAGTCGAAGACACCATAAGAGTGAGATGCGACAGCGTGTCGCAGCGTTGCCGAGGGGTACGCGCCTGTCTCATATATCTAGGCGGACACCCGAACCGTGCCGTAAGGGAAGGAAAATGAAATGAATAATTGCTTTTAGGGAAAGGAAATAACGCCTGTGACATTTCTCGCTGGACACCCGGATCGCGCCGTAAGGGAAGGAAAAATCGATCGATCAATCAATCAATAAATTCAATAATCAATCAATCAATCGCTCGATCAATTAATCAATCGATCATCAATCAATTGACCAAATAACCAATCCATCAATCCTTAACGCTGTCGCGTTAAAATCCCTTCCCTTGCGGCGCGGATCAGGTGTCCACCGAGATGCGCCATTTTTCGCTCACGGCCAAAGACGCCGACGACACCGGCTTTTCTGCGACACGAGCTCCTTAACGCTGTCGCGTTAAAACAGGAGTAAACGCATCTCGTCTAGACACTGAAGGGGAAATCCTGCCAGATTAGGAGAAAGCGCGTCCAGATAGCAGATTCAGATTCAGATTTATTTCAACAACACTTGGTTGCCGAGGAGGCGAACAAAAAGGCAATCAAAAGTTGCCTGACGAAGCGTCCGCCCCCTTTACACTCTACCACTGAGCAGTGGGCAGGTTTAACCAAAGAAAAACAGATCATAACACCAAAGAGACATTGCATATAACATTATACACGAAAACATCAAAAAGAAAAAACAAGAAAAAAACAGCACATATTCATTTAAGGTACACAATTAAGAAATGCTGTAAAAAGTATATTCGCGAGTCAACATTGTTGCACAAAATTGCACATAAAATACAAATATCGGTGTGACTGAATATAACAAAAGGCAAGAAGAGCTTAACTAGGCCGGCCAAAGTAAGGTTTTCTTTTCTAATAAAAACATGGATTTTTGTTTTTTTTTTAATATAGGGCAGATATGTGCAGAAAAAGTAAGCCATTGCTATGTCACAAAAAGAAATGGGTTAACTTTTTGCTAAATGCTTTCGTGGAACGACTGTTGTGAATGGTTTCTATAATACCCGGGTACTTATTTAGAAGATCAGCGATTCGATATTTTAGCGTTTGTGTACCGTAGTTCGTACGCACTAGTTCTTTTCTACAGGTCATATGCCGAAGGATTATGGTCGTGGTCTCTAATGAAGAAAGTTTGCGAGAACCCAGCCGGGTCCATTTTTATTTGATCACATATTTTCAAAGCTACTCTTTTGTTCATGATATTCGTGATAGTTAATATCTGATGTTTTTCGAAAAGTGGAACTGAGGGGGCTCTATATGGAGAGTTTTCTATTAATCGTATGACTCGTTTTTGTAGTATAAGCAGGTTTTCCATGTTTGCTTTTGTCGTAGTTCCCCATACAAGAATACAATATTGCAAACGAGAAAAAACTAGACTATAATACAACTGCTTTTTTAACCACAGTGGTAGTAAGTTATTTACTTTGAAGATAATTCCGATTGATCTGGAAATATCTTTTCGTATTTTTTCTATGTGCAGAGACCAGCTCAAATTTTCTTGAAAAATAACCCCCCGAAATTGGTGAGAGTTTACTCGTTGTAGGTGTTCCCCACGAAATTGTATAATAGGTTCTCTATTGATGGCTTTACCGCGAAAAGGGCTTGGGAAAGATTGAAGACTATGCGAAAGCGAAAGAACGACTGTAGCCGAGCCCCGTGGGGATTAAACGGACACCGACTACAAAGACACTTATTTCACTGAAAACGAAGCAGTGCGTGTCGGCCGCCTTCCGGACGCCGCCTCTGCCCGAATTAAAGCAAAAACATTCGCCAGCAAATGAGCGAGACGACCGGCCACTCGCTCTTGGCGTGCATCAAGGCGCAGCCTCTGTACTTGCCGCGCTGTCATGCGAGCGCCTCCTCGCATACCGTTCGCATACACGTGCCCGCTGGCGAAGGCCGAGAGCGCTTAGCGCATGGCGGAAAGGAACAATATGCAAACAAAACGGGGAGGGGCGCAGCGAGCCGCGCCATACGATGCCGTCGGCGTGGGCGCCGAGTCCTTGCCGCCCCTTGGCCGAGCGCTGCAGTGGGCACGTACGGCCCGTTACGAGCCTCACGCCAACGTGGGCAGACCGCACCGCCGCGTTTTTCGGCAGGCAAACCCGTCCTGGCGAGAGCGCTTCCTTCCTGGGCCGTCATTCTGTGTTTTGTTGAAAACTTAAAATTGGTCTTGGGGGGGGGGGGGGGGGGGGGGGGGAAGGAAATGGCTGACGCCTGAAGGGGTAAAGGAGGGACAGAAGAAAGGAAGAAAGAGGTGCCGTAGTAGAGAGCTCCGGAATAATTTCGACCAACTGGGGACCTTTAACGTGCACAGCTGACATCGCACAGCCCACGGGCGCCTTAGCGTTTCGCCTCCATCGGAACGCGGCCGCCGCGGTCCGGTTCGAGCCCGGGTACCCCGGATCAGCAGCCGAGCTCCGTAACCACTGAGCCACCGCGGCGGATGTTTTGTTCGTTTTTATTTTAGGAGCGTTAGCTCTCACTCATCACGTTTGGAGATTTCGTAGGGTCTGCTACCACCCTGAGATCACAGCGCCATCCGTGGCAGCAACTAGAAAACGGCACATCTCGCATTGAGACTTGTAGCGCCATCTACAATAGCATTGTAGAAACAAACACCTGCCGCGTGCCAATGATGACGTCACGGTCCAATATGGTGCGTAGAAGTGGACCTATGTGAGTATGACGTCAGGAGACGAAATAGCGGCATATTTTCGGTTTCTCGAATACAAGATGGCGGCCATTAAAATTGGCTGTGCCCTCCCATCCTTTCCCCTTACCCCACCCCCCGGTACGACATCAGAGGACGAAATGGCGGCATAGTCTCGGTTTCTCGAATCGAAGATGGCGGCCATTAAAATTGGTTGTGCCCTCCCATCCCTTTTCCCCCTTACCCCCGGGGGCATGACGTACGGGGACGAAATGGCGGCATAGTTTCGGTCTCTCGAATCCAAGATGGCGGCCATTAAAATTGGTTGTGCCCTCCTATCGTACTGACCAAAAGAATGTCAGGTTCGCACGCCCACAAAGAGCGACTCACCTCGCGAGAAGATATATGCATGACCTTCTTCCCCCCCACCGGAAGTCCATATTCATATTTTCTTTCATCGCAAAGAAGGAAAGTTCTGCAGCGCTGCGGCCAGAATGACGGCAGACAGAGCCGTCACGAATGCCACAAACTAGAGCGCCTTTCAAAGCCATTCACTGAAGAATGTCTTTCAATTCGATCATTTTAACGGAACAAATTCTAGCAAGCAAAAAATCAGCTTGTATCCCAGAGAGAACGCATTTGAAACATGGAGCAAGGAAAGAATGCATTTTTTCATTCTTCTCAATAGGAAAATTCCTACACATAAAAATAAAACGATGACGCTAATAATTAACAATGTGTTGAAAGAAGAAACGCGAATATCCGATATAATTACACGGTACCCAAAGATTGTAATCCCCAAAACGTAAGGTTGTGCGCGAAGCATTCAGAGAGAAAAAAATAAAACACGGCAAACCTAATTACTGTTACACAGGCGTGCCTTTCCATAGACGACACGAAATACCCTAACCGTCAGTGTGCGCAAGACGTGGTGTGCTCACAATCGCGCGCGCACGAGTGCAAGCACGCATATCGGATGCATCGACGACGGAACGGCCTCGAGCACACCGCGAGGTCGGTCACGACTCCCAGGTAAGACCGGGAGGACGCGAGAAGATCGCCCTCGCGGCCGACGCCCACCGCCGCGCGGAAGCCCCAACTCCTTCGCCACCAACAGGCCGCGCCGGGAACGTACCGCCCGGGTGGTCTGGGTGGTACTGGAACGCCTGTATAGGCGTGTGAGTAGTAGAACCAGCAGTTACGCGACCGCCTATATTGCCTAGAGGTGGCTGTTCTAATTGGACACTTCCCTAGTGAGTGGTCTGCTCCAACACCGCCTAGATCGCCGCCTCTGACGAGATTGCGTGATAACACATCGGCTGTCACCGCTGGTACACCGTCGCATCAGCGCAAGCGACACGTTCCCACCGCGCGCATCGCTTCCGGTGACTACCTATTCCGCGCCAGGTGCCGACGTGCAAGCGGATCGGCGGCATGGGGCGACAACGTCCGCGCGCAGCTTTCCCCGCTAGGAATGGGAAATGCGGCATGGCAACGACCCGCCACGAACCGTGCGCATGATCGCGCGCACCGTTGCGCGTCGACGCCCGGGCGGCTTCGAGGTGAAGGCGCTGCCGCGATACGCCGGGTGCTTTCCCAGACCTGCCCAGCGTAATTCCACCCGTGCCGAGACATTCCGCGGGCACGTCGGCAGCGCGTTCCGCTAAAGGGCAGAAAAAAACGGCAGTCAGTCAGCCTTGCAGGCTCCGAACACGTGCGCCTGGTCGTGACGGGACGCGTTACCTTCCACGGTGCAAACCAAAAACGTGGTCACACGGGTGCCGCTCTGAGTTGAGCGCACGCTAAGAGCTACAAGATTTTACGCCAGGAAGAAAAAGAAAACAAGCCATTACTGCGTCCCTTGCGTTTAGGCAGAAAGAAAGGAAAAGAGATTTAAATAGTTCCAGGCCACTTCACCGTTCGTTCATTCGCACAAAAGCAATCTTATAATAGCCTGAACAAAGCCCTGATTTTGCCCCCTACTCTAAACGTCCTTGAGCGGAAACACCGCTCAGAGTAATACAGAGTCTTAACATAGCGCAATCCGCCTCCATGGGAGAGTTATCTGCGCATGCGCAGATGGTCCCGAGGAGCACACGTGCACTTGCTACTGCTACTGCGCAGCTGGCGATACCAGCGCATACGCGGATCACGGTAGCGGAACGCACATAGTTAAAAGCTCTCCAGTGATATGGTACAGAGCGTCCGGGAGGCATTCGGAACGCCGTATATGAAGCAGAATTTGGGGCGCTCTTTGTGCTGAATGGGATTAAAATCAATTAAGCGACCTTCAAGCTGGACAGCAGTGGACTGTAATAACCTCCCGGCGACAGTAATCGCCCCCACAATACTAACGCCTGCACAAGCGTGCCCAGACAACACGAGCCAGCAAAAGTCCCGTTATACTCGCATTCCTACAGCCTGTTAATTACGACTCGCAGCGCTCGAGTCCCATAAGCACACCGGACGTTAAACCTCCGCGCCTCGGCTGTTGTTTATAATGACCGCAGAGCAAACAAAACAGATACGGGAGGGCTTAATATACGACACCGCCTACAATATCAGAGCCACGTGACATTAATTGCCGCGAACGGAAGCGTTTTGTCAGATAAAGCCTGGCAATTTAGAAGCTCGTGTGCCCTTTAACAGACTTTCGATAAGACTACTGCACCGGCGACGCAGAGAATGAGTCAGAGAGCCGATATTGGTGAAAGCGGAAATGCTGCTTTCGGGTGGTCGTTGCCATCGCTGCAGGTCATATTGTATGTATCGAGGTGCGTGCCGGTACAAAGCGAACCATTCCACTCCAATTACATTCCATTCCTGTTGCGTATACGCTATTCGTCATTGAACGGGCAGTGTGAAGGCACCGCCGCCGCCGGGATCTGCAAACCGGCAATTGAAAGAATCGAAGCAAATTAAAAACAATGGTTACGTTACACCGTCCACACTGTCGTGGCTCTCAGTGGCGATGGCATTTTTCAAAGGAAGTGAGCACGAGGCTCCATCTTCTCTTCCCTCCTCCCAAGATTAGTTTTTCTCCCCCTTTGCAGACAAAGACGCAACGCAATTCCAAGCACAACACTTTTTAAGCGCCCCATCGCTACGTACAGCGAAGGTTTCCCCCGTTCAGGTTGCTGCGTAAAATCTGTGTCGCCCTAATGTGGCAAAAGTATACCAGCACCTCGTACGCGTGAAATTGCTTCCTGCCAGCGACTGCAGCCCAAACTCGCAGCGTACTTCACATCCACCTCGTACAAATGGCGCTGTTACGTCTCGCCTACAACGCGCGGTATAGCCGGCGCGGATGCAACGGACGCCGCGGCTTCGTTCATCGCGGCCGCAACGCCTCCCGCCAAGCGTGTCCAGGCAGGTTTCAGTGCCACGTGTCGTCGTGCGTGCGTGTGTGTGTGTGTGCATGTTTTGCCCACGCTTGTCAAAGCGCGGCAGCCGGGGAGAGGAGCTCCCCAACTGGGAGGCGAGGAGGTCTGACCGGCGCCGGCCTGGCGGACGCGCCCGTCACGTCTGGACATGTCGAAGCGACGCCGTATCGGATGACTCTTCCCAACTCGTTCCCTCTTGCCCTCGACTCCGATGGTATAAAACGCCGCTGCCCCGGACGCCGAGGGAGACTTCGATTTCGCCCTTCGAGTAACGTGGTCGCCCTGACCGGCTGCTCTTTTGAGATGCCAGAATAAACAAGTTGTTCTGTTGCCAGTCGACTCATCCTTTGCCGGGACCTTCGGATGTTTCCAGCTTTGCCCCAGGCCGCCAGGCCAACGCTACCCTTGGGGCTTGCAACCCAAATGCAACAACTGGTTGCCAGCGGTGAGATCCCGACAACGGAGGCCAGCAGCGAAGATATGCGGTCAACTGTACGCTGAGCAGCACAACGACCATCCGGGAGCAGTGCAACGAGCCCTGTGTGATGACTGGTTGCCTGCAGCGGAACGACTGCGCTGAATTCTTGGCTGCGAGGTTTGGTGAGTGCGGGACTTTCTTCTTCTGAGTTTTGCCAGGCTTTTGTTAGTGTCAGAAACAGAGCTGGTAATTGTGTTGTCGTTGCTGCCGGGTTAGTTTGCGGCAAGACAATAGTAGGCAGTAGAGAAAGCAGCATTCGGAGCAGCCATGGATTTGAAGTCGTTGCGCAAACCGAAATTGCTGGAGCTTGCAAGAGAGTTGGGTCTGGATGTCTCAGACAAACTCAGAAAACCAGAACTGCTAAGGGCTATTCTTGAGTTGGAGGCTGAGGATGACGAGCTGTCGGAATGCCTTGAGACGATTGAGGAGAGGGAACAAAAAGAAAAAGAGAAAAACGAGCGCGAACGTAAAGAACAAAAAGAGAAAGAGGAGCGCGAACGTAAAGAGCAAAAAGATAAAGAGAAAGAAGAGCGCGACCGTCAACACGCTTTGGAAATGAAGCGTCTCGAGGTAGAGATGGAACGCGCTCGTAATGGAAGTCAGGCACACGGTGCAGGAGAACGGGTATCGTTCAAAATGACTGACCTGATGCGGCCGTTTAAGCTTGGAGAGGACATTGGTTTGTTCCTGGTTAACTTTGAGCGAACGTGCGAGAAGCAGGGGTTCTCTCGGGAAACGTGGCCACAGCGCTTGCTCACTTTGTTACCCGGCGAGGCGGCCGACGTAGTCGCTCGCTTGAAGAGAGAGGAGGCAGAGGATTTCGACCAAGTGAAATCGAGTCTGCTAAAAAAGTACAGGCTGTCAGCGGAGGCGTTCCGTCGGAAGTTTCGGGAAAATGAAAAAGGCAGAAATGAGTCATATACAGATTTTGCCTACAGGCTTATGTCAAACATGCAGGAGTGGCTCAAAGAAGAGAAAGCGTTTGGTGACTACGAGAAAATTCTGCAGTGTTTCGGGCTGGAACAGTTTTATAGTCGGTTACCTGAGAACGTGCGGTACTGGGTCTTGGATAGGCCAGACGTTAGTACAGTGGCTAAAGCCGCCGAGCTAGCCGAGGAGTTTGTGACGCGTCGGGCTCGCGGAGCTAAGGACGGTCAAAAGGGTGAATTTGGCTCCAAGTCTGAGAGGCCGAAGTTCACACCCATGAGAGCAAGGGGGGACACGCGTAGTGCGGATGCGAGTGAAAGCAGTCCGACCGAACGTAAGGAGACGGCGGGAGCCGAAGCCGAACGCAGAAAGCGGTTCGAGGCGAGGCAAGCGCGCGTGTGTTATACGTGCCAGAAGCCGGGTCACTTTTCGGCGCAGTGTCCAGAAACAAAAAGAGAAGTCGTGTGTTTGTCATTATGTAGCACTGACGAGAACATGAAGCTTCTCGAGCCTTACATGCGAGACTTCCTCGTGAACGGGAAAGAGTGCCGAGTGCTTCGTGATTCCGCAGCTACAATGGATGTAGTTCACCCCTCTTACGTAGAACCCGATATGTTCACGGGCGAGTGCGCATGGATCAAGCAAGCCGTGGAAGCCACAGCGTGTGTCTGCCCGTAGCAAAAGTGGTTATTGAAGGACCTTTCGGAGCAATTGAGACGGAGGCCGCAGTGTCATCTATGCTGCCCCCCCAGTACCCGTACCTATTTTCGAACCGGTCCGATCACCTCCTGCGCGAGAAGGGTCTTTTGTTTGGTGAGGCTAGCGTTCAGGCCTTAACCAGATCGAGATTTCGGGAGCTCGCTGCAAAGGCGGTAGTTGCGGGGCCGACGTTGTCGAACAATGAGAAAGGGTCGGAGGCGCAGCAAGCTGATATTCAGAGCACGTCCGAACTGAATAAAATTGAGCCTGTAGCGCTTAAGGCACCAGGTACTGGAGAGGAAACGCCCGACACGGGAAAGTTAGAAGAGCTATCTGCAGATTTGCTCATCGCGCCTACGTCCGATGGACTTAATAGGTTGCTAAAAGTCAGCCGGTCGGCTTTGATAGCCGAGCAAAAAAAGGATGGCAGCCTAGAAAACATGCGCTGCAATGTCAAGGAAGGTATCGCCAAGAAAAATGTTCGTTTTGTGGAAAGAGGTGGTGTCTTGTACCGGAAGTATCTAGACCGCAGGGGAGTCGAGTTCGATCAGCTGATCGTGCCTCAGTGCTACCGTCAGGATCTGTTGCGCTTGTCGCATGGCGGTTCGTGGTCCGGTCACCTAGGAGTTAAGAAGACTAAGGACCGTCTCTTGCAAGAGTACTATTGGCCAGGGTGTTTTCGTGACGTAGAACACTTTGTGAGGACATGTGACACCTGTCAGCGGGTTGGCAAACCAGGGGACAAATCGAGGGCGCCGTTGAAGTTGGTACCTATCATTACGGAGCCTTTTAGACGGCTCGTTATTGATACAGTGGGACCTCTGCCGGTAACAGCCACGGGGTACAGACACATTTTGACTGTGATCTGCCCAGCGACAAAGTTCCCTGAAGCAGTGCCGCTTAAAGAACTCAGCTCAGTTGAGATAGTCAATGCACTACTGTCCATATTTGCGCGAGTTGGTTTTCCTGCGGAAATCCAGTCAGATCAGGGCACAGTGTTTACCAGCGCTTTGACGACAGCCTTTCTCGAAAGGTGTGGGGTAAAGCTGTTACACAGCTCAGTGTACCACCCACAGTCGAATTCCGTTGAGAAGCTCCACTCCGTCATGAAGCGCGTGTTGAGAGCATTGTGTTTTGAGCAACAAAGTGATTGGGAGCTGTGTCTGCCTGGGGTGATGTTTGCATTAAGGACCGCGCCGCATGCGGCTACGGGGTTTTCGCCAGCTGAGCTGGTGTACGGTCGCTCGCTGCGGTCTCCGCTTCGCATGCTTCGAGACTCGTGGGAAGGCAGGGGCGACGACCCAGTCGTGGTCGAGTACGTGCTTAGTCTCCTCGAACGCTTAAGAAGGGCACAGGAGTTGTCAGGTGAAGCAATGGCAAAGGCCCAGCAGAGGGCCAAGGTTTATTATGATCGGACAGCCAGGGCCCGTCGTTTTGAGGTGGGCGATGAGGTAATGGTATTGCGCACATCGCTAAAAAACAAACTCGACGTGCAGTGGGAGGGCCCAGCACGGATTGTTCAAAAACTGTCGGATGTTAACTACGTGGTGAGTCTGCCAGGAAAGCGGAAAGCACAGCAAGTTTACCACTGTAATCTGCTCAAACCCTATGGACCTCCTGCATGTTTGTAAACAAACGAGGTGGCGCTGCAGTCGCTAGCGAGCTCGTGGTAGGCAAAAGGTCGGGGAGTGGCGTCGCGGATAGGTGTTGTGCGCGGGTTTTCAAGGCTTGTAGGCGCGTTTCCAGTTTCTGCGAATCACAGCAATGGTCGATGCTTCCAACTTAGTAATTTGTCGAAGTACACGAGCTCGCGTTGTCCACGTGCGGCCTATAAAGAGAAATAGTTTGCCACTGTGTATTGTATATATGGTTAGTAGTAAACATGTAGAAAGCGTTCCTGCCGTTTATTTATGCGCTAGGCATTGAATAAAACAAGTTTTGACACTCTGCACTAGCCGGAATGATTTTACTTCGGGACAGTAGTGAGGGGAAGTGCTGGCGTTGTTTCGCCGGAGCAGACATGCGCTCATCGTCTGCTGACATACGTACGTGTCGCGCTGCGCGAAAAGTGGGGGCAGAGTCGTGTCCCCGATCTCCTGTCTCGCTTAGCGCTGTTTTTAGCCGCATGACCACGCACCAGCCAGGCCCACTTGTGCTCTTGTTAAGGTGGTCGATTTGGTGAAAATTTTTGATTTCTAGAATTATTTCCTTTCCTAGCCCTGAAGTCTAGTTTCGTGACGAAAAATTATAGCAAAATATTGAGTACAAATTTATAAATTACGCTTTTTAGAAGTGTGGTCGTCAAAAATTGTGAGGTAATTTCTTTGATTTCAGTGCCGCATTTCTTTGACCAAAGCGAAAGCGAAGATGCCATAAACGAGGGAATAAACTTTAAGGTTCGTTTTCTGACCTCTCACATTTTCTGCGACTGGATCACTCACCGTCGTAATTCGCATGAAAATCAAATGATTCCATTTGTCGCAAACTATTCCTGAGACGTTGAGGAGCGTAATAAATCTCTCAATTTTTTTCCCTACACGTGCAGTATTGTGTTAGTTATTTTTTGTAAGAAACGTTTTCATGTAACTATGCATGCATAAGTACTGATCATATAGAAAAACAACTAATCGCGTCATCATACAGAACAGGGCTTTATGCACATGCTGGCATAAAAAAAAACTGCGCACTATCTACTCAATTATTTGAGACCTAGCTTGAGGGGACTTGACGACGGTGTTAATTATAATTACCCAGAACTGCGCCAGGTATAGCTATAAATAAAAGGAATGACTGAAACTCGCGTAGGAATTTCATATTTGCACCAAGTTTAGTTACATATCGCATGCATGAATAACGAAAACACTTTTCATGCCGCGTCCCCTCTCAATCTCGCCATGTGTCTGTTAGTAGCACGCCTGCGGCTGCTTCTTTCCAAACAAGCTTCGCGATCATGTATTACCTCATGAAACATGACACATGCATGGTGCAATGAAAAAGCATATGGCGTTTAGCACACTTAAGGTACGCTATTCTAAGCACACCAACGCGACCGCGCAAGATTGACACAACTTACCAGACTTCTTTCTACTCGAATGAAATAATTACGTCGTCATATCAAGAAACAGTTTCAAGTAACTATTAAATGTCACAAAACGCGCCATTTAAACATGGTGTGCTATTAACAAAAAAAAAACGCATTCCTTGGGGGCGAGTGAACCTGTCGGCGCCCCGTGCACTCCGGATCAAGTTGATAAGTACGTGTGCAGCTACATATGTCTTTTTTTTTCTTGAGCAATTATCAGCCTACTATCCTGAAGTTCAGGTGAATGAACGCAGTAACTTGCATGCATTAAGTGCATTGAGTGGCAGTGCCTATCGACTCCCAGACTTCGCGCTTTACTACCGTGGCCCAATGCCTGTTAGCCAGTTTCCGAATGCGGCATTTATGCGCGAGAAACCTATCGAGGCTAATTTAATATTTTTTATGCTACTACGCGGGTCCAGCAGTGACGCAGCTGGTGAATATATGCTGCTTCTGCAGTGCACAGGCTTGAAGCAGCCGCCGGTAACTGCGGCAGCTGCGGTAGGCACGGGCAAGCGGTACCTGTTTTGCCTACCATGCGAAAGTCGCTGCTAACATCAGCGCCACCGCATCTTCGTGACGTCGCGGGGTGAAGGAGGTCCATAGACAACGGGAAGCAGTGGTGTGTATGATGGTAAACGTTCCCGAAGAGCTTCCGGTCGAGCTTCCGGGACTAAGCTCAGTGACGAACAGGGAAGACACTGATCAGGTCATTAGTGACTTAATCATTAAAGCACCGCTGTCGGCTGAGCAGAAATCCGAACTACACCAACTCTTACAAGAGTTTCAAGGTCAGTTCTCTGAGAGGCCTGGTAGGACTTCTGTCCTTACTCATGATATAGAACTTACCTCCCCAGAGCCAGTACGATCCAAGGCGTACCGGGTGTCACCCCGCCAGCGCGATATTATGGAGGCTGAGGTAAAGAAAATGCTACAGCTCGGTGTTATTGAGGCGGGTGAGAGTGATTATACCTCCCCTTTGATTTTAGTTGAGGTACCGGGCAAGGAACCTCGTCCTTGCGTCGACTACCGCAGGCTTAATTCCATTACTAAGGATCAAATTTATCCGATCCCTAACATCGAGGAGCGCCTTGAGAAAGTTAGTAGCGCTCAATTTATTTCCACCCTAGATCTTGTCAGGGGTTATTGGCAGGTTCCACTTACAGAAGAGGCTAGTAGGTATGCGGCGTTCATTTCACCAATGGGAACATTCCGTCCTAAAGTTTTGAGTTTTGGTTTGAAGAACGCGCCATACTGCTTTTCAAGCCTCATGGACAAAGTGTTGCGAGGACAGGAAGAATTCGCTTTACCGTATTTAGACGACGTAGCGATATTCTCCGCATCCTGGTCTGAGCATATGGCACACTTGCGGGCAGTGCTAACCCGCCTGCGCGAAGCGGGCTTGACAATCAAGGCTCCCAAGTGCCAATTAGCACAGGCCGAGGTTGTCTACCTCGGTCACGTGATTGGACAGGGTCGTCGCCGCCCCTCTGAAATAAAGGTGGCCGCTGTGCGAGACTTCCCGCAACCGCGCACGAAGACCGATATTCGGTCGTTCTTAGGTGTCGCCGGCTACTATCAGAGGTACATCCCCAGGTACTCCGATATCGCGGCTCCCCTGACGGATGCTCTAAGAAAAACAGAGCCCCAAACAGTCGTCTGGAGCGAGACAAAGGAAAGAGCTTTTAGCGCCCTAAAGAGCGCCCTAACAAGCCAGCCTGTGCTACGATCGCCAGACTACACAAAAGGGTTCGTTGTTCAGTGCGATGCTAGTGAGCGAGGCATGGGCGTTGTACTGTGCCAAAGGGACAATGGAGAAGTGGAACACCCCGTCCTGTATGCTAGTCGTAAGCTGACCTGTCGTGAGCAGGCGTACAGCGCCACCGAGAAAGAGTGTGCGTGTCTCGTGTGGGCCGTTCAGAAATTGTCATGCTACCTAGCCGGCTCGAGGTTTATCATTGAGACGGATCACTGCCCTCTCCAATGGCTGCAGACCATATCTCCCAAAAATGGCCGCCTCCTGCGCTGGAGCCTCGCTTTGCAACAATATTCCTTTGAGGTGCGTTACAAAAAGGGGAGTCTCAACGGTAACGCCGATGGCTTAAGTCGAAGCCCCTAACGTAGGAATCCGCCTCAAAGTTGTTTGTTAGTGATGTTTTCTTCCTGAGGCAGGATTTTTAACATATTGCTTTTGTTTAGTGTTTCAAAGTGATTATGTGCTTTCTAGTGCAATTTTCCAATTTGTGGACGCGTTCTGAGTGCTGCTTGACTACTGTAAGGAACTAGGCAGTAGTATAAAAGGGGAAAGAGCCTGGCAGAGCTTAGTGAGGGTTGTCTCGTGCTTGCTGACTGAGCGGTTGCGTTTCGGCGTAGTTCTAACGCTTGCTGGGAACGAGCACAAAAATGGCAACTCTCCCGAAGTGACTTTGCAGTGTCCTATGTGATCCTGAACCCGAGAACGAGGCCTTCTCTGTGCGCTGCGCTCAAGCAACGTCGAGGGACGATCGGTTTCGATTACGAGCATCATCGAGCGACATCCCTCTGGACAGCGGATGCAGTCCCCTGACCATCGGGATCTCCTTCTCCCGGCGGGGCGGTCTGTTACGTCTCGCCTACAACGCGCGGTATAGCCGGCGCGGATGCAACGGACGCCGCGGCTTCGTTCATCGCGGCCGCAACGCCTCCCGCCAAGCGTGTCCAGGCAGGTTTCAGTGCCACGTGTCGTCGTGCGTGCGTGTGTGTGTGTGTGCATGTTTTGCCCACGCTTGTCAAAGCGCGGCAGCCGGGGAGAGGAGCTCCCCAACTGGGAGGCGAGGAGGTCTGACCGGCGCCGGCCTGGCGGACGCGCCCGTCACGTCTGGACATGTCGAAGCGACGCCGTATCGGATGACTCTTCCCAACTCGTTCCCTCTTGCCCTCGACTCCGATGGTATAAAACGCCGCTGCCCCGGACGCCGAGGGAGACTTCGATTTCGCCCTTCGAGTAACGTGGTCGCCCTGACCGGCTGCTCTTTTGAGATGCCAGAATAAACAAGTTGTTCTGTTGCCAGTCGACTCATCCTTTGCCGGGACCTTCGGACGTTTCCAGCTTTGCCCCAGACCGCCAGGCCAACGCTACCCTTGGGGCTTGCAACCCAAATGCAACAGCGCACAGTGCAGCGGGAGCGTCCGCGCACCTCACACTTTGGGAAGCGCGGCAGAGGGCGGATCTTTGGAGGCCCTCCGTCGGGGGCTCGCCGATGCCCTGTGCAGCGGGCCGCTTATGCGCTCTCTCCTCCCTCACCACCCCAAGGGCATCCTGACTTGTGAGCGCAGCAGACACGGGCCCCTGCATTCAGGCTGGGACAACGGAGTGAGCGCAAGTGCGCGCAACCTGATCGTCGTCGTGCCAGACATTCCTCGGTGCGCGCATTCATTAGCTCCCCGACGAGGAGGCGCCCCGAGCCAGGCGCGGAAAAAGACAGCAGCAGCCGCGCACGTCTGCCCGCTCGGCACGCAGCGATCATTTTGCCGCTCCGTCTGCTCGTAACGAGGTCCGAAGACGCCGGGTCGCTGCCGATTCGACTCCACGGAGGAGACGAGTCTGAGAGCAGCCAACGGGATGTAAATCCAGGCATGCCACTAAAACGCTAACCGGTGAATGTGCGCTCAGGCTCAGAAAAACCAACGCTGCATGTTTGTTTTTGCCACCATACCTTGTCCTAACAACATGGAGGGTATATAGTCTCTTCGAGGAGAGAAAAAACAAGTTAAAAAAAAAAAACTCCCATTCCGTCTGCAGGAACTAAGGAAGTTCGGCCCTTCAGTTGCATTCCCGTTGTAGGCGTGGCAGACTGCGCAGATTCTCAGTTATGGGGTCACTTTTAACTGCTGCTGAAAGCGCAGTTCGGCGTACCAACTCCGAACTACTATATAGGGTAATAACAGGTCGAGTCCCGTACTTTGGGTTTTACGCACTCGTTTTAACACCCCCTAATGAAATGAAATTTCCGATTCAAAGACCCGATTCGCAGCTTCCGTCGATTTACCGAAATCGAGCTTCGAGTGTGCGGCGCGTTTAAATGACGTAAAACCGTAAAAATACTTCCCCGCCCATAAAACGTACCAAGGCTAAGCCACCTAACCCGGTGATCGCACTGCTTGGCTTTTTTATAAGGATAACAGGAGCTACTTGCTACCGATTAGAAGAACTTTACCGCGTTCCAGAGCGATTTCGAGAGATCGCATTAAAGGGCAAAGCGCGCGGAAAAAACAGCGGGAAAAAGAAAAGATGTCACTACGCGACGCCATCCGGCGATCACATCAACTTGCGGGGCCGGTCAACGCAGGAATGAGAACATCACGCTCGCCAAAGACGGCGTGGCGATGGCACGCAACCCCTGTTTACGCGCCAACGTCGTTTTACGACCTGCTTGATGCCGGCAATCACAGAGAGCGAAGGTGCTCCACCTATATACTTAAAGCAGTGCGACATACTTGTGTAAGCGTTATGAGCGAGTAATCGCGATAACAGGTGCTCCCATGTAAACACGCATCACTTGGCTCCTTCGTCGCGCCTTGAAGCAGGTCCCACTCCCAAAGTTTTCTCCGGGACTTACAGACCAGGGATTACCGACACGTGAAACCGTCGCGGTGGCTCAGTAGCTTCGGCGTTCGGCTCCTGATTATAAGGTCGCCGGATCGCATCCAGGAAGCGGAAGCCCCATTTCGACGGAGAAGAAATACAAACATGGCCGTTCGCTGTGCGATGTCAACGCACGTTAGATAACCGGGTGGTCTGAATTAATCCGGAGTCCTACACTGACACAGCGTCCCTCACTGCACATGTGTCGCTTCGGGACGTTAAACCGCATTTGAAGCTGTGCTACCTGGTCGCAGCATGTACACCTGATCAGGTGTACTACATATGTTACTGAAGTATATTTGCGTTAATTGATTCCCTAACATATTCTAATTCGCTAGTAAATTGAAATGTATCAATTCGTTGCATTGCATATAACGGCACGCATACGACAAAGAAATGCACCCGGCCAAATTCAGAAACCGGTGAGGGCATTAGATACGCCCGCCGCCTTTCACAGTGTTCCACAGACAACAAAATGACGGCTGCTGTGACGTCAGTGCAAGGGATGCCGACGTGACTTGTGCAGACGTTTCGGCCCACATCAGCAGCCGGTGTGTGGCCGAAGTCAGGCGCCCAAGTCGCGCAGGCTGCGCTTCAGTGGATCGATCTTCACGGGCAGAGGTGAACGCTGCTGTCTGTCGAAACGTCCGGTGCTGCGTCGCCACCCACACAGCATGCTATTGGTGAGCGTATGTACAGTCGCAGAGAGAATAATGTGGATCACCCTCCGACGTTCTGCGTTTTCCCTCGCGTTGCGTAACGGAAAAAGAACGGTTTGCTGCCTTTACACGCAACCGCACAAGCGGCATTATACTCGCATATCTTTCAAACACTCCTTAGTACTGCATAGGCAACGCGTCAGAGCAGTCTGGCCGTCGAAGCGTGGTCGATCCTGTGCGCGACGAGCAGACCTGCACGCATGTACGCAACAACTGCCTACTCACCATGTTGTAAACGCGAGCCCCGCTTGGTCACTGGCCGGGAGGGAGACCTCGTAACTCACGAAAGCCGAGTGTGCTGCCGGAAACCGGCGAAGGCCTCCCGAGTTCAACATGGATGTTCCAGCGCGATGATAGACGAGGAGCGTGACACGGGCGCACCCGCTCCAAGTTCAAGCTGCGACTCTTCTGAAGAAAGGCTCAGTGAGACTAAAGGTAACACCTCAACAAAAAATGAATGCGGTAAAGAGCGAGACCTGGCCACCATCTCGGCTCCTACGCGGATTTCACAAATCGCGTACGTTAAGAATTAAAAGAAACAGGAACACGGCTCGGTGCATGTGCCCAGAGAGGCACGGCACCAACCCATATAGTCAGCAGCAATAATTTTGCACTCAACGAAAGTGGTTGACACACTGCCTGATCTCCTTGACATAAGAGTTTTTCTTCGTCCATTGCCTCGGTACTGGAGAACGCATTCGGGCCAAGGGCCACAGGCGCTTCCACTTCTGCCAGCCTTTAGAAAGTGCGCACGGGGCTCCCCTGCATGCGGTGTCTGCTGGGTCAGCTGGCAGGCGACCAACAACCGCTCAGGGCTTACGCGTGGCACTTTAAAACCGTGCCGAGGTAAAGAATAGGCGAACAGCGCCCACGTGCAAGCTTGTAGAGGTTATAACGGTGGCACGCTGCAGATTTCAGCCAGGTTGTTTTAAACAACGAAGGAGAAAATTCTCTTCCGCTGTTGTACCCCCCAGCCGACAAAACACTACCATGGAGGTCATCACTTGGCGCCGCCTGTAAACGAATACACTTCCGAACCCGGTGACGTGCAGCCTTTAATATCCGGATAATTATTCAAATATCTGTAAGCTCTGTAAAAATAAAGCTAGTGTTAATCATATCCTTTGGGAATGCCCTCTGGAGGGTCGCAAAACAAAGTCACTCGACCAGTGGGAGGCTTCAGTATAGCTTATCCAACTAGAAGCCGTCCGACTGGCCGAAGCCGGCGCCAAAAGTCAAAACCCCTTGGCCGTCGTCTAGGTGGGGAGCCTAAAAGCTCCTTTTTCTGTTGGACAATAACAGTTTTCCGATCCAATCCAATTCCGCGCATTCTGTGCCGTTCATCGTGGGTTAGGAACGCGGGTTTGTTTTCACGGCGACAGAATGACTTCGGCGTAGCCTGCATTGCCCATTAATTAGTGATTTTTTAGGCAAGGTAATGGCCCAGTAACTGTCTAACGCCTCGGTGGACACCTCAAACGCACCATAGGGGACAGGAGGAAGGTGAAAGTAAAAGTAGAGAGAGGTGCCGTAGTGGAGGGCTCCGGAATAATTTCGACCACCTGGGGATCTTTAACGTGCACTGACGTAGCACAGCACACGGGCACCTTTTACGTTCCGCCTCTGAACGCAAATTCCGCCCATGTGATGTGCGGTGTCAGCGCACTTTCAAGGTCGCCAGGAGGTCGAAATAATTCCAGAACCCTCCACTACGGAACCTCTTTCTCACTCTTCTTTCACTCCCTCAATAAATTCTCGAGACGCAAGCGTCGAGCTCCATCAGCCGGTATATTGTCCAAAACTCCTCCGAAACGTGTATACAATAGCTGACGGCGCCGGTAAGCTTCGGCAGTGCACGACAAACCTTCCATTAAAAGCTGTTATTTGAACAGCAGCGTATTGCCGCTGTGAGCGAACATACCAATCCCTTATCTACGAGACCTCTATACACCGTGATGCCGCATGTTTGATGCCAGCAGCGAGTCACGGGCCATCGAACACTGCAACCGAAAGTCCCGCGGCCTCGAGGAAGCAATCGGTTCACGGTTCGATCCGCGAGTCAAAGCACGGCGCAACCCAGACACGCCGTTCCTCTCCCCACGGAGGAGGGGGCGATCAGTGGGCGAGGCAACGAAGGCAAACATGCAGAACAGCATACCGGAAGGCGGATCGCTCACAGAAAGCGATTCCTCGCAGGGCGGAAACAAAGACGCCGCCGAGAGACTGCCCGCGGCGATCGAGGTGAGCCCTCCTCCGAGCGATGCTGGGCCAGCACAGCAGGCTGCAGCGCTGCCGCCGATGGAAGGCCCCGGCAGCAGACAACAATCTGAGGGGGGAACGAAGGACGACCCCGTGGAGGAGGCAACGATTGGATCCGCGATGATTGAGCGCCCCTTCTGAATTACGCCGCCGAGGCGCACTCATCCTCGCTTGCTGCAGCAGCGAAACCCTTCGCTTCTGGCGCTGAGCGAGCGCACGCCGATGCGTGCGCAGCCGAGGATGGCTGCAACTGGGGATAATGTCGCAGTCGTTCTCAGATGTGTTGTTGTGTCGTCCAAGAGGAGGCGGCGACGTCGACTTATGCGCATCGCAGAGAGCCCATGGAGTGCGACTGCCGCACCCATGCGTCTTGAACGCGCATGGCTGCCAGTGAACCATCGCCGGCGTCTCGGTCCACACACATATGTCGATGGTGACCATGCGATGCAATGCACTTATATGCTACCAATATTTGACGAGACCATGGCTCGGTTAAAACCGAGACCGTATATCACCAACAACGGGAGTGAAGGCTTCACATCTTCCCCCAACTTATAACTAAGCCCATCGAAAAACGCCTGTTTTTTTTTTCTGATGTTAACTTGCCTCCCTGTCGTTCATTCGGTGACACAGCAATTTAAGGAAAAACAAAACTTGAGCGTGCTCCGCGCCAAAACCGATATCCGACAAAAAGGATCGAGGAAGCAAGCTCTACTCGTTCGTTCCAGACCGGCACACTCCGGCGCAGCCGTTGCCAAGAATGGGTATTAAAAACAATAGGAAGAGGCCCGGAGAGCATCGGCCATGATGTAAACTTGGCGTGTTTACGCGTCGCTGAGTCACTGCGACTGTCACGCCATATAAGGAGCCCCAGGACCACCGCGTAGCCTTAAACACTACAGGCGTGATGATGAAATAGGAGAAAAGAAACCACAGATCTCTGAGGCTGGCAAACGTGCATGGAGGCGTATGATAGACATTGAAGTGCATATAAGGTTTGGTTTGTGACCACTAGTGCACTTTTATCACACGAGGAAGACGGAAGAAACACAACCAGAATAATGGAATTCAAAGAAGACCCGCAATTGGCGGAGCAACAGGCGGCCAGCTGATTTTCTGTATGCTTTGGAGCGCTTCGCGACTATGCGTTCTGCGTGCCCGCATGGTTTCGTTTTGCGCCTATATTTACAAGGGCGGAGCAACAGAGGACCCCCAAGTGCCTAAGTGCCCCTCGGACGAAGTTCGTGCAACGGCACGCAACTGCGACAAGGAAAAAGAGCTGTGTATAGCCAATGTTTAACGCGCCTCCACGCTAGCAAACGCACCGCCCGGCGTGTTCGCTCCGTCAACGTACCAAGACGCTGGGCTGAATAACGAGCCCTACGAGGACCATTACAGAATTTAAACACGCCCGCACTTACGAGTCGCTACACATCAGTCGTGACGGTGGCCTGGCAGTGACAGCGACGCTGCCGACTCCTCGGCGCTGACTTTCTTGCCAGACCCGCCGCCTCAGCCCTCAAAAGCATCGGGCGCAGTGTGGGGTTGAGGTTGGTGAATGCAGGCCGCAGTTCTTTGCGATAACTTTGTCGTCGGATTCGGGAACGGGATCCATCGAAACGTTGGTCCAACCCTAAACGAAGTGACGACGGCTGATAGAGCAGTGCGTAACACTGAGACAGGACAAAAGGAGGAACACAGAACGACACGAGCGCTAACTGTCAACTGTTAATTTCTTGCCGTTGCCACATATAAATACATGAACCACGGCATGGAATGGGAAAGAGCGATCAGGTCAGTTGATACAAGCAATGCAACTGAGCCTTTCGCTGATTGCCATCGATTAAGAAAAGCGAGCTCTTTTGCCGATAGTGCCAGTGATGCCACGCTTACACATTTGTTGCCTGCACGTGAAATATTCAGAGCCTCAACAATCTCTCTAACGTGTTTATCATTGTGGCGGTTGGCACTAGTGCACATCACTAGTGCACTGATAGTGCACATCACTCGCACAATCAGCAAAAGAGCTCGCTTTTCTGAATGAATGGCAACCAGCGAAAGGCTGAGTTGTATTGCTTGTATCAGCTGAACTGATTGCTATTTCCCATTTCATGCTGTGGTTCCTGTACTTATGTGTGGCAACGGCAAGAAATAAACAGTTGACAGTTAGCGCTCGTGTCGTGTGTTCCTCCTTTTGTCCTGTCTTGTTGCGCGCTGCTCAGGGGGGTGGCTTATGGTGCTACAGCCCCCCTCGAAATTTTTTTACTACTTTTATGCATCGCCGACCAAAACAACCACCGGCGCTGGTGGAAATCATACTGGATTTTGTCTACAATGTCTTTTTCACGCTCGAAAAGTCATTTCGGCGCGAACATTGCGAGCTCGGGCTGGATTTCGTGGCAATTAACGCCCATGCACCTGGAGTCACATCATGCTAGAAGCCCCATCCGAGCACAAAGTTTCAAGGGCGTTTCGATGACGAGCAGGCTCGTCGCGCCACCTCCCGGCGGCCGCGGAATCTGCGCAGAGCATAGAATTCAGTTCCGAAACCTTATGGATATGAATCTCTCATAAACTTTGTTTTCTACATAGCGAAGGAGCAAAACCAATGCAAGTAAAAGGCTCTGTTCGTTCAGGACCATAAACGCGTAATTAGGTAAACGTATGACTGTTCATTAGCCTATAAAACAGCAGAAATGTTTGCCATTTATTGTAACAGTTAGCATCATGATCAAAATTATCAGACGAATACGAAAATTACGAGGACAAAATAACCAATCTGACCGACCTTGCTCTTTGAAAGCCCTGCCCACACGGCGTTTCCCAATAAGCACTCTCGGATATTAGGTACTTCAAATTGTTGCATCACCTGTGGCGTTCGTTTGTCCTTTTCTTTCCTTTTTAAGCTACCTGCTTTTACTTCTTTTTTGAACCAGCCGCCGCGGTGGCTCAGTGGTTATGGCGCTCGGCTGCTGGCCCGAAAGACGCGGCTTCGATCCCGGCCGCGGCGGTCGAATTTCGATGGAGGCGAAATTCTAGAGGCCCGTGTGCTGTGCGATGTCAGTGCACGTTCAAGAACCCCAGGTGGTCGAAACTTCCGGAGCCCTCCACTACGGCGTCTCTCATAGCCTGAGTCGCTTTGGGACGTTAAACCCCCATAAACAAAGCCAAATCTTTTTTGAACCAGAACAATACCCTTCTTTAATTTTCTGTGCAGAATGATTGTTGCCACTTTGCAGGCAGGAAAATATGCATTTTTGTATTGATTTCTGCATTCTTCCTCTATTATTCTATCCATGCGATGCTGTCGCGAGCACAGCATGGCCCAAATACACATATCACGATTTCTGCTATCATAGTTTCATTCTTGCAGGATAGTCGGTCTTTGTATGCGTAAAGGTTGCTATCTGTGATTGCGCAAGATGTTTATTTGGCTTGTTTGACATATTATATAGAACAACTTTAACTTAGGTATGTAGATTTATTAGGGAATATACGTATATTTAAATATCTTTTTGCCATGTTTTGTGTATAAATGAGGTGAACTTTTTTCCAACTTAACTATTCATACCTGGGACATGCACTAATTTGCCGGTTTCCAACTGATATGGTTCTAAAGTTCATGAGACATTTTCTTTAGTTACTAAATAGACAGATTAGATGGAAGCATTGATATCAGTTATTTCTGACACAGTTTTTGGGACATACGAAGATGTTCTTTTATGAAAAATACATATTTTACTTGTCAAAAGATGGGGCAGCGTTCAAGACTTTGTTTGCAGCATCTAATATGCAATAGCGTTGGCAATGCAATTGTGATTAATGTATTTGCTTTGATCCCTCTACAAATTATATGAGGAGAAGACCGCGGCGCAACATGAGCCCCCTTCTAACAAAATTTCTGGCTACGCCACTGGCGCTGCTCTATTCTTATGGATCACCAACAAACAAAGCTTCTGGCTCATAGAGGCCTTCAACGTCCAGCCGGCAGCTGTTTTCATTTCGGCTGTTGCTAGGCGGGAGCGCAGCGCTCGCGCCAGTGATCACGGAGTCCTCGTTTCAGTTTCCGTCGCTTTACGTCACTCTTGTCCTATGTCCTCATCATAGAGTCCCGAGTTTGGATCCTAACGGTAGGGAAAAGTTTTTCAACTTCAAATCCAAATCCAAATAAATGCACCTTTAGCTGCCGGACAAGCGGCAACAAAGCCACAAAATGCCGAACTATCGGATTTTACTATAAAAAGAAATATGATAGCGTTGTCCTCAGTGTCCTTTTAAGGACGTGTAGTCAGCGCAGCAAAAACGCTAGGCAAGACGACGATGAAATCTTGACAGGCGTTCACACGACAAGCGCTTGTGCTGAGAGTCCAACTATGAACAACAGATTACGGGATGCGGGTTTGTGAGAAAAAAAAAGAAAAAAACATTTCTGCATTGTCGCCATACACAATTAGCTGCTTTCGTTCAAACGTGTGCAGAATGCGTGTCCCTTCACGTTTCCAGGATTTTCAGCGTACTGGCTTGTCTGACCGCGCAGAAATTTGTCTCCCTTTGTCCAAGAACCCGCACACCGTAAACTTTTGTCCATGACTGTACGCTCTTCGCTCTCTTGTGTTTTTGAAGGACTGACAAAATTCAATTCAATTCAACTTTATTCAACATCTTGAGGATGTTGGGTGCGTCGACAAAAAGTCAGAGAAAAGGCTTGACAAGGGTCGACGCACCCGACTTGACAGCGGCCCTTAGGATCCAACTAACAAGGCGTTTTGCCTTAACGTCGTGTATATCGCACCGAAACGGCAGTACACGATTAATTAATAAGTCGACCCGCCGCGGTGGCTCAGTGGATAGGCGCTCGGCTACTGAGCCGATACCCGGTTTCAAACCCGGCCGCGGCGGCCGTGTTTCGAAGGAGGCAAAACGCAAAGGTGCCCTTGTGCTGTGCGATGTCAGGGTTGAAATTATTATAAAGCCCTTCACTACGGCACGTCTTTCTTCTTTCACTCCCTACTTGATTCTTCCCTTAAGGCGCGGTTCAGGTGTCCACCGAAACAGATACTGCGGCATTTCATTTCCTCAAAAAAAAAAAAAAGCTCATTAATAAGTCGTGCCGGTTAACGCAGACGCAAAAGGCTTGCCTTACCCGAGGCGACGGTTAAGCATCTCATTTACAAGCGCGCCGAGACTCATTAAGGTTCATGCGATCAGTAACGGGTCCGTGATCGAAGGGTTCGTAAGAGCCAGCTTATAGCGACCGGACAACGTGCAGCAGAAGACGTACTTCAGGCACCTTGAAAAACGGCGCATGTTGATTTGTGCGGACCTGCTCGCAGCAGACATGCTTACACCCTCAGTACAACACTTTTTCTGCCGGCGCAAGACATGCGGTTCAAATTGCTGCGCGGATGTACGAGGCCGAGGAAGTCGGAGACGTGCATGCTTTCCACCTGAATACGCGTAGGAGCTCCCGGCAAACGGAAGTACGCACGTCGCCTGCCACGAGCACCGCTCTTTCCAACTTTGCCGCCATGTTGATGTGGGCCTGGTCTGCGTTAAATGCTGGCTATCAGACGAACTGCAGTTACGAGGACTAGGGTGCCTTTCTGCAGCGCTCGCTGAGCAAGTATAATTCGTGACGGGCTTAACCGCAACAGCTTTACAACTTCGGGTGCGAGGTGCTGCTTCTTCACTGCATACATTCAGCGATACATCAACAGAGACTTGTCAGAACGGCACACGATCCGAGCTCAAGCTGCACTTTGGCGTCAGAATTGAAGTGAAAAGTTCGCTAATAGACGTTTTTAGCATGACGGAGACGTATACAAGTTTAAATAAGTCGAAGAAATACGTGGCTCAGATGGGACCGCCCTCTCCAAGTGAGACGCATAAATTCGCCCTCCGCTCTAAACGCGAGCCAACCAAAATTCGAGGAGGAGCATGTGCGTGCGTGCGTGCGTGCGTGTGTGTGTGTGTGTGTGCGTGCGTGCGTGCGTGCGTGTGTGTGTGTGTGTGTGTGTGTGTGTGTGTGTGTGTGTGTGTGTGTGTGTGTGTGTGTGTGTGTGTGTGTGTGTGTGTGTGTGTGTGTGTGTGTGTGTGTGTGTGTGTGTGTGTGTGTGTGTGTGTGTGTGTGTGTGTGTGTGTGTGTGTGTGTGTGTGTGTGTGTGTGTGTGTGTGTGTGTGTGTGAGAGAGAGAGAGAGGGGGGGGGGGGGGCGGGGGGGAGAAGGCTAATGCCAGAAAAGCACAGAGATAGCCATGCTAAGCAACAGTACAGTTAGAAGACACCCAGGCTCACAAACTCTACAGGTTTAGCAGAGCGTTCAAGGTTCAGCTCTAAGCACGTCCGTTCGACAGACGTGCGCTGCCGGATTCCAGGCTGCACGCGCGGCATCTGGAACGCATCCTGCGGAATACAGCCCTCACGCACAAAAGCGCTCCGTGTCGTTGTCCTACGCTTCTTCATTTTCTTACCGCCGTCCGCGTCGCGTCACAGGCCGCCGGGAATCCGCAAATAACAGCTGTCGGCGCCTTGTGCCAGTTCGCGAAAACAAACCGAGCTAGAATTGTACGCGGTATTTCGTTCCTGTTTTTCGCACTCCGCGCTGCTGAAACAAACTTGAGCGAGTCGGGACTTGTTCAGCTTCACCCACAGAAAGACGCTATACGTACGCTACTGAGCACTGCGCTGTCAGCAGCCTGAGAGGGTAAGGCCGTCCGTAAATGTATTTTCAAGACGGAACGACAGAAATCGGCAGTCGCTTTGACGTGCACAATCTTCAATTAACGCACACGGTGTTTAATTGCATATGTGCAGCCTTTGTCAAACATGGCTATATAAGCTGCGTAGTGGAGCCCTTTGAGCACCCGTGGAAGTCCATAGCTGCGGAGCGGTGAGGACGAGAACTGCTCTCACCGTTGAGAAATTTGTAACGGTGGCGATGCACATCAACAATAATGTTCAACGGCCTCAGAAGGGAACAGCAGTTTACGACTGGTAGCCACGTGCCGGCAAAGGTAAGGGAATACATCTACTTGGCGCAGGCAGCGACCGCAGATCCGCGGGCCATAAGAGTGAAATACTAGAAGAATGAGAATAGGGTGGAGCGCACCTGGCAGGTGCTCTCAGATCATGAATAGCAGGTTACCAATATCCCTCAAGAGAAAAGTGTACAACACCTGTATCTTACCGGTGCTCACCTATGGGGCAGAGACGTGGAGGCTAACGAAAAAGGTTCAGCTTAAACTGAGCCTAACGCAACGAGCTATGAAAAGAAAAATGGCAAGTGTAACATTAAGAGACAAGCAGAGATCAGTGTGGGTCAGGGAACAAACACGAGTTTGTGACATCCTAGTCGACATGAAGAGGAAGAAATCGGCGTGGGCAGGTCATGCAATGCGAAGAGAAGATAACCGATGGTCCTTAAGGGTAACGGACTGGGTTCCAAGAGAAGGCAAGCGGATACCAGGGGCGGCAGAAAGTTAGGTGGACGGATGACATTAAATGTTTTGTGGGGATAAGCTGGCCGCAGCGGGCACAAGACCGGGTTAATTGGAGAGATATAGAAGAGGTCTTTGCCCCGCAGTGGGTGTAGTCAGGCTGATGGCGATGATGATCGTTTCATGGCGTAAAATATTAAGATTGCTGAGGGGTCGAAAAAATATACGCGACCATATAGATTGACAGCCCATGTGGAGGACGGACTATCGAGGAGAACCGTAGCGCGCAGTTATCGCTTCACAGCCCGCCAAAAGTGACAGCGAACTTTGTTTATATTCTTATCCAAGTTATAATTCTTTTGTTCTGATAGTCGCATCTGAATCATCCCGTTCGCATTCGATTTGTGCCCAATAGTAAAGTAGCTCACGCTTGACGAATAACATTAATTTCTGTCGTAAGGTTTAATCCTATGCAAAGTAGATATAAAGATGCCATAAAATAAATGACATTCATTAGAATGGCCAGAAAAATAAATAAAAATAATAATTCACCTGCCTGCACCACTTCTTGACACAACGAGCTTTTAAACAATGACACGAGCAACGAGTCTCAAATTCCGTTTGGAAGAGGCAAAACAGACATCCCGTAACAATAGCACCTATAGCTTCAGGCAAAGAATACGCAGCAGCCACAATTGAACCCGTACAGAGCTTCCCAAGGACGCCGAGCTGCATGGAAAGCTGGAACTATGCAACAGAAGCGGAATATAACAGGACTCCCGGAGATGCGCGCTGCCTGCATCCTCGACGCAAGCGTCCCACCGCGAAAGGCATGTTCCCCCTATATCAGATGGTGACGCGGCTGGCACGAGCACTTACTTGGCTTGGCAGCCTAAACGCTGCACAATTGAAGGAGACGATTTAGTATTCAGGCTGGCACGAGCAGCTGTAAAGCACCGATTAACGCCGTCCACTACGTAGTCGCAGCGCGGTTTAGACTGTGTAGCAGCATGTGAAATAAAACAAAATTCAGATATAAGCGCGAAAGGCTGCTACAGAAATCCATTCCGACCAACTGCCCACAAATCCCCTACCGAGGCTGTCAGCTACTCCTTCCGTTCCTCCAGCTTCGCTTCCTTCCAACGGATAAACTGCCCTCCGACCTTCGTGGCCATGTACAGCCTTGGTCAAAACTCTTCAGGCCACAGGGCTTGCTTCTCGGCCCTGTAGTGGAGCACGTGTAAGATTGCGCGAAACATTTAAAATCCCTATGAGGTGACGACGGCTCTCCTACCGACTCTCCGGGACCCATTAATTTTTAGGGGCGGCGTGATGCCACAGTATACAGCTAAAAAGCAAACTGTGCGGCGCGACCACTACTGACAAAGGGTGCACGCTTTTAAAGACCTGGTACTGCAGTTCGGACGCAGAAATTGCCGCGAAGTGCAGGTCCATGAGTGAAAGTCTGGTGTGCAAGCCCTAAACGTAAAAGAAAAACCAGAAAGGGACAGTAACAAAAAAAAAACATAACGAAGTACCTCACTATAGACGGGGGAAAACCTTTAACGTGCGCTGACATCGCACAGCACGGGAGCCTTTGCGTTTCGATAGTGGCGAGACATAAAGGCGCCCGTGTGCTGCTGTGCAATATCAGTGCACGTTAAAAATTCCCAATTGGCCGAAATTATTCCCGAGCCCTACACTATACACGGCACGTCTTTCTCGCTTTCCTTCTTTCACTCCCAACTTCCTCCCTTCCCTCGCAACGCAGTTGAGTTGTCCACCGAGAAGCGAGACAGTTACTGCGCCATTTCCTTTCCTCAAAAACCATTATTTTTTTTTTCAGCAGATTTCGGCGAACAGCTGTCGACGCCTTCCGTCCACTGTACACGAACGCAGCTGCGTAGACGTGCCGGCTGCGGTCTCGTGATACATGCTTTCGTTCAAATAGAGTAATTTTTTTTGTTTGTTTATGATAGGCGCGCGGCAGACAGGAGTAACTACTCTGTCGGAGCACTCACTAGACGTCGCAGACATGCGCGCAACTTGTCTCGCTCACGGCGCACGAACTGTTGCGAATGAACAAAGCAGCGCTGGCTATACCGTCGCAGAAACATAAAACGAGCCTGCATCCTACATGCTATTAGGTGGTCCCAATACAGTCTCGGGTACTATGGTAATTCGCCTTCTGAGCGCAATTTTTATAGCAACGTTCCGTGCAGCAGCAGAAGCGGACAGTGCCTGAGTGAGATATCGCAGGCCAACAACTCTGCGTGAGCAGTGGTGATACACATGAGGACACCGCAGTGCCCCCCACCACGCGACCGTTCGGGGGAGGAGGTGGAAGAGTTCCCATGTCTGCGGCCCAGGGCGGATGGCGAAACGGCCCACCAAGCACGACGGCCGAATATCAACCAGGCGGAACCACGCCCACCAACTGGCCCGCCAGAAGAGGGGGAGGGAGACTACGCTAAAGTGTACTACGCTCCCTCTGGCTAAGCCCGGGCACCGTTGGCGAAGGCTGGAATCACAGAGGCTAATTAGGGAGCGAATTCACGACCACGCGCGCGCGAAAAGAACGGTTCGTGACCGGGTTGTTGCCTCGGTGGTTGCACGAGAGTGCGAATAGGCCTTGACTGAATGACACGGCAGCTGCGCGCTTCCACAAACGCTGCACGCTTATGCTCGGGCATGGGACGGCAGGATCAGTCGATACTACGCACAATACACACGCAGGGTGCATTGACCGGGGGCACAATGCGGGGAAGGGAGCGCCGATTTAATTGGTTCCATCAGGGCGCAAGGCGGCCTCGCCCAAAGGGAACACAACTTCACTGCACGAGATCCCGGATGAGAGACGCTGCGGAGAACCTCCGGATGATGTGGTCCCTTTGTTCATCCTCTTTCGGCGGTCGTCACGTGCCACTTCACGCGGCGAGCGCGACCCGGGCGAACGGCGCAGCTGCTCTCGATGTCCGCGAGGTTAGCGGCGAGACTGGCCGATGATGTCATCGCCTGCCGCCGGCGCCCAGTTATCGACGCCGCGGCTTCTGCACTTGAGTCACTCTTAGCGCGAATGTTGAACGCGGAGGCGCAAGTCTCGGGATGTGTCAGTGGCGCCTGCATCGTCTCACCGAGACATGCATGCTTCGACCGCCGCGCGAGCAAGTTGTGAGGGCGAACTGAATAGCGAAGTCTGGCTCTCTGTGCGGAATGGGAAGCATTGAAGGGGTCTCACTAAGCTCCATCGAGAGAAACAGCAAGATGGGGGCATTACAACTAACTGAGAAGCGTCCCAAGGATATAACACAGGTTACACTGGACGTCACAAAACTGCTAATGTCGACGCAGTACATGCGTGGCATTAAACGTTATCTACTAAAGAATGTCATTCATTCGAAGGCAGGCAGCTTCTCCAAGCTGTCTATCAACGCCCATTTCCAACTATGGGTCGTCAAACCCCCCCGTACCATATACCAAGCTTGATATCAGAACGGAAGAGCATAAGGTTTACGCACAATTATACGAATGAAATGCAGGCCTGCTCTATAACCTGTATATGCGGGACTGCTCTATAGTCTGTTCGCTCTTCTGTGGGTAGGAAACCGGGATGAAAGCGTTCACGATGGACGTCAATGAAGAAAGAAAGGTTCTAGCTCTTACCGCGCCTCTTCAGTACAGCCTTTTCATTCGTACGGTACAACGTCACTGGCGGACTATTTTTTCTCGGCCTACAGCACAATGGCACAAGCTGAACGTGCACCTCAGCCAAATACCAAGACCACTCCACAAAAAAACGAGCGCTACTCACGCGGATAAGACAACAGGAACTAGAACGTGCATTGCGATAACCCGAGCATGGGAAAAGGCGCAGTGCCCGCGTTTGTCCGTCCGTGCACGCCACCAGGGTGCGCGCGTACACGACTTTGCATTGCCGGCGGGCCAAAAGAAAAAAAAAATCAAACCGCGACACAACCGCGCTGCTTGTGTTACGCCACATCAACGTGAGTGTCGCACGCCTGAAAAAATGGGGTCTCGCTGTACCGCCGTCTCGAACCAACCTCTGACAACCTGCACGAGGATCACGTAACGATTTCCACGCCACGTCAAGATGGAAAGAAGCAAGAAATACTTGAAAGAAAGAAAGGAAATAAACACTGGGGCAGAGACAGGCTCCAGACGAAATGCATACAGTCTCGCCGGAGTTTTACGTAAAAAAGAACCACACGGGGGGAGCTGCTGCTGCGCGGAGACTCCTCGATCGCGTACGAAGGTGTACACGCCCTTGCCTTGGAGATCCGAATCATTCCATTCATATCGCGCTACCGTTTCAACGCGCTGCGATGAATGGGAGCGTAATTACGCCGAGAACTGGGCTTCGGGGGTGGAAGGGGGGACCCGTGCAACTCTAGCGTTCCTTTGCCAAGCGCGTAGGTGCCCGCGTCGTTCCCAGCGAGCGGGCAGCTGTCGGCTCAGCACACGCTGAAGCAAGGAGGCACAAAAAAGAAAATGTGGCGGCCGTGGAACGGGCAAAATGGACGGCTGGCATCGCGGAATGCCGCATCCACGACCTGCGGAGTGCGATATGGCGCTGTCTGCGGAGCTATAATGGATCCTCTTAAACTGAATAAAAAATAAAACGCGAGAATAGAGTGCGCGAGGAAGAAAAATGTGAAGTTCCGTCTCCATTAAGGGCTCCCATGTACGCATTCCGCAAAGCCAGAGACTCGAGTAACATATAACAAAAAATTAAAGCCACGCACAGCTGATGTTGCGCTGCTGACGGCCCATTTCGGAGTTTATTCGGTGCGCTTGCGAGGGGTCAAGAAACTTCGACCGGGTGAACTAGCATGCTACGAACGACTGTTATTCAATAAAACACAAACTCCAATAAAAACGCAGCGACACGTAATGTCAAGAAAACTGAACACCGAAATCTTCAAAGCGCACCAATTCCGTCAACTGCGCACCGTTTCACCATTTGGCGGCACTAAAGTGGAAACTACAGCTGGAACCAAGAACTATCTCTCCGAATTCTCGAAGTCGCTCGCGAGCTACAACGGGGTTTCATTATCCGGCACTTGTGGTACCACGCGCCTGGCTAATCACAGCTGGCGAAGTGACGAGTGCAAGCAATTCATGAATCTTTCTTGTACGAGAACTGCCGGGCTATTTCGGTACATGGTTGGCTGATGGCAGCCGTAGCTTCCACTGCGTGCCAATAGACTGTGGGCCACTCTGCGAACAATCTCAGAAGAGGGGCGTCCATCTGCGCGGGGGACGATCACCGCCGGTGCAGTCGTCCCCGACACAGCGGCTGGGAGTACTCGCGAGAAACCGGCTCCGTGCGCCGATCCCCGCCCCTTCCAAAACTTTCTCCGCGCCCAAACCGGTCAAAAACTGCGCGCGCGAAGAGGCGGCGTCCACGCGCTATGACAGGCTCACCGCAAATCGGTTCCAAATCTCCTTGTAGAGTCGGTCCGAACCCATGACAGCGGCGGCCCAGGCACAACAACACTGCTCATGCTTCACACGTCAATCCACCACACACAGAGCACGCGCGACGTCTTCGCCTCTCGGGTCAGGCCGCCGGCAAACGTCATCGCCCAGTCGGACCGGAGGCACTATGCGGCGCAGCCATGACGACGGCGTGGCAGAGTCACGTGACGCAAAACCTGGGTCACGTGGCTCCTTCGCGAGCGGCGTCTGCTACGCTGCTCGCTGCAGGTCCAGCGGCGGCACAGAAGCGCGAGCGTGCGTTGGGCGGGTGCGCCTTAGCTCTTCTGTTTATGTTTGCGTCATTAAGCCAATCCCGCGAATCTCGTCACACCTGTTCCCCACGCGGCTTGCCGTTGGCCGAGGGGCACAGGCATGGCGGGGAATTCGAGCCGCGCTGTTGCAACGAGCGGTAGAAAACGCCGGATGAAGTGGTGAGACAGTCCCGGCTGTCCGAAGCAATTATGACAAGAGCGCACCGTGCATATCACGGCATAAGCGTGCGCTTTAGACTGCAGGGTCGTTCTTTTTTCCACGGTAAAGCAGGGGTAGCCCTGTATCTCACCGATTTTGTGTATCCAGCGCGGATGCGCAAACCACAGGCGCGATAAATATTTTCGTTGATCGTAAAGAAAGAAAAAAATATCAGAAAACATCCGAGGCGCGAGACAGGTTTCGTGGTATAGAAATGAGCCCCGCCGCGGTGGCTCAGTGGTTAGGGCGCTCGACTACTGATCCGGAGTTCCCGGGTTCGAACCCGACCGCGGTGGCTGCGTTTTTATGGAGGAAAAACGCTAAGGCGCCCGTGTGTTGTGCGATGTCAGTGCACGTTAAAGATCCCCAGGTGGTCGAAATTATTCCGGAGCCCTCCACTACGGCACCCCTTTCTTCCTTTCTTCTTTCACTCCATCCTTTATCCCTTCCCTTACGGGGCGGTTCAGGTGTCCAACGATATATATGAGACAGATACTGCGCCATTTCCCTTCACCCAAAAAAAAAACTAATTATAAAAACCAATTATAGAAATGAACGCTCCGGCGTCACTGACAAATGTTTGTATGCGAAGTAAGCGGGACCAAGCTTTCATTTTATTTTTGTTCCAGAAGGACCCGCTTCATCTGGTAAGTGTTATATATTTTTTTCTTATTGTCTATATTTACAAAAATGGAAGCGTATCCAGCGAACGCCGGCGACAGTGGAAAGAAGCTGCCGGCTCAGAGATGCTATCCTGGGGGAAAAAAGAAAGTGGCAGTAAGATAGCAATATGCCGTACTCAGAAACTTCGTAAATAGACTTAATTTACTTGCAAAATGCATACCAAGCACTTATTTCTGAAATGTAATAACTTGCAGGCATTGTTTTTCTCAGACCGGGGCGTCAGTTAAGTTGGATTGCCTGTATGTTCCTTCGTCATACTTTTTTCCTCTTTTTCCTTTGAAATATGTTTTTGTGTTTTGCAATCGAACTTACTGCTTGCTGGCGTAATGCTAGTTTGTCTTTATGGCGATTTGTTACGATCAAATATTTTCGATCCTATGTATACCTTGTACGCCTACACCTGCCCAAAGCCTGACGCTCAGGCTGGCAGTATTCTTCTAAATAAATAAAATGTAATAAATCAATCTTCATATAAACATTTATTTTACGGTTACTTCCACTCAGCACGCGGCACCGCCACGCTTGCTTCGTAAAAGAAAAAAAAAGGAAATATGTGCCGGCGTGCTTGAGGCTATTTAAAATGAAAAGGATAAACGAGTTTCAAACTATTACTTAATGAAAAAAAAATGTCAAGAAAGAGGAGAAAATGAGTATTGGTTAATTAAAAGGGGGCTAAATATACTATGTTATCCAGTGTCAAAGCACTGACTACCGCAAGAAATGCGACAAAGCGAACGTGACCACAGATGATGACGAAGCCGGATGCACATGAAAGAGTCACATCATCAAGGTGTCTAAGTCATTAAATCGCCTCCGACAATTATTAAAGCAGTTCGTGCTGTTTGTTTACACACTGTAGAACTCGTCAGAAGTGGTGAAGCGATTCTTTTCACCACCCATATCAAAGGTATATACATAGCAAAACCTGCCCGATGCTCCCGCTTCCGGTGGCGTTGTTCTCGCTGTATGTGTGATCGAGTTATAGGGGCTAAAGCAGTTTCATCGCTTTTCTAGAGCAGTGACACCGTGAGTGAGTGCTTTTTCGGCAGACGCAATTGGCAACGCTACACCTTAACTGCATAATTAAGGGCAATCAAAATGTTTTTGAAAATTAACCATGAGAACTTGTTTGTGGCGACGACAGCGTTGCTCTAACGAGGTCGCTGCAGACGCTGCAGCCGTTTTCAAATTTTATTAGAATTTGGGAAACAAGCAAAAGGTTAAAACAACCACTCTTTCGATAAAGCGGAAGATTGGACGAGCTGGTTCAACATCATCGGAACAGCGCAAATACAAAAAAAAAACATTACCGAAACAGAACCCTCTCTGCGTGCTCTTTTCACGTCAGTCTTCGCGCTGTTCCAATAACATGGCATTGTAAAAATTGGAAATTGTACAGTATAGCTAACCCGCCGCGGTGGCTCAGTGGTTAGGGCGCTCGACTACTGATCCGGAGTTCCCGGGTTCGAACCCGACCGCGGCGGCTGCGTTTTTATGGAGGAAAAACGCGAAGGCGCCCGTGTGCTGTGCGATGTCAGTGCACGTTAAAGATCCCCAGGTGGTCGAAATTATTCCGGAGCCCTCCACTACGGCACATAATTCTTCCTTTCTTCTTTCACTCCATCTCTTATCCCTTCCCTTACGGCGCGGTTCAGGTGTCCAACGATATATGAGACAGATACTGCGCCATTTCCTTTCCCCAAGAAAAACAATTATTATTAGAGTATAGCGTCTCGAAACGACACATAGGCAATATGAGGAGAGCCCTAGTGGAGGGGCTTTAAATTTATTTGCACCAACTGGGGTTCTTTAGCATGCGTTGATGTCACGGCATACGTCCGCCTTTTGCGTTTCGCCTCCATCGAAACGCGGCCGCCGTGGCCGAGATTGAGCCCGAGGCCACCCGCTCAGCAGACGAGCGTCCTAACACCATTGAACCACCGTGGTGAGTCTGACAACATTGTCAAGAACGCAGAAGGCGACTGTGAAACAATGTAAATGGGCATAAATACGGCAGGCGTTTTGAACAAGAAGCTAAATGGGATCAAGCAGGAAATCCTGGAAATTCGAAATAACCTGGTATTAATTTATCAGACGAAAAAGGAAACAAAAAAAATTCGCAGCCGACAGGATTCGAACCTGTGCGGGGAGACCCCAATGGATTTCGAGTCCATCGCCTTAACCACTCGGCCACGACTGCGGGACGGGCAAACGAACAAAAATAAGCGCAGCAGTGAATGCGCCAGCCTGAGTAAGCTATAGCTAGAGCCCAGTTTTTATATAAACTTTTTTATATGGAGATGCCAGCTTGACCAGGCAAAGGCAATTCTCCACAAAGTACGAAAGAGGAAGGTGTCAACTGTGCAACTACTAGCACGCCTACATAGCTGTCATGAAATACATTCACTCGTCTTCTGTGCAGCACGGTCCGTTCAAGCAGTTTCCAAAGCCAGAAAGAAAAAAAAAACATCAGGTGACTGGACAAATCTTTAAGTCAAACGACACAACGCGCGACAGAGACGGTGAACCCGGCGAGCTTTGCGTACGTCGGTACCGAGCGCTAATTAAAAGTTCCTAATACAGTAAATTATGCTATCTGGCTGTACTGCCAATTTCCTCGCAATGCGCAAGAGCTGCTGAAGTAACCACCACTGCTGGCCTCCATCCGGAGCCTGCTTGAATGACCCTGTTATGTGAGCCATGTTTGCGCAACCTGCCAGCATCGCACGGGCCTCGCGCGAGCGGGACGTGAAAGACGTACGAGCAAGGACAAAGCGCTGGAACGGGGAAGCACCAAGCTCAATCAGAGCAGTGGCGACATTAATGCGAAAGCTAATGTTCACAAACGCGTTTCATCAGCTGGACAGCAGTCTAAAACGCAAAGTCAGTACAACGTACGTGGCCAATAAACATTGCGAACATCATTCGCGCTGACCTAATCGAAAGTCTTCACGCTCTAACAGCGTCCATTTGGACCCCGCCGTAGTGGTTAGGTGGCCATGGTAGTGCTACCTGCGTACCGCACTGTAGCGATCGATGGGGACCTGCAGCAGAGAACAATGTCGCGGGTTCGATAACCAGCCACGGCGACCGGATATGGGTGACAGAAAAATACCAAGCATGCGGGGAAGACACTTCAGCGTGGGCCAAAGAACCCAACAAATTGCAAATTAATTAAACCGAAGCTAACCGCAGACTCCATTGCAGCAACGATCAGAGCACAGCGACTTGAAGGTGATCACTTCAGGCATAACCTCCTCAGATTAAACTAACTGCTCTAACGCTGATTATTTTCTCAATAAACTGGAAGTAATACATGAGCTTAGCTGGCCGAAGGATTCCTCGATCTTGCACCGTCACATCTGTTGCGGGCTATTATAGGCGACCGTCACGCCAGGAAGAAATTTTTCCTCTGTTTCAGCCGGAACGACCGGTAACCTTCAAGTCGCGGTACATTGTACCATGGTCAAACTATGAGGCATTATTCCGAGCACTCGTTTATACTTGCTTGTTTGCTTGATTGATTGATTGATTGGTTGATTGATTGAACAATTTTTATTTCCATCAGAAAAGACGTTGTTCCTCGCCCCCGCCGCGCAGGCTCGGGAGACGGGGGAGTTGCGCGTCCGCGGTTAGAGGCTGGCTGGCAGCCATTGACTGGTGGCGGTCTCTTCCGCCAGGTGGATGGTGGTGCGCTGGAGCTCAGGGTCCGGGCTTCTTAATAAGTTCTCCTAGGCTTCTCTACTATCAATAGTTTGCCCCCCGGGAAGAATTTATGTAATCCGAGATTATGTGGTCGAGGGTCCCTCTCGCCCCACAGTGTGTACTGTACATCTTTCATGCGACCTCAGCTCTGGATACACGTGGCATGCCCATACCGGGTTCATAAATGTACCACGCGACAGCTTCTCTATTTAATTTCTGGTCTGGTGGCCTACGTCCCAATTTGTAATGGTCAATAATTTCCCCGGGAGTAATGTCCACGACAAAGCAAGCCTGACCTGGACTACAACCCTCGCCCAAGAGCCAGGTGTGGGCGTAGAGGGACGCGGAAATTGCAGCAGAAGGCAGAGGTGCAAGCCGACTCGTGTACGACCTCCGGCTTGGTGCGTATTTCGCCTGACTACTTATTTCTTGTGCACCGTCCTAAAGCTCTAGCCCTTACATGTAGTGAGCAGTCGGGCGAATAACGACGAGCTCGTGCCTTGCCACGAGGGCTACCATGGTTACCACGCGAAATGCGCCGGTCGCCGCTGGCCCTTGCAAAGTGGGACACGCCCAAATCTTATCGTTTCCTAACCGCAGCGGTAACGCTTCATTATGCAGCAAGGGGGCAGAAAACAGAAGCAACGGGAGGCGGCGCATTACCATAGGACATCCTGCCACGACGGCAATCACCGGATATTTATCTCTTCAACAATGAAACCGATATCTGATGTCTCTGGGTGCATAGACTGAACGTGGTGTCGCAGAGCCGCTGCGAAGGAATACTCCCCCCAATAACTTCCAACGAAGAGGAATATAAAACTTGTGCATTTCTTAAACGACTGAAGGCGTGGATGAAAAGTTCGCATTCCTTGAAGTGACATAATTTTTTTACATCGTGCGGAAATTTAAGGTGAATCACTTCAGATTTCCTATGAAGTTCGCATTATTTTTACTCCGCTACAGTTCATATAAGAAATACTGCTGCCAAACTTCTCACGTGTTCCCTATTTCAAATCCCGGCATGCTCAACGACAAGGAGACCGGAGGTGTGCAAAGTGTGCGCCACCCGCAGCTGTCAAACAAACTCACGCCTGAAACTCGGGGCGGCGCCGAACAGTTGACACCCGAGCTTGTAAGAGGCCACCTTAAAATATTGACGACTGGCCACGACCGCACTTCAAAAGACTAGTCGCACAATACACGAGAACAGTACACAGCCACCCACTGCCCCGACTGGCAAAAGCGGACCACGAACCACCTGAGATTGCAGCCTGCCAGCGAATGTTGTTGGTCACCCGCATATCTTAAGATGCTTTTTTTTGGAATTGCTTCCTATTTACTACTTTTTCTGTATGTAGACTGTCTCGCGAAATTCTTACCTTTAACACTAGGTATTTCGCAACCAAAGTTTTCTTTGTTTCATTTCGTCCACATAAACCAGAGTGTACGCATATTTTTCCTGCAACAGCCTCCTGCGTGAGGCTACCTACATGTTGTAAGTAAACAAATAAGTAAGTAAATAAATAAATAAAGAGCACGGAGGCTTTCGCCGAGAAAGAGCAGCAGAACTGGCGCTGGTAAAGACATTCCTCAGAAGAATACGCCAGTATTGCAATTCCCCAACATGACTGGCACAATGACATCATGCGCTGTACGCGGGAGTTAAATCAGGGCGTTGGACGCCAAACGCCGATTGCAGATAAAGGAACGACGGGGAGGTTAGCCGAACTCAGGTCTGATGTGCTACCATACAGATGGGAAATCATATTGCTGTGGCACCACAAGGACAAAGACGTAGACAGAGTGACAACACAAGCGCACATGTGTTGTCGTCACTCTGTCTCCTTGTGGTGCCATAGCAATATGAAGTCGTAGCAACTCGCCCAATTTTCAACCCTTTTGCAGATGGGAAAGGAGGAAAATAGACAAAATCAAAGAGCGATCAAAATCAGACACTAACTACACGCGCTAAGTAAGCGACACAGCTGCACCCTATAAATTCTCATTGTTTTCCCAATACAGTACACACGAAATTTCGCCGCTACAAGGAAAGTAGCAGCACTGGCTCTTCGAATCGCGTGCACAATGAATAAAAGATACAAGCGCAGACTTTTCTCAATTACACAACGCTGACGTTGTCGGCTTAGGAAATGGCAGATTCCTGAGCACCTGGCAGGCATATGTAGCAAGTGAAACAAAATGACGCATGTCACAGCACTCATTTCAACTGCTGGCTTTGGTTTCGGAACTCAACAGCGTCTAACCAACTCAATCAAGCGTCTAACGGCAGACACGTGGCAGATCCTAAATCTAGCGAACTGGTGGCGCCATCTCTGTTCAAAGATCACAAGCTGCCAACGGCTGTGTCTGACTCCAAGATCCGTTATTCTGGCCATATGAAAGGCGATTGTTTCTGTTCGCGACAACAGGCGAATTGCATGAATGCGGATAAATCCACAACAAAGCCCATGGCGTGACACTGAAACTGGCCTCTATAAAAAGTTCGCACTTTTCGTTTTTTTTTTCTTTTCTTAACAACCATTAATTTTGTTCCTATAGCCTGGCACGAGATTCTTCGCTACCGTCTGACGCACGAGTGAATTCCAATGAGGTATTACAAATAGTTGAACTATGTACTCTTTATTGCGGTACACAAAGGTACTATCAGCGTCAAACGAAACACGAGCAAGACAACTGAAATGGGAACTGTAAAATGAGAAGATGTTAGCGCTGTCCTTCAGCAAAACAATAATTTGGGTTCATGTTTTGTGGCACAGTTATCCTGTTCGAGCTTAATTTGACTCTCTGATAGTGAGTATAACAAGGCAACACTTGAGCACCACGCTCTGCGTTAGGGATCCCTCGCGCGGAATCAATGCCCGCATGCCAAGACAAGAAAATCTGCGAACAGACTCAATTTCAATCCTATTCGCTGCTAAAATAATGTGAAAACTAAGATAGATCGCTGCAGCCGTTTAGCCTGCTAGCTGTTCCTCCAAAGGAGAATCGACGCAGCCGCAATAAAAGTCCAAATAAAAATAAAGCCATGGCACCAGGGCTACCCACCAACTGATCTAACACATGAAGTCGAACTATTACAATTGATGATGATTATGGATTTTTTTTTGGCGCAAGGGCATCTAATTATAAGGAGCGCCATGACACAAGGTATTTTTCTTTTTCTGAAGGTCCCCATTCACCCTAAATAAGCCGAGCACCAGACCAGGGGAAAGCTTGTACCCATTGTTTCACCGGTGGGTACCCGGCGGCACTAGGGATCGAACCTCGCACCTCCCGCATGCGAGGCGGACGCTCAACCACTTGGCCACCGCTGCGGTGCAACTATTACAATTATAAACACACACACACACACACACACACACACACACACACACACACACACACACACACACACACACACACACACACACACGCACGCACGCACGCACGCACGCACGCACACACACACACACACACACACACACACGCGCGCGCGTGCCATGAGCGCGTTGGCACGACATACTGTATAGACGTATGGAGATGACATGCAGACACGCGTACGCGCATGAGCGCGTTGACACGACATACTGTTAGACGTTTTGACATGAGGGCATGCAGATGTGCGCACGCTACAGCAAAAAAGAGCTAGAAATACCTGAAAGTGCTACGCGCGAAACCATGACAGATGTGATTTCTGTGATCCACCCAACGAGCTCGCGAACGCGCACAGGTGCACTCACAGATGTATGACTCGTATAAGGAAGCCCTGCAACGAAGATCCTGCCGGCGCACGGTGAGAACTTCCAAACATTCACAACAGACAGGTACAGAGGCTAGCCCCAAAATCTGGGCGAAGCGGAAAGGTGGCGTCATCTATTGAATGACAGTGAAATCACGTTCCTTCACACTCGGGCATGGTGACAGACGTCTACGTTGGACTACTAAAACACACTATGCAGAAATAGTACCCGCAGAATCCAAAGCAGCAGAAAATAAACGTAATTTCAATTTGCCACACGACCAACAGATTGCCACACGACCAACAGAAATCAACAATATATCCAACGAGCAATGATGCCCCATATGAAAAACAAAAGAAAAAGAAAGGGGAACTTGTAACGAAAGGGGACACCCAGTCCGGCATGGTGCGTGCCATTTTTAAATACGACACAAAGGCATTTCGTTGGGGTGCATGGTCTAACTGCTAACTAATCAGGCAGAAGTGATACCCATTTGTTATTTTCAACTGCTTTCAAACCCGCAACACGTAAATGTTTCAAGATAAGATTGCCCTCGCAACTGCCACCGTTGCGCCGGTCGCGTTCTACAACTATAAAATGAACAATGACCGTCTTCAACGTTATAACGGCATGATCGATGGTACGTAAGTAACCGTTACGCAGTGCCATCGAGGGGAAAACGCTGCATACATTACGTTTGTTTCAGAGACACGGACACCGGCAAAATGTACTGCAGCTGAGAGGCCCCACGGAAGCATTAGATATAGAAAGCTCAAAAACATCCCACTGAAACAGAGCAGAACGGTGGGGCGCAGATTTAAGAAACACAGTGCTGGGTGTACGTGTTTTTCAAGTCTGCGTCACTCCTCTCAATGCATGCAGTTCCTTCAGGCCAACTCGCCGATATATGTCCGTGGTGTTGAATTGAACACTTCAAAACGACATGCAGGAAGTGCGCAAGCGGTTTACCTCCTTACGAATGCTGATAGCTCGGGGAGGGAGCCTTCCTCACACGTTACCACCCGACCGCGTACACGCAGCGAAAATTCTCGGAATTCTGTTTTCCGCAGCCAGACTCATGACCCCCGTACCAGTGACACATGCGGAAAAGGAAAAAAAAAAACAGCAGTTGGAAACCTACACCGCACGCAAACGCACAGCCGCTCTACAGAGGCACGAAACGTTGCAGAGACGGCGGCGGTTAGCTAGAAATGCTCCGCAGCCACGGGCTGATCAAGTTTCAAGCGGACGCGCACACGCAACACAAGCTGCCCAGCCGCGGACGCTAAATGTTTTACCGGTTTTACCAGTCGCTTCGATTCCGACGAAAACTTCCTAGTCGCCCTCGTCAGCTGTGCCGCAGTGCCATGGAGAAGACAACGGGGAACGAGCAACGCTTGGGCATAATATAAACACGCGCGAAAGGCCTTCCGATCCCGAAGAAAAAGAGGCGGCGCATGCGTACTCTCAAAAGTGCATCGCCCGCCCCGGGTGTACCGACTCCCCCGGGAAATAAGCATGACCACAAGGGCTAGAGAAAAAAGCTTTATAAACAAATGAAAATCTGAGACGTGGCATGCCGAGGAGAGGAGCAGACACAGTACCTTCGGTTTCCGCAAAGCTGCAGGCGTACATCCGCGCGTCACATGCTCATCGTATCCATCACAAACACGCGCCGCGATGTTAACTTGAAGCACCGTTCAAATCGTTTTCGCGCTAGTCGCCATGTTGTAACTCGCTCGAGCGCAAATGCGTACGTCGGCACGACGCCAGCGACGCTTGGTGGTCGCTGCCGGCGTTCATAGACGCCACAAAGGTCACGTGGCCAAAGTCACGTGGACATTCGTGTTGTCTTGCAGAGAAACTTGCTTTAAGAAGGTGCAATGCGGAGATGCCCGCCGCTGGCAAGTTGGGCCAAGGATAGAAATTTTCGGCTGGAGTTTGACACCTCTGCCAACCTCAGCCAACATTCTTGCCTTTGACTGAAGTTTCGTGCTTCTATTTCGAAGTGCTCAAGTAAGCCCAAAACAAAATGCCGATGTATAACCTAAAAAAAAATGTTGAAACAGCACGTTTGAATTCTTAGATATTTAATCTGGTTATGTCCGTAGCCATTCTACATCAGAACCTATTACTGTGCATTTTTTGTATTATGTTGATTGTTTTCTTTTTCTTTTCTTTTTTCCTTTGCACCTAGCAGTGCTGCGCGTGCTCCGGTTAATACTCTGTTTATGTAGTTATAGGAGGCCCTATTCTTGCAATTTCGACTGTTGGGCCTCCTGCTGTAAATATACCCCGTAACCAAGCAATGTACTGCTAATACGAAATAATAATTAATGTTCAAATTCTGAAAAATAGCAACATAAACTAAGCATTTATCTCTGCTCCATCGAAACTTCTACAGTTTGCATGACGCCGACTGCGACTCATTTCGTCCTTGCTGCGTTTTGAATGCCTCGTTTATGCTTTTAACTTAAAGATGAAATGATTGCAATGACATTTATGCAACAGAAGTGCAAAAGTACAAAAATATAATAGGAAACAATGAAGTGAACAGATTATTCACTTATTTTTTATTTAAAAAAAAAAAACACCCCAACGGCCCCAGGAATGGGGAATGACAATAGCGTATGTTGCCGGGCTAGTTGGTTTTGCATTTCTGAAAAAGACCTGTCCTTCGTCTCCTCGCCTTTTTTAGCCTGGACTCATTGTAGCGCCATGCTTTTTTCAAGAATTGGGTATTATAACAGGGATAGTGTTGATACATAAACAGCAAAAAGGAAAATACATCACTTATTACAGGAGTATAATATTTTTTCGATGGAAATCTTAAATTGTCGTGGATTGGAGTGGAGCACGGCATCAGCGGGAAGATCATTCCAGTCTGGATGAAGAAAGAGAAAAGATACGCAGTAGTACGGGTAGACGGTGGGTAAACACATTTGGTGTCTGACACGTTGCAAAGTCCAGTGAGAAGGCAAGATGACGGAGTTTAATAGCTCTGAATGATAATATCTATGAAAAAGACAAAATAGAGAAATTTTACCGCTATTAACGAGAGCAGGCGGGTTAGCTTGAAACAGTATATAAGACACAGTAGTGCAATAGCTGTAGTTGGAGCTGGGAACTGGGAGTTGGAACTGGGCAGCTCGATTCTGTACTGATACAAGGGTGATAATAAGAAATGATTGATGCGGGTCCCAAATAGCATATGCGTACTCTAATTTTGGTCTTACAAGGGTTAGCTAGATAGGCCATAAGTTTCACGGAGAGTGAGGCGAGTTTTAAGTGACGGCAAAGAAAACCAAGACGTCGGTAGCATCGTTTATGACATCTGATATGTGATCGGACGAAGATAGATCGTGGGTTACGTTATTACATAAGTACTTGTAAGAAGGTACACACAGGTGAATACCGAATCGAAAATCGGTAGAAGGATATGACGCATGTTTTATTAGTATTGATAGTCATTAACCATTTATTACACCAGGATTCAATGAGATGAGAACGTAGCACTGTGGGCAAAGTGGACGAGTAGAATACACGTTTACCTTTCGCGCATAGTTATTCAATCGTTTTTTTTTTTTGTTTCAGACGCGATATATTTCGACCAAGCGCCGGCGCAATTATTAAGTTTGGCTATCCTAAATAGACGTTTACTTTTATTACGAAAGCGTTCGAGAACTGAGTTGAACCACGGTGATGAAGAACGTTTAGTGACTTCGATTGTAGGAATGTGTGTTTAGGTAAGTTGTAATTTGTTTTTGAAGACAAATTGAAGATATAGAGTGCAGGCCATCGTGAAAATTTAGTACAAAATTAGAGTCAGTGTCCGGCGGACGATAACATACACCAACGATTACCAGTGGGTGGGGAGGACTTGCATGATAAAAACGAAATTTCTAAAAGCTAATGTTTACGAGTTTACGACAGAACATTGGAGGTGACCTTTGCTAACAGCGAGGACACCGCCCCCAAGCCGATTCAAACGGTCCCGGCGAAAGATGTCAAAATCAAGAAAGGTCGCCTGTTTTACTGATAGATGTATCTAACCATGTTTCCGTAAGCAGAATGACGTCGGTGTCTATAGTGCAATGAGATGATGAAGAGCATCACGTTTTGGTAAAATGCTTCTGATATAGGTGCATACAGAACATTCAGTGGACGTTGATTACGATTTGCTCAGTTCGGTTGTAAACGTATATATGTAATGTCGCCAACTGCCATATTATCGCGGCGGAGCTTGAATTTTAGTTTCTAGACTTAGCAAATGCAATTAGACATTTTCGAGTACGGCGGATATTTAACGAGTAATCTTCGGAAATGGCGTATCTTGAACCTTTTGATTTTTTTTTTTGCATTGCAAACAACATGGTATTTGAAAAAAAAAGAGAAGTTAACGATGATAGGCTTGTCCTTACTGAGTTGAGAAGTGCCTATGCGAAGTGCGTGCTCAATATTTTATTGTTTTAGCGTTATGCTTAGACGGACTTCGCAAACATTCATTACAAGGTTTTCTGACTCTGCCAATGTCTTCCGGTCAGTATATTTAGGGGCAAAAAACACGAGGTTGGAGCGCCAATTCCTATCTTCAACATCATCGATACAGGCGGTCAGGTTAGAAATGTCAGCGTGATGTTGCTCTGGGAAGTCTGGGCACTCTTCAGCTGCGTGCGAAGTGATTCGATAGATGAAAAACGGTCTTCAATTTTTGTTAGCCTTGTTTTGATGCCACTGAGTGTTTTGTCGTTTACTGAAAGTTTTGAGTGAATTGATTTCATTTCATTAAGGAGCGATGTTTGGCCAAATCTGATTTCATCGAGAACAGACATTAAGATCACAGGTTCTTTGGAATGAACGAGTGTTAAGATCAACATGTTGTTAAGATGGACAACATGTATTAATATTAAAACATCGGCCAGTAGTATAGAATAACACAAAAACGCAGTTTTAATCTCTCCAACGGAACTGGTGTAATATAAAATGGCAAATGCACATTCTCCACTGCGGCGATCCCCCTCCCCCCTCCAACGTTTTTATTCCTTGAAATGCATGCATATTCATGTGTGCATGTCTGACCCATGCGTGCCTGTCAGCCGAACTCGCTGTCACAGTGAAGCTTATGTGTCTTCATATTGTTGGGTTTGTTCTCTGCTTCTCCCAGTATGGAGGGCTTCGATGTCCATGCGCGCTCGGGACGACACCTCCGAAAGAATGATTAGTAAAAAAAGTTTAAGTGTTGAAAAAAGCGCTCAGCTACCGCGGCTGGATTGTTGTGCACATCGGGCCGTTTTTACAAAATACGATTGGGATCATGTCTGTAAGGCAGGTAAAAGCCCCGAATATTGATTATAGATGTTTCGTATCAGGCATGTAGACAGGATTTGTCTTCGGGGAGGGCCCAAGGCAATTTTTTTTAAAGGGGGTAGGAGAGAAGGAGGGGAGGAGTGTTTGCTGGGCGCTTTATGCATGCCCATCGTGAGCGCTGATAACTGCGGGAGGACAGGGGGGGTCCTCGAGATTCCCAGTACGTGGCGGTCGTGAAACTTTATTTCGCAAGAGAATGCGAGGTTCACAGGCCACCCGGGTCCCCGCACGACCCCACTCACGGTCTAAACGTTCATGTGGCGTTGGCCCGTGACGCATGCGTCCCGGCTGACGGCGATCTTCCGGCAGGTCCGCTGACCGCACTGAGGTCTCCCTGTCCTCCCAGGTTCGGGGAGGCACCGGCCCGGCAGAGAGAGGGGACGCCGGGAATAATAGGAGGATCCGGGTAAGGGTGGCCTTGGGGTGGGAGCATAAGATGCGTATGGGGGGTACCGGCATAACTTGAGAAAGTCTGGCTTGTGTAGGCAGCGTTCGCGTCTGCAGGTGACGCCATACTGACTCTTTTCTGGTAGTGAGGGATGGGTGGGGTGGCGGGTAGATGAGGCGCTCAATGCGGGAGTTCGCGGCAAACGAGTGCATACGCTCCTTCGAGAAATCCCTTAGGAGGTCGGGCCGGTGCCCGGTTTCTAGACCCTCGGGTTAAGGAGTCGGCGGCCTGGTTTCCGGCACTTTCCGAGTGAGCAGGCACCCAGATGAGCTCAGCGCGTCGATGGAGGTGGGGGGTAGGCATTGTGCCTGGTTTGTAGGATGTTCAAGCATGTTTTGTAGGAAAGAAAAAGGAAAAATAAAGCACGAGCTTGAACGTACGTGAGCACGGGACACGAGCGCACAGTATTAAACAGTTCCGGCACCAAGTTTCCAGGTTCTGCCTCCTTCTTTTTTATCGCGATAGCGTTAAAGGCCCCATTACGCAGAAAATCCGGCGTCGGCATTCTTCGCGTTGTGAGCGAAAAAAATTGGCAGTGGCTTAGCTCGGCTATGCCAGGATGTACGTAGCGAGAGGTACGTTTCCCTGGCTGAGCTTGTTGTGGTCACTGTATGTTTAGCAATGAGAGACATTGGGTATACACATCTTTTATTCATTTTGCTTTAAAAGACGAAGACTGCCCGATGGTCTGTGAAGTAGCATGCAGCGGTCTCAATTTTGTCGATACAGTATTTCGATTTAGTAGGGCCTCTTTAGTATACAAGCTCTATAGTAGTTCCCCGTTGTGGAGTGTGGACGTGAGGGTCGGAAGCTAAATTAAGTCAAACTTTTCTTTCATACACTGACTGAGAGAGTCCTGTTTCCTGTTGAAATCACCGAAATTCCCACACAACTGTGAAACCGTGCCGTAGGCTGGTATACACGTGGAAACCACATCAATCGTCTGCTTGACAGATGTTCCCGGTGCCACGTAGACTCCTTGGATGATAATGCCGCTTTCCAGAAGCCGAACACAGCTGGCTTCACTATTATTCACCGCGATCGAAGGGAGATGTCTGACAGCGGTGATACTTTGTTTGACGTACAGACGCCTACTACATCTCCGTATTTCATACGCAATACTGCGCATGCGACGCGGGTTTCGGGTGATAGAGCGGCGTGCGGCGAGGCGGCGACGAAGAACGCGGCGCAGCTGTGGGGTCTCTGGTTAACATGGTACCGGCGCATGCGCACAGCTGCTCATCCACGTGGCGTCACGCTCGGCTTTGACGGTGGAGCGGGCGCGCGGCCGCGGCGAAGCGCACACCGCATTTTGCTCCTCTTAGGTTGCCACGGTAACGGCGCATGCGCTCAACTGGTCTCTCCCATTTACCGCGAAATGCTCGACTGGTAGCCCAGTGTAGCTCTCGCTACAAAAATCACAAGCATGACTCCGGCAGGTGGTGCATAGAGACCAGCCTAGGAGGCAAGTGGGCCACGTAGGTCACGTGACCTTGCGGCGTCATCACAACCTGCCCCCCGGACAGTGAGCAAACTGCTCACCGTGGCAGGTGGCAGTTAAATCAATGATTGGTTACTCGGGAAGGGAAATTGGACCGCATAAGGCCCACCGCTGGGAGCACCTGCCACCGCAGGGCAGTGGCGCATCGCTTAACCGCTGCACTTCTGCGCCAGGAGTACGGTATGATGACTCCCAGGGATGTATGAATATTAAGTAGAGAGTGACCATTTCTGCATATATGGGAATTAACCCATTACGCTATCGCGTCATACCCTGAAGGCGGAGCATAAGTGTCACCTCCCATTTTTTTTTTGGGGGGGGGGGGGGGTAGTAGATGGTATATGGTTTATGGGGGTTCAACGTCCCAAAGCGACTCAAGCTATGAGAGACGCCGTAGTGAAGGGCTCCGGAAATTTCAACCACCTGGGGTTCTTTAACGTGCAATGGCATCGGACAGCACACGGGCCTCTAGAATTTCGCCTCCATCGAAATTCGTCCGCCGCGGCCGGGTGCACGGTGCCTTGGGAAAGAATTAGAAAGGTATGCGATAATTTGCTTGAAATGATTTAGTACTCTGCCGCTAAATATTCGGTTCTGAGTCACGGAGGTTCTTATGTGTTGCTATTTATTTACGAACACTGCTGTACCATATTGCTATAGACATAGCAGCGGTGGGTATAAAGCCTCACATACAGAACAGCAGTACCAAGTAAGAAAGGTTGGTACTTTCAAATTTCGCCTGTCGGCAACGAAAGCAAAACGCGGAAGTTACCCTAGAACTCAAGAATGTGAGAGAAAGAAACTTGAAGCAAAAAAGTCTTAGGCGACTCCCTTCGCCTGTGCAAAGTAGCAGGCAAGCCACTCCTCTTTCCGGCTGCCCTCTTTGCCCATCTGATCAATAAACCTCTCTGTTATTAAAACCCAGGATTCCGCAGTGAGTGAGCGATAGATTGCTCCAAACTCAAAGGTATGCGCTGTCAGATAAAGATTATGATTTATTCCACGAAGCGGAGACCAGTACAACGTTCAGCTCGATGCGCTAAAGATCCATCTTGCGACAGGTTGTAGCTTGCATATTTAATGCTGAGTCGAAAAACAGCTAGTCACACTCCCGTTTCTGCTCTGTGTTAACGGGACAGCGTTAAGGGCCCAGTGGCGCGGGAAAACCGGTGTCGGCGCTGCCGTCGGCGTCGGCGTTCCGGTTGTGCCGAGAAAATCCGGGTTGGTCAGAGTTCGCTGCTGACGCCCCGTCGACTCCCATAGATGGCGCCACATCAGCGACGCATCGGATCTTCAGCGACCGGAGCAACCACGAGCAAGGCGCCGTCGGCCGCACCTGGCTTGTGTCGTGTGGTCACAATGACTGTGATTGTGAAAGAGTGTGAGCGTGCGAAAGAGGAACCGCTGCCACGTGGTACCCTTAAGAAGCCGGTCCTTCGATCCATATTGAGATATCCTACAACACTATAGGCTAGGCAGATGGGAATACGCGCTACCGGATGAAGAACTACACAAGGAACAGGAAATAACACTAAGAAGAATGCAAAAAACACATACTCAAGCCCTAAAAGACTTGACGCAGTCTACCCAGAAGACTATAAGCCACAATACGTATACTGTGGCATAGAGGCGGACCTTTTGGCCCTGTTCGATTGGTAAAAAAGCGGCGAAAACCCTTCAGCCTGCGTTAGATTTGTGAGTACTGGGGGATCATATTATCCTCTTATCCGCACAAGCAGTTGGTAAAGGAAGGCGCTAGCCTTTCTCTGCTTTGTATACGCGTATGTGGCGTGGCTCGTAGGAATCAGGCCAGAGCACGGTAGGACTCCAGACTTTCTTTAGCGCATAAAACCGCGCATGCGCTCTCCGGTTCTCTTCTCTACCGGATGCCCTGTCGTCTATTCGATGCATGCTTGCGAGAAAGTGAAAGTGAACAGTGAAATATTGTTATACAAGAAAATGTGTGCACATGCCGTACATGCGGAGGAAACCGATTGTCTCTGAACTGGAGACCGGAGCCGGATTGCTTGTCTGCCCAAATAAGAATTTGATTGTTGGTGCCAACCAATAAATTCCATGGTTAAGACTGAAAGCTGGGCTATAGTTGGTAGACGTTCATACCGAGGTTTACAGCGCGACATGGCAAAACACGACAAAGTAAATTCCCTCTCTTCATACCCACAGGCGTGCTCTCGTTTGGTTTATTGCAGTTAGCCAATGCACGTTGGTAGAGCTTATCTAAAGCCAGCATAAAACATGCTACACAAGCGATCATGTTCTCTCTGCTACATTCACACATGACTCGCTCCCTGTTTCCTTAACCCTCATTTGTAAAATGCATGTGCAGACAGGCCGCGCAACACATGACATGCCATGGCGATATATGGTCCATATATGATGACGTTTGCAATGGCGGATGTGCCACTTGTGCGGAATCACAGCCAGTGTCTTGGAAGATCGGCCTGCAAAAATCGTTTTCTCCGAACGGGGCTTCAACCACCAGCGGATGCGCATCCTTCCCCAGTGGCGCTGCTGCCGTCAAGTTTAGTTTTTGTCCGTTCGATCATATCGTGTGTTTGTCGCATCGAAGGCCGTGGTATTTGCGTGCTGTTTCACGATTATAAATGACGCTGAAAGACGGTGGCGGCTTTCACTTTCCTACGAGGGCTGCTGTTGCACTTTTGGACTCCGAAACAGAGAAGGCAAAACTGAAGCCGATTAGATCGAAGATGTACACTGGAGCCGCCATGTTGTGCCTCTGTACGTAAACAAGAAACTATCGCTTGTAATGTGTGTTCGCTTTTCGAAAGCATTTGAAACTTTCGAGCGTCCCCACGCTGCTCTGTCGATTCGAATGACAGTAGAACCGAATGCCGTTGACGCATTTCGTGCCGCAGCACAAATCCGGCAGTTGAGTCGAATGACATCCGGTTCAACGGCATGTAGCATGGATATAAAGTTTTGCTCTTTATTAGCGCAGTCGGAACTTCAAAACTCCGACAAATTAGTATTTCTGAGCAAAAGCAACTCAGACTTCACGGTCGTTTTGAAGTTAAGCACCAGCCCAGGTCAGAGGAACGAAACCGCTAGTTTTTACTGCCTATATCGAGCTCGCGGCCGGCATACTATCCACACGTCGAGTCGAACACGGTATTGTCAACACCGGCGATCAGTAGTCCACGGCGGCTCAGGGCGGAGGAGGTTGCGAGATCGTATCCCGGCCACGGCAGCCACATTTCAGTGGCTCGCAAAATGCGCAAGCGCCCTTGTGCTGTGCAATATAGTTTTCGCATGACGTAACGGGCGCCATCTTTGTGTATACAGGGGTCAGTATTCGGCCCTCTACTTTTCTTGATTTATATCGATGACCTTACTGACCGTACCACCAGCCATGTTCGATTGCACGCGGATGATTGCTGTATCTACCGCGAAATCACCAGTGCGGCGGACTGTCAACATTTACAGAACGACCTGGACTCCGTTTTCTTGTGGTGCCAGTCCTGGAAGATGTCCCTTAATTTATCCAAATGAAATCTCGTAAGGTTTACGACTAAAAAACAACCAATGCTTAACAATTAAGTCATGGATGGAACCTGCCTGTCGGCTGCAAGAGAATACAAATATCTGGGGGTTGTATTCTCTGCCAATTTGTCATGGAATGCTCATATATGTAACATAACTCTGAAGGCTAGTCGAATGTTAAATTTCCTCAGACGAAACTTTAATCAGGCACCAACTAAGCTAAATGAAACATTACTTCTGTCAAATGTACGTCCCATTCTTGAGTACGCTTGCAGTACTTGGGATCCGTAAAGCCAGTGCAACATTGCAAAATTGGCCCGAAAGACGCGGGTTCGATCCCGGCCGCGGCGCGGTGGAATTTCGATGGAGGCGAAATTCTAGAGGCCCGTGTACTGTGCGATGTCAGTGCACGTTAAAGAACCCCAGGTTCTTTCACTACGGCGTCTCTCATAGCCTGAGTCGCTTTGGGACGTTAAGCCTCCATAAACCAAACACAACCAACATTGAAAAACTTGAACGCGTACAGGCATGTGCTGCTTGCTTTGTGTCAGGTAATTATGACTTTTCGAAAAGATCTCGCGATATTTCCAAAAACCTGGGGTGGCCGCTGCTTGAAACCAGAAAATACCTGCGCTTGTCGCTACTTTATAATATTGTTTACTCTAGAACAGGCATCGATAAAGATAGATATCTAAAGAAACCAACATATGTATCTGCACAAACGGACCATTCCTGAAAAGTGCGCGAATATGCTTGCTGGATAAACTTATTCAAGGACAGCGTCTTCCGCAAGACAATACATGAGTGGCATGGTTTGCCTGGAGAAATTGTTTCCGGGACCCCTTCATCTTTTATCCAGGATCTGAAAAATATTTTTTTAATGGGTTTTATCATGGCTTTTAACTAATCATGCCTGTTTTTCCACCTGCCATGATACAGTGTTATTAAGTGACGTAAATATCAAGACAACTACGTGTATACGTAGCTTTTATTTTTCACTGCTTGTTTCATGTCTTTCAATTTGCAGCTGAATATCTATTATATATCATCTGTGCACTCATTGTTTTTTTCTTATCCCCCTACACTAATGCCCGCAAGGGCGCTGTAGGTATGTAAATAAATAAATAACTAAATAAACCGGTTGGCGATACGCCGATTAAGGAAACGCCCGGGCTTTCGCCGCGCTTCGTGGACCCAGAGATGGCGGTCGCTATGACGTCGGTGCAAACCGTGTATCATCAGTGTATCGAGTCAACCCTTTCGGAGCCCTCTACAGCTGCTTTCTCCGTCTCTCCTTTTGCCCCCTCCTCCATCCCTTTCCCCGGGGCACGGTGCACATGCGCTTCGCGAGAGAGACAGTGCGGAATCCGGCGGCAACGCGATCGGATGTAGGCGGCGCGCCGTCTCACCTTGCCGACGGCTCCGCTCCCTCCTGGCTGGGAGAGTCCTTTCCGAAATACATTTGTGCACACCAGACAGTCTGCTTGCCTGGCATTCTCCTCCCACACGCCTTCCCTCTCCTCATGATCCTCTTTGAGAATTTTGTGCTCAACTCTTCTCGCCAACTTGTTCGAAAGTAGTGTTGACGTACTAAGCCAGTTTCTTTTCTACGAAAAGACTTCTCTCTTGGAGGTCTTTCTCCGTGGTCTGTTTCCTGTTGTCTTCTTACCTTTCTTTCTGCTCCTAACGAATGTACACTGTGCCTCTTTGACAACACGAACAGAAAACTGGGAAAGTTGGAACACACAAGACAGTCCGTATCCTGTTGACCTTTGCTATAAGGGGTATTTATGTTTTCAGGTCAATACTAAAACATGTCCTTTACATCGCACTGAGTGAAGAAAACCAGAGAGACAAGAGAATGCCAGCAGCGCTATTTGAGAACTTTTGAAAGTTGACATCCTGGCTGGAATTAAAACAAGCAAATAGACTTAGCGTGACTTCTAATGTGCCGAATAAATAACCGGTGGTCTATAAAGAGTTACACGAATGGTGAGGCACCAAGCAAGTGAATAAAAAATATTCGAGGGCAGCGGATAATCTGGCAAGTGTTGACATTAATCTATTGAAGAAGACTGCTGCAGGTAGTGCACGAAACCAGTAACTGCTTATTTCTAGGAGAGGCCCTTGTCGTTAAGAGAAGAAAAACGGGCTAGTTGGCCTTGTTAATTCAAATGCATTTATCTCGGCACAACAACAAGATGTAGCAAAGCGACACACTCACGATAAAGCACTTGTCCTCTTTGCTACGTCCTGTCTAAGTTTGTGTTGAAAAAACGCATTCCGATGAAGAAAGGCGATGATGAATAGTGCTTAATAGCAGACAGCAGATGAGAAAGAGTTCAGCTAAAGACTTTATATGGAATTCCTCAAGTGACCTCCAATTTGATGCCACTGGTGAGGGATTTGTGAGGAATCACAGCAGTTAATCATGAGCCTGAGCAGGTGCAGCATAACGGCTGATTTGAATATTTTTGAAAGAATGAAGGTAACATTCAATAGACCAGCAATGAAGCAAGAGCTTACGATAGGCTAAGAGAAGTAAGGAGTACCGAATATACCTCGGTGGAATTGCTGTGCTAGATCTCCAGCACGAGCGAGAAATTAGCCAGAGAATGAGAATAGGTTAATGCACATCTGGCAGATGTTCAAAAGGTTGTGAACAGCAGCTTAAACATATTTCTCATAAGAAAAGTGTGCACCGAATATATTGTGCCATAACTCAATCAAAAGCTGAAATCTGGAGGGTGCATGAAAAAGCTTAAAATGAGACCACAGATAGCACAGTGAAAAAGAAAATGATAAAAGTTAGCAGTAACAAGAACGAGAGTGAGCAACAATGGAGATTGGTGAGCTCATGATGTTGCACCTGAAGTTGACAGGAAGAAATGGAATTGGGCAGGGCATGCTGTGTGTAGTACAAATAATACCTAGTGTGTCACACTGGATATCGAGGGGCGAAAAATGCAGTCAGGTGCAGCAGAGGATCTGGTCGAGTGATGTGGTCATGAAATTGGAGGGACAGGTTTGGCACATCTGACACAAGTTATTAGGAGATCACTACTAGTGCAAAAGGCTATCATGCTGCGATAATGTCAGCTTGCCTATAAATAGTTGATTGCAGAGACAAGAGATTAAGTAACTGTACTAAGCCAATTCAGAAAGTGGAAAAGCAATGGAAGTTTGTTATCATTTTGTTACTGTACTCAAAAAGATGCACTCTGGTGTTTCTTCTGTTTGCCAGTTTTTTCTGTCTTGTGACCTAATCATGAATAGTTCAACCAAAGGTCAGATCTTTTTGTTTACATGAAATGATATAGACCTTATTCACATGACATGAATTGCGTGGCGTGCCTATGCAGGCAACCATAGTGCACAACAAGATGGCGGTCACATCAAGCGCCCACAGCAGCAAATCTTATGACCCCCATCCCAAGGCGTGGTGGAGGGGACTTTTGTCAGCACTTCAAATCACTTCAAATTGCACAACTGTGCTGGTTAGCCAACCCTACCCATTGCATCATGCCCCTAGTTTTCCTACTTAGTTAATTTTCAAGTTTGCCTGAGTAACTCTTACTCAATCTTGCTAGCTATACCTTGCAAACAAAGAATACTGACCTTTTTCGGTTAGAACCAAATTCAGAAACCTGAACTCTGCATATTTTTATCGTTTTTCTTCTCGTTCTAAACCGAAAAGTACAACCTTCACATATGTGTCATGCTACTTCTTGTATTTTCATCCATGGTGTCGAGGGAATGAGAAAGCTTTGCTGTTTGCTGGCAGTCAGAGCCTAATGCTTAGCTTCATAAGTGAGGCTACCTTTAGAGTTTGCACATAAATCAATCGCTCTGTACAAGAAGAAAAAAAATTAAGGGGACAATTAAATCACTTAAAGAGTGGAATGCGATAACATTAGATTTAACATCTGTCACAGCTTTTGTTGCAATTTTTTTTAAATTTCTGAAAGCTTTTTAAACCAGAGTCATATGATTTTTTTTTCCCTACTGTATACGACAAGCTTTCTATATGCCATTTCTTGTCATCAGGAGAAACTGTATGAATAACCAAGGCCCTGCATGCCACGCTATGAAATGCCTCTCAAGGATGTTTATATAGTATAGTTGCTAGTAGTGGTAGATTGGGGGTGATGGTATTGCTTCTAGAACAAACAGGTATATATCTGCAAAGTAAAAACCACAATGACAGTCAATGCACCTTAACCCATTCCAAGCCATGCTGTTAGTCTGAATTTTGATAGAAAATGTTTTCATTTTAATTATCAAATTCTCAGCGCTCAAAAACCTTGGTATCTAACTCGTCCCTGCTTACGTTACCCCATGAAGTGTGCGCTGCCATCTACCAGAAGAACGGCAAGACACGGTCAAGTCAAAATCAGATTGTCCATAAAACTGCAAGGAAATTAAAAGGACCAGCGACGCGTTGAGCTCGTGCTCAGCTGTTTTTACCAGAGAGGCATGGATGAACACAGCTCGCCCAAGGCATGGAGGGCATTGTTAATGTCTTGACAGCTGTAGAATTGGCCTAGAATGTCCTTGCACATAGCTAGGTTGCACTGCGGCCGCTAGGGAAACAAAAGTGACTGACCCCAGAGACAATATGACAGAGAAACAGCCTTCTGCTCCTCTTTAATGGTGTTCATGAAACACACTAGTCAACAGCATCATTTGTTTTCCTTGTCAGGTTCAAAAAGGCATAACACCTACGGTATGACTGCAAGCTTAGTACCACCACACTGCGGCCTGCGGTGTAGCTACGCCTCGTGTCTCTCGAAGCTCATTCTATGACAAAGCTCATCAAGCACAAAAATAGACTTGCAAAGGCACCCTGGGGCCACTTGCTCTCATGTGTCTGTTAATAAGGACTGGGAGAAGAAGGGTAAAGAGAGGGAAAAAACATATTGGGGACTATGTACACGGGTGGTCTTCGACAAGATATGACATCAGCAGCAGCGGTTGCTGGACAACAGGCCAACGCAACTACGACTTGGAGTCAACAGGCAATGTGTGGGAACAGACACGGGCATGAACCCGCAGGAACTCGGATTCTTCAGAGCTGGGCAGGTCAGGCTTGATCACTTCGGACTCTTCATGCTAAGCAGGAAAAAAAAAAAAGAGAAAGAACAAAAATAATCAGCAACAAAGCAATGGAGATGCGATCATTTCTACACAAGACGAGAAATTCAGACCGAAGGCTGCTAAGCTAAAATGCAGAGCTCATTGCTATGTGCAGGCATACAGAAAATCAGTACTGCAAAAGAAAAAAAGAAAATCTTATGTGGCAAGCAGGACGGTCACGCTGCTCTTCTAAATTCGCCTGTCCATATAAGGACGAGATTAGTGAACATATTAGGTAGCATACACAAGTAGAAAGCATCAATACAGTGTCATCAACGGAATCCTGCATGCAAAAGTATGTGCAACAAGCAATGCCTTGGTAAATCAATTTTTGCTGCCGACTCAAGGGCATTCGTATTATTTTCTGGACTGTTGAATTTGAGCAAATAAAGAGCGTTCGTGTTATTTTCACGACTGATTTTCTCATGGCACACAGTTCACATAAAAGTATTTTTGCAACAACAGCACTTTCCAGTTTCATCAGTCCTTTGAGGTGACAGCAGTGAAGAAAAACCTTACACGTAACCGTACGAGATGCTGTTCACAATGCTTCTGACCGCTGAAATAACGACAGTAGTACCTGCTCCTCAGAAATATGAGGCCAACAAATCGTAAAGACGTTATCTTTGCTTTGGAGCCACCACCGGTTGGCACCGACCACCATACTGACAACTGACTTAGAGTTAGGATTGGAAGATGGCGCTGCGACGCAAGTAGCACGTGAAGGTAATAACGTATCGGAAAACTTGAAGTCAAGCGACAGTATGGCGCTAAGATCAACTAATGGGTATCAATTCTGTTTTCGCATTCACAATGTTGCAAGTCGTCGATAGTACCCGTTACACAAAATCAGCCCCGCGAAAGCTGGCTTCACTTCATACGCCCGAGCTAAGCAGTGAAGCTAACCCTAATGGGCAAAATGGCTAACACCACACCGATGCCAATTACCTCGGGGCATGGACAGAAGCGTAAGCACACATACGCAATGTACTGCTTCCACACTAAATGTGTCAAAACCTTTTGCCAACAACACTCCTTTCCCCTTCCGCCCTTCTTTCGTCTTCTATGGCTATCGACACCACACTGAATCCTCTGACTGAATGCTCTCCCCAACACCCCATCACGCCATATTGCCGAACGCTACACGCGTACTAGCATTGACCATGCTAACGGTTGCACAAAGCGCGGGAACACCGATCCATATGGAAGCAGAGTGCCCGAGCAGTTTGCATGGCCGTACCAGCTTGAGCTTGTTGGCCTGTTCCTCGAGGCGCTTCTCGAGTGCCGTGCGCCCTTTGACCTTCTCTTCCTCCAGCTCTTTCCGGCGCTGCTCCTCCTTCATCTTCTCCATGGCCTTCTGCAGCTCGGTCTTCTGGCCCAGCACGCTCTTGCCTCTGCGAGTCGCCAGCGGAACGCGAATGCGTTAGGACAAGGATTGTCAGATGGGATAGACAATTTACTGGCAGCTGCTGGTAAGTCTACAACTCTTAACATGCATTCTTTCATCTACTGTGCCACTTTCCTTCCTTCCCAAGATGGACTAACTTTATTTTACCTACTTCCAGGTCCTGAAAACCGGCTGTTTTTAAGCCCCAAAACATATTGAATCGCCGTCGTCGCCTCCTGTAGACGGGGGTGGGGGGTGGGGGGGGGGGGGGGGTAAAGGGCCTCACACTGCATATGGACAAGGACACGACACAACGCAGTGCCACTTTAAAACGGCGGTCAAAACATTTAGTTTATTAGTCACTTAGCAGTGCACATCGATATCAGAGGGAACTTACTGCCACTTCAAGACATCGCAAACTCCACTAAAGTACCAGGACCTGCCAGGTGAAATAAGCAAGGCCGGCTCATTTCACTTTCAGGATAAGGGCAAAAAGGTCTCTCCTCCTTGCTAAGCGTTGGTCAAGCACGAAAAGCGGCGGCCAACCCCGTAAGCTACCAAAGATATTTCTCGGTGGTCGTACATAATGTTACAATGTCATTTTTTTTTTTTAGTCGCCAGGCCTGCCCACAGGAAGCTCTCCCCAATGCCACGTTAGGAAAGGGACAGAATGTGCGACTGTTTTAATGCGCTTGGAATGTCACCCCACGCGAATGAGGCTAGACGATCGCCTTAAGGTCGTAGCTTCCTATTACAGCTCACAGAAGAGCGCGCAAAAAAAAAAACAACTGAACACTTCACATCATGTGCAGTACCCGTCAAGTGATCCGGAACGTTGCCCCAGGCTCCTGCACAAGAAATGCACATGCGTGCTCTTCACAAGACATCCAGGAGTGCTGCGCGCCTAACAGTACCCTTACATCGAGGGGACGCAGCCGTATCAAAAGCGCTGGGATGTATGTAGATAAGGTTCTCTTGTTGCTGCGCTAGACTGCTCTTACTCAATTAACGCGCTCAAGTGACTTTCTAAACATTTGTTAAACATTCTTGTTTGCAGACTAGCAATAAGAGAGGGCACTGTCATCGCAAGAACGAGGCTGTCGTGTCCACAGCCATAAGATGGTAGAGCGCGTAGACAGCAATTCTTGATGGTCTGATGCGTTTAAAGAAAGCTTTAAAACGTAAGTGAACAAAAGCGCTACAACTAAAACACGTCTCAGCGCAGTCTAATGGCCATGGTATACGGAAACTATTCCTCTCATTTGAAAGCTACTCCAACTCGCCGGATTCCCTTGAACCCATTCGCCTCACTGCCATCGTTCCCGCTTCGACCTGTCGACCAATGCAGCCTCGCGCTGCCCACCTCCCAGCATTCCTAGCTAGCTCAGTCAGGCAGTGGGGCGTCTGCCGCGGAATAGCTGTAATCCCGTGGCCGAGAGATGGACAATCGAGACGCCGGTTATCACAGGAAGCTTACGTACAGCCCTGTGTCATGTTTACGCGGCAGCACCAGGGTAGGGGTGCTCGATCGAAGGCGACAGTGTGTCGGCCAATAGGAGGCGCGCTCACATCTTCTGGTTGAAGAGCAGCTCCCGGTGGAGGCTCTTTCGCTCGGCCGACTCGGCGCACGGGTTGGGCAGCTTGCGGGGCACGATGAGTCCGTCCTCGTTCACGTGCGACAACTGCGCCTCGTTGTGGTGGGCGTGCGCGGCCGCCATGCCGGGCATCCTCACGGGTCGTCGCCGCTGAAACTGCTGCTGCTGGTGCTCGCGCTCGTCCTCGGAGTCGCTGTAGTCCGGCTCAGGGATCATAGCCGGGAAGAACAGGTCTGCACGCAGAAAGGAAAGGGGCACGCCGCGCTGATGAGCAGCTCTCCAAGCACCCGACAGCAACACACGCACACTTGGCAGGGTCTGGTGAACGGTGAAAAACGCTAAAATGAAGCGAAGCGCGAGTGCATCATGACTGAGTGACTCAAGCTGAAGAATTAAAACGAAAGAAAGGAAGACGGGTGGATCATTAAACTGGTGCCTCCATAGGCACAGTGCTATGGGTTTGATGCCCTGAAATCCGGTTGATGTCAAGCAGCTCCGAACAGGCTGTAGCCACGTGAATACTTACCGCAACTGATAAAAAAAAAAACTGCGTAACTATGCGAGATGCGGATATTTCTCCTCATCTTCGATGGGGCGAATGCAGAGCACCAGCCCACGACCTCATGTTACCGTCACAAGCACGTACAAAACGAAAAACAACTTCTACGACCGGTTAGCTCCCTAAAAAGGCACGTCTAATAACAAAGCGCGCGCAATCGTTGTAGAGCCCCCAGCAGTCACTTCTTGCTTTAACGCCCACGCCTTAAGTTAGTGTCGATAAATAATCATAAGGGGAGCGCAGTGGAGCAAATTAAGCATCTTGCAATCGAGCACCAGCACGGCATAAGTGAGCACTGTCATACGCCAGGCACCTCCACCTTCGCAACCGGCTTGTTCCGGCAAAAGCGTGTATGTGCGCAGTCTGTCGACCCAGAACCGGAAAAACGGCGCGATAAAAGCGGCCTCGGAAGAGGCGGCACTTACCACCGGCGCACAATGCAAAACGTCACGCGTCGCTGCCGATACGAGTGCGTCGCCCCCTGCGCGGGGGGCTATGCGCCGTTCGCGCGCAAGTGACCGTTGTAACACGAGGCCGTCTCCCGACAGATGGCGTTGGCAAAACGAACCAAGTGCTTGCGTCCACCCTCGATTTTTTTTTTCCAGTCCCTGTCAGTGCTCAGCAATAAAGCGGGGTTCTCGGTTTAGGAGGTCCAAACTGAGGAACGCTGTAAGAAGGCACAGGTGGGAATAGCGAACACGATGGAATGATGCGAAGAGCGAGGGATAGAAAGATAACGTCTGAGTCAGCGCCACCTGCAATTGCTTGTTACGGGGAAAACTTGCACAAACGCGAGTGTTAGTAGGAGTCCCAAGGCGCCTGTACTGTTGCGTTTATCTCTCGTAAAGCCTAGACAAACAAAACAGAAAGCGCTCACACCAGCCTCGATCAACGCAGAGAATCAGATTTCAAATGTGCACTACGGCGAACAACCATGAAAACAAACGCACAGACAGCACCTCAAAACACCCGCCACCAGCGAGTGACTGCGTGTTCAAGCGTGCATTTGCGCAAATTTGCGAGGTATGCAGTAAGTGTATAGGCTGGTTGAAAAGGGTGCACGGGAGTAAGCCCGACTTTTCACGAATTCACAGTCGCTAAGCGTGGCTGTCCTTTGCAACTGTAGAAAGGCGTTCTCTGCGAATGCAATTCAAATTGCGCGATTTTTGCATGCGAATGCGGTCTGACATAACCCGTCGGTCAGTGAATGACCAAACGATGCCCCGCAGAGTTGCTTCTCGCCCACGGCCTTGGTTTTTCTATTTAGGGCAGATAACACGGAGCGCGTAACACTGGTTACACCCTGTACAAGCAAGGCGCATGGCTGAGCGAAGCTAATAACCAACTGTCGGACCGAATAATCAAGGCTGCCTGATAAACAAGCCCAGCGTGGTATTTTGCGGTGGCATTAAACAGCTGTCACACAGCCAGTCGAGCTGGCGCAGTTTGCCAAACGCGTATCTGCAATTAACCACATTAGCAAACCAAGACTCTGTCCAGCAGTAAGCATAACCACCAACGTCAGTTTAAAAAAAAAAAAAAGTCCACACGCCAAGGCAAACGAAACCACTGTCAAAGTCGACGTGGAAGTTTTTGTTTACTGTGGTTTCATCTTACTGGTTTTTCTGCCAACGAGGAAATCGGCACGCACAAGCAACCGCTGCCCACAAACCGCAGACAAAAATCTTGTCGCGCGTAATACCTTTCAAGGCGGCCTAATCGGCAGCTTTGCACGCTGCCAGCACAGCGTTCACATTTCGCTTGCATTCGATCGCCTCGAGTCCCGCTTCGCGGCCGCACTCGGCTTGGAGGAAACATTTCACCAGGCTTAGTGCGCATGCGCCTACGCCGTGGCAGTTCCTACCCCCTCGTCGCTATGCGCAAGTGTGTGGAAACCATGTGATAAGTCGCGCATTCTCCTCCTTCCACCCAGAGCGAAAGAATTTTCAGAGAATGGCCTTCAGTTTTCCGACGAATACATAGTTTAAATATCGTGCAGAGCACAACCTCGCTCCCGCAGAGTGTTGCCCGGGAATCCATGCACTCAGGTTCGGTGCACGCTAAAGATTCCCAATAAACCCATGACTTTCGGATCCCCCGTAGACTGAAATAAGGCCTTTACATTTCAAAAGTAATCATTGCTTGACACATCTGACACATTTCAAGGAATATCTTTTCAGCGTTTTGTTCGACCTCACACCTACGAACGTACCAAAAGGAGGCACGCGTTAAAGCCGCGACCCGACAAACCACGCGGTTCAAATCAAGGTCGGCGCTCCGCGTTCGCTCAAACGGCGACGCCACAGTGTCGCGGCAAAACACGCCGCCCGTGGGTATAGGGAGAAATCTCACTGCGGAAGCATCGCGCAATCCGGTCGCAGACGCAGAGCCTGCCGCACATGGCCTGCGTGGCCCTGAGCAAGGCGCCGAAGATGCGGAATCCCATGGTGCCGGCGGGACCGCGGAGCACCGCAGAGCCAGCACGCTAAGGAAAGCACACACAGTCTTCGTCTTCGACGCCACGTACGCCACCTACGGAGGGCACCAGACTTTTTACTTTCCTCCACATCATCATCATTGTTCTGCCTCAGGACATAGAAGGTATGAATTGCGTAAGATTTGGGGAATGAACGAAGCCCATGGGGACCGAAGACGGGCTCCAAGCAACACAAGATGCTGCCTCCTTCATTGGCCCGTATGCTGAGCAGAGCATCAGATTGCCCCCCCCCCCCCCCCCCCTCCATGTTTAGCGCGTATTGTGCAGTTACTTCTGGGGTCCAAGTAAGCGCAAACACCTCAGCTGTACTGCACGGGGTCCGTCAATGTTCCACCCTCGCGCCGCGCTGCTGAATGAGGACTTGAATTCACTCTATACGGGAGAGCGACCCAACAAGGTTCAAGAAATAACGAGGTGAAATATGCGTTAAAGAAAGGAAAAGCGCAACGCACTCTGTTTTCAAAACACGTTAACTTCACAATTTTCATCACGAGAAAACAAGCTGGTGCGTCGCGACAACGGCCTTAAACAAACGACTTGAAATAAGTCTGGAAGTGCCCTTTAAATAATTAACGCGCCAAGCGTGGCGGGAGACCGCCGCGACCGCACCACGGTCGGCGACGTCGTGCTCCAGGCGAACCAAATATAGCGCGAACGGTCAGAGGTCGTCCAGGGCAGGTGACGCTGTCCGGCCATCATCAACGCCGCGGCGCCGCCGACAAGGGCGTGCCCGCCCCAGCGGCGAGTCACGTTTGACCACAGGCACTCGGCAGGCCTTGAGCCGAATCCCGTCGCATTTACCCTTTCTTTTTTTACACAGCTCTAACACTTTAGCGGGTGGCGGGGGACTCATTTTATCCCCGGCATCGCCGCAGCCAGTTGAGCCGCGGCTCTCTCTTCTTTCTCTTTATTTGTTTCTTTCCTCCCATCATCTACACAGGGCGCCGCCTGCGTTCAGAGGCTAGACGTGTTTAACTTCGTCGCGCGGCGCTATCGGAGGCCTCACTGTTTGTTTTGCTTGTTTTTTCCTTTCCTACATTCCGTTATTGCAGCGGCCACGGCGAAATGCTCTACGGTATAAATAAAGGCGCGCTCCGGGACCTGTCTTGGAAATCGCGGGCTGCACCGCGAACGCGCGCACCCGGCGGAAACAGCTCGCTTCGCTTTCAATTTCGCAAAGCCTGCGCCGAAAGACAAGAGGAAGATTAGGGGGGACCTGAATGTCCAGCTACCATGGCGGTGTCGCCGCGGGCAGCCATTGCTGCGGCGACTGGCTTCCGATCGCTTCTGTTCCTCTGTCTCATTACGAGCCGTTTCACGAGTACGCAACAGAATTGCGAGCGCAGAGGCACTGTGCGACTGTCCACCACTACTTCTACTGATCGCAAGCCCACGGCTGCGTATATGGAAACACGCGCGCTTTCATTTTCCAATGCTCACTTTTTTTTTTATTGTGACAGCATGTCTTGTGGCATAAATTGCTGCGCGATTAATATACATTCCAAGCGATCCCACTCTGGGCGTGTTATGTGATTAAATATACAGTGTTCGGTGTACAAATCTTGGCTGGAACACAGAGCGTATGAGGAGTCGGGAGATGGTAGAGTAAGGTGACAACTCGAATTCTGTTTCCGCGCAAAATTTTTTTTTATGGGTTTATGGGGGCTTAACATCCCAAAGCGACTCAGGCTATGAGGGGCGCCGTAGTGGAGGGCTCCGAAAATTTCGACCCCTGGGGTTCTTTAATGTGCACTGACATCGCACAGTACGCGGGCCTCTAGAATTTCGCCTCTATCGAAATTCGGCCGCCGTGGCCGGGATCGAACCTGCGTCTTCCGGGTCAGCAGCCGAGCGCCATAACAACTGTGCCACTGCAGAGGCGCGCAGATAAAGGCCGATAGGGGCGCTGTTAAACGCCCGGCGGCCACGAGCGTTCGCGATGGGAAGTATATTCCTCTTTTGAGGCGACAGCGCGAGGCCTACAAAAGAACACCATGCATGCAGTGATCTGTAATTGTTCGAGCAGGCTGTAAACTTGTGGCTTGAGTTTGGAGGCGTGTATGGATGGACCAGACTGCAATGCCATCCACATAATTGAGTGCGTACGGGTCAGCAACGTCAGCTAGCACTGACCCTTTCGTCACACGACGATGTGACAGAAAGCGTCCCACATTTTCTTCGATGATGCGGATGACAAACACACGAGGTGTAAGAATGGTTGAATCAAGGTGCGGATGAGGGCGGGGTAAGTGAATCCAGTGCAGCACTTCAACGACGGCAGCATGCACATACATGCTGAGTACGGTTCGCACACGGGTCGATCGGCCACCAATCGGAACCACGGAGGACAAGTGACCTATAGGCCATCCTCTACATCAAGGTGTGGGCGGAAGACAACTTGCGAAGGACAGTGCCAATGATGTGCCCCAACCTCATCTGCATGCAGACTGGGTACGTTTTGTAGGCCTCACGTGAAGCTTAAAAGAGAGTTGCGACGAGGACACAAAAATCGGCCCTCCGCAAGGCATCCGCCGGTAGACGCTGGGAGCTGATGCGAACACTGAACCGCCGGTTTGGAACGGTGCATCCCCAGAAATGTTCACTTCCATCCAACACCTTTACGACCGCCCAACTCGGGCCTTTATACTCGCTGCAACTTTGCCTTCCCACGATAAAAAAAAATAAAACTGCAGGGGACACATAAGCTCCGCCGTAAGGGTATGACGCGATAGCGTTAATGGGTTGATTCTATTATAGGTGATTGTCTACACTCGCAGATCCCTGGGAGGCCTCACGCCCCTCCCGGCGCAGTGGTGCAGCGGTTAAGCGATGCGCCACTGCCCTGCGATGGCAGGTGCTCCCAGCGGTGGGGCTTGTGCAACCCAGGTTGCTCTCCTCGAGCAACCAATCATTAACTTAACTGCCACATGCCACCGTGGGCAGGTTGTGATGACGCCACAAGGTCACGTGCCACAGGTGGCCCGCCTACCTCCCATGGAGGTTGCTTCCCTGGGGATTTTTCGGGGATTTTTCGCTCACGGTCAACGACGCCGGATTTTCTGAGATAGAAGCTCCTTGGCGCTGTCGCGTTAGAACGGAGAAAAGCTCGGAAGCTTTCAGGGGAGTCAGAACAAGGTGCTTTCGCGTGACCTCTGGAGAGGGGGAAGGCGCAGTAAGAAGTGCTGTCGTCACCCGGCACGGAAGTGCACTACGGCAGCAAGCTCACACGGCTGGCCTGTCCTTCGTGAATGCACGCGCAGCGCAGCTAGTCCTGCAACGGAACGGCTCATCCACGCCCGTACCAACAGGGCTGCCTGTAGGACCCGTGCACCGGCCGTGCAGATATATGAGACAACGCCAAGCACGATAGCCCAGCGACGGCAACCACCGCCAACGATTACCTGCTCTCTATAAGCAGCGTGACCGGTGAGCCATTTGCGATCACTCCAAGCACACACGGCTAACATAGTCACGTGTGCTTGCACATGCCTAACCGAGCTACTCCACAGCTGAAGCTCCATGCGTATCGTATGTAGGGGCAACCCGGGGGTTACCCGGAAAACGCCGCCGAACAAGCGGGACAAGGAAGCGCAGGCAGGCAGCCGCTGCGCAAATACGCACACACACGCGGCCACCTTGCTCCACGCCCAAATCCCGTTGCAGACGAGCACGCAGTGAAGTGAATGACGACGCACGTGCACCGGAAAGAAAACGAAGGACGAAGCGCGAGCAGACACAAGCGACGTCAGCTATGTTGGCACCGCTGCGCTAACCAAACCTTGCGGCGCCGGTTTCGAGAAAAAAACACGTAAAAACAAGGAGAGGCCGAGGCAGAGAAGTTCGCCAGGTTGAGCACACACGGCGGTCAGCCACCCTTTTTTTCGCTTGGGCGGTAACCACGCGCGAGCTGCGCACACACAAACTGCGCGTCGCTGCTTCAATGTATACAAGTCACGCGGAAGAACGGCTGTCAGGCGGATCTGCCTCATCTCATAAACAAAAGGAACCCACAGATGGAAAGTGCGAACCACGCACTTAACGAGGAAACGCAAAGAATGGCTGAGAGCGAAGATGAACAAAGCATGAGAAAAACGCAGGCGTCCGGCTACAGGGACACGTGTTGGATCCGCCCACACAAACGCTATGGGTAGCAAGAAGTACTTCACACCGGCGCCATGTGTAATGGAGTGTGGAGGAATGCGAAACACGTGTTTTAGCAGCTGCGTGCTTTTTAAGCTTACAAGGCAACACAACGCAATGCAAGCGACTGAAGCAAGGAGCGAGAAAGCGCGAAGTAAAGAAAAATAATAAACGCCACGTTATTGGCGCGCAACAAACACTCCAGCGGTTGTTGCAACGAAGCGAGAAAAAGAAAACAAAACAACGCTGGCATTGTGGCCACGCCGGCGAGCGAAATGGGCCCAAAGTGGACACGGCGGATGCGTGCAGCAAGCAGTAGCGAATCGGGTCTGCCGAGCGAGGAAAATAAAACAGATTAACTAAAGAAAAAAAAAGAGGGCATCGCAGCGCGGAAGAAGGCAGGAGCGATTATTCGGATCACCTCCCGGGCCAAGCGAGGCCGCAAATCACACGGCCGGGTCCTCCACACGCACGCTGGTTAGCGGTGGAGAGGAGGAGGCCGCTGCTTGCGAGTGTCACCCGTGCCCGTCCACGCATGCACTACGCTGCATCTGCTTCCAATGTTCCCCGCCTGTCCGGCCACCTTTTCCCCGCAACAGCAGAACCGCGCGTGCACTACACACACACGGTGCACAGTCGGAGCTAACCGCACGTGTGCCCCGCGATGCGTGAAACGGCGGCTGCGCGAGGCAGCCCTGCGAAAGCGGCGGGCTTGAAGGGCGTGGAGCGGCTTCGCGCGCACACGGCGACCACAGACACAACAGGCGCACAGAGCGGAAGGATCGAGGTACAACGGGTGGCTCGCCCTCACACCGGAAGTTTTGCCGCACCACCATCCGAAGCGAGCGCCGACAGCAGCAGCAGCAGGTTTCAGCCGTCGCCTACACGGCGCCACGTGGACAAAGGTGTGACTTCAGACGACGGAGTGCACAGCTCCGTTGTAAGCCGCGATCTACGAGGCCGGCTGTCAGCGAAGCCACAACCGGCTCGTTCAAGCAGTTCAAACGAGTCCGAAATTGTTCGACGAAGCGTAATAAAGGCAATGGTGCCCTTTCCATCGGAGCTGTTATTACGTGGAATATCCGTACCCCTCAGACAATAACAGTTTCCGCTGCATATTTCGTGTCGTTGTCTCGAAACATAGAACCAGCCTTGTCGTACAAACGAGCCCATACCCGATTCGGCTGCTGCCACTTCGCGTCTCACTTCGGTCCTCCTCACCCACTTCCCCACGACGTGACAGCACAAAGCTAGAAAAAGACTTCCCCTATCAAACATAACGGACCCTAGAGCGCATTCCCGAAAGACCTTTCTGAACCCGCCATTGCAGTTCACGCTACGCAGCCATCCGACAACTCGCAATTAAACATTACACTATGCCCGAGAAAAAAAAAACTTGGCAGCTTTGTCGAAGATAGGCAGGTGGAGACAGCTAGCACGGGGCCTCATTCGCATAGCTATTGTCACGCAATGCCTGTCCGTCACTGACCAGCATTCGCGTGCGTGGACACCTCATTCGCACAAGGACGCCCGCTTGTAGCGAGACGACGTCCAGAAGCGCAACGAAGCGACGCGGCCAAAAAGAATGCGGGAGAGGGAAGTCCTGCCGAAGTCCATAACTTCTGCCATGAACGGCCTTAACCTCCGTACGAGCGGCTCCTGCGGTGCCTCTTCCGCTTGCCCTCTGGCGCGCGACACGCGAGGAATCGCTCATTTTCCTCGGCGCGCATGTCGAGAGGACAGCGCGATCGAGGCGCGCGTGACAGCGGAGGGGCGGCGTCAGAGCGGCGGACCGCTTGGCACGATGGCCCACGCGCGCACTATCGGCGCACTACGCGCCAGCGACGACGCGGGGCTGGCGCGACACCGGGCCGCCGTCTTTTGTAGCCGTGGACAAAACGCCATTGCCCGCAAGGTCTGCGAGAGGAGGAGGTCCCCGCTTCTGCCGCGGCCACCGACGGGGGAGTCCGTTCTCAACACTTCCCGGCCATCTGTCCACCCGCACTCTGGCCCACAAATACGTGCAGCACGGCGAAGGCCCGAAAGGGGTCGTACCGAGTGCAAGCAAGCCGTCCGCGCGGAATAAGTACTTGTGTTTCTGCTTCGCCATAACGGGCTGGTCACACCACCGGCCAGAGCACGCGCACACTAACTCGTCGCGAAGTGTTGTCACTCCCGAATTCAGCCCCCGATGAGCTGAATCCGTGCCGTCTACAACAGTCCTGCACCGCTCCGGACGCGCCAAAGGAGCTGCTGCACGCGACCGACAACCTTCACGCCTGACAGAGACCAGCGGTGGCTAACGGTCGCAACAACGGAGCCCTGCGGTGCCGCGACTTCTGGAAGACGACGAAGAAAAGAAAAAGAAACGGCGCGAGAGAAGAAACGACGGCTCGCTCGTCACTGTTCCTGAGCTCCCTTCACGCATGCGCAGTGCTCCTTAGCAGAAGCTTGGAGATGTCGCGGGTAGCTCGGGAGCAACAGACCGCCGGGTGCCGCTTATTCTTTTTCTTTGGCGCCGACTGTCACGGCGACGCGCTGACGAGCATCCCTTGTTTCGCTCTGCGAATCTCGGTCCAGATGCCGCCTTTTGTTGCCTCTAGTTCTAAGTATATTTTCGCTTCTCCCGAAACAGCCATCTTTGTGTGTAGACTCGGCACACTACGAAAACAGCCGCTCATCACCTTAACACGCGCGCATTTAAAGGAAGCATATGCCGCTCGATTATTTCTCGGGCACCTACACGCTTACGTGAATACGTCCGGTCAGGGCAGGTAATCATGCGGTGCGCAATTAGTGCCGCTTGATGCGCAAAGTACAAGCGGATATCAAATCACAAGTTTGCTGTTGTTCGAACAGGATCAGTGCATGGAGGGAACGACACCTCGATTAACACGGTTCGCGTGTGCGATAGATAAGTGGCGCACAGTAAATAAATAAGGATAAACCAGAAACCCGAGCATGGCCGGTGAAGCGAGAAAGGAAAACACGGGCGACAGAAAGAATGACCAGCTTGCCCAACTTTCTGCTCTTCTAGAAACGTGAGCCTTGCGCCACGTTTTAAATCCACACCCGGGAACCGGACAACCAGCGCCCACACTACCCCAAAACCAATTTTTGTCAAGCAGCGACTTACTTCGTACGCTTTGTAAGCCCAAATCTTTCCTGAGCAACGGCGTACTTTCTTTCCCAACCCAGTGACTCACAGACCCGACCAACTCGAATGTGCCAGCGGAAAGCGATATCCGCGGCAATGGGTGTGTCGTCGTCCGCGCGGCTGACCCATTTGGTTGCGTACAGCTCCCTTTCAACAATATAGATAAGCGCTTAAAAGCCCCCAAGCGGGACGCGGACCGGCATGTTGATTTCCGCCGCCGAGTTGCCGTAAGTCGATTATCGCCTCCAAAGCGAGACTGCGACCGGCTACTCGTTCAAGCGACCCCCGAAACCATGGACATAACTTTTTATTTTTATTATTTTTTCTTCGGGGACAGCTCGCAAAAAAGGGACCCTCTCGCAGCATACGCGGCCTAAGCCTCCTACGCGAAGTTGGCGCGTCTCTAGAAAGCCCTGTCGTGACCCATGAACGCCTGAGAGGGCAGCTGTACACTGCCATCCCATCTTGTCACTGAAGGAAAGCGAATTGATAGTCTCGTACTTTCTTTTATTTTGCTCATAACTTCCACTCGCGATTTTCCCAGCCACCACGCATCCCTGCGAGATAATCGAGAAACAATGCGAAATACGAGAAAAACAATAGAATACGCAAATAAACTTGCGACAGGACAACCGAGTGGCCTTCCTCGCGTTGTTTCGTGAGCCCCCCCCATACCGACGTCTCTGCATGCCCGAAGTATGAACAGAGCTCGCCGGGCGGCCAATGGCCAGCGGGAAATGGCCGTCTAACTCGCGAAATCGCAGTCGGCGCAATCGTCAAGAGATAGAAATAAAGAGCAGTGCAGAGGGAACAGAAGCGCCGCGCGAACTCGCCGCACTCCTAGGCTCGAAAAACGGCGAAAATTGCGGCATTTACGCCGGCCAGGTCGGCTGTACGGGAGCGGCGCGCGTGATTAGCGACTGAGCTGCAGCATAGCGCTGAAACACTTTGAGACGCAGGCCAATAACTAAATAAACAACAGGAGAAGGAACGCAACAAGAGGCTGAAAGCGAGCAGCTTCCCCCAGGTTACACACATACGTCGGCAGCGAGCTTCAGGGCGGTAACGGCGGCGCCTCGCAGCAGCAAAGCATCCCCCCCCCCCCACACACACACACACACGCACACACACACCATTTCGCGAATGCCAATTCTTTTTCGCAGCTGCCCACCTCGGCGGTAGAAGGGCTAAATAAGTATACGTGTTGCCTCGCAATGGCTCGGTAAGCAGGCGTACCAGCACACCTGCCCCACCATCACAACACAGCGCTTCCTAGTTGAGCGCAACTGGCCGTGTGCTGGAGCACGCGAAAGTAAAAGGTGGCCGAGGCCGCCAGAAAACGAGTTTCCGCCACCGGAATGAGTAGCTCGGCTTGCTGGGAGATACCGGTCGCTTCGGGGAAAGACTGTGCGCACAGTGGTTTTCAAGATGCGCGCAAAGCGTTAGGCGCGCGTTTCCCTGTTAGGCCGCTCCTCTGCCGAGCTAATGGGCATGCGCAGGAAGTAAAGCAAAGGCACGGAGAGACAAAGACAGCATGAAGGACGTAGGGCTGGGATTGCCGCCTTTCCTTTGTTGAGGGAGAGCACCGAGAAACAATGCAGAGTATGTCCGTAACCAAACGGCCCGTCAAAACGACGCCGCGGAGAAGGCGCACGACGACAGAAGGCGTGTTCGTGTTGTCGGACTGTCAGGTATTCGTCACACGACACCAAAGAACGCACCACGAGTGTCGGCTTCAGAAGAAATGATTCAGCAGAAGGAAACCAGCACTGAAAGGAGGCGTCCGAATCTAGATGGCCACCTCACGCGCGGCAGTGAGTCTCGAGTTGCTTCCATTCCTTCCACCACCTACCCGAGTTGCCATTTTTTTCCAGATACGTACGTACCTAGGAATGAATTATCCCTACACTAGAGCAGGCCCTCTGGGAAGCCCTGGCCGCCAGGACGTATAGTTGGCATGTCGTTGCCAACTTTTACAGACATCAGCGCGGGAAGGTTGCGGCGAGCGTCCTTTCATTGCACTGTTGACAGGCATAACGTTAAGCAGCGGCACTTCGGAAAGAAGACGAATTCCCAACCTTCACTTCGTCAGCGCACACAGAACGCACGGGAACAACGCTACGTACACCCTCCGGAAATGCTGTTCCGCACACCCAAGCTAACGAAGGGCATGTGGCTCCATCTGTTGCCGATCTAATGTAGAGGAGTGATTCCAAACCACTTGCATGGTGTGGGCTGATTAACACTCTTGAGAAACGTTCTACCGCAAAGGCCTGCAACCCTGGGGCGACCCGCAAAGCCAAGCGCGCCACTCCGAAGCCCAAGCACGGCACGCTCACTGAGCAGGCGACACACAAACGGCGGGAGACGAGAAAAGAAACTCGCAGAAGAGAAGGGGCCACCAAACTGCAGCCAGACAGCAGAAGCAGCCCAAGGGAAGCCCTCCGAGGGCCCGTCTAAGCCATTTAGACCTCCTCCTCCTAAATGGGGCCCGCATCCCGAGCGGCGAAGAAAGCACTGCGCGGAAGCACTGCGCGCCCGCGTTCATTACGACGGGCCGACTGACCGCTCGGAAAAGAGAGAGAAGGGGGCGAGCACAGTGTTCAAGAATCGCCACGGTTTTGACCGCCGGCGCGTTTCACCGCGTTTCCCGCATAGGGCGGCTGAACACCCGGCCAAGAAGGTGACGACAGACCGAACGACCCCGGAAGCGAGCTCGTACGCACCTGGCAGAAAAGGTGCGCGCGGTGGAAAGCGCTTGTCTCTCACACCACAGGGACGAGGAGGCAGAAGGTGCCGGTACGTCGTCGAGGCAAACTGTGGACTTAAAGACAGCTCCAGAGTTGGGCTTGACTGCCAACCGGAGATGATTGCACGTATCTCGCTCCTCTACGGCGCGGACAAAAGTGACCGACTCTGGAGGACTTCGCTGGACGTGTCGGTCAAAAGTGAGGAGGAATGCTTACGTGACTGAAACGTCACGGGGGAAGACAAGAAAACGCATTCCTCATTCTCAGAGTATGGAACGCGGTCGGGGAGGGGGGATTCACTGAGAGACCAGTGTACAGATTAAAGCCAGGGAGTTCGCACACCACCCTCATCATCACTACTATTACGTAACTTACCGGCAGGGAAAAAAACAGAAAAAGAAACTAATCTAAAATTAGTTTTAGCTCCCTTATATTACAACTGATGACGATGATGAGGGAGCAGATGATGTATTTTTAGGCTCAAGGGCATCTGTGGCCAAAAAGCGCCATGGCAGAAGATTTCTTCGTTCACTCAAGGTGGGGCCAAAGACCCATTTCCCAAGCATCTCAACCCACTAAAGCCGAGCGCCAGGTCAAGGGGAAGATCGTACGCATTTTCTCCCCGGTGGGTACGTGGCGGCAGATTTCCTAATCTCAGCTCACACCTGGATTCGCTGCTGCCCCGTCCACGTTCCGCAATTCGCTGGGTGTCCGTTATCCGCACTGTATCAACGCCACAAGAGAGTTTCTGGGAGGTGTTGACTGCCCAAGTAACTTTCCTCCCTCTGTTTTCCGCTCAGCAAAGCGTATTTTGTCTCCAATCCGCCCGTATCAATCCCCTTCCCACAGCATGCCGAGCTGTCCCCAAGCTTCAAACATTGGCGTTGGCCTCCAAAATTTCGACACCACCGAGGTGAGGAACGACAACATGGATCTGCTGTTCGCTTTTCTTTTGAGCTAATAACTATGGCGCGCACTAGCAGCTCACTACCAGCAGTGAGCAGCATGGGCAGTGGGTCAAGAGTCCCCTCCAATCAGAGCATAGCTGTGACAGCGCATGCCTTGCCGTTGGTGCTGAGCAAGACGCTTCTAGAGTTGCCTCTCTCGTCAACATGCAGCAGTACTTGCGAAGCACAGACGTGGGGGAGTGCGCCGCGAAGGAATTCGGAGTTCAAAATCGACGATGATGATGACGACAATGAACTCTTGCAGCACAAGGGCATCTCCGGTGAAAAAGCCCCAAACGGACAGTTACTGGTAAAATAGGGTAGTGCATAAAATTGAACGAAAACTCTAATCCGTGCGAAGCTATAAGTCGAAGAAAGTGCTACCGAAGAACTGAAACAGCCTCTGAAGACTGACACCGCAGTCTTCTTTAGACTTGACTGCCAAGTGCTCGGACACCGGTTCGCCCCAAGCCCGCAACGGCCAGCATGCATTCGATCAAGTACCCAAAAAAAGAGCACGCGCCAGGATGATAGAGTCCCGAATATCTCACGGCGAAGAAGCGATCTATACGTTGTCCAGCAGAGGCAGGTTTTGTAGAGTACCGTCAAGGATCGGGACCCTCTGCTGCCGTCGCCGTCCAATATCTGCTACTGGTCGAGGCACGACATCAGCACAGAGTGCGCCTCGCCCCATTCCGCCAAGAAATGACCTCCGGAGGCTGCGGGCAAGCAAGCCATCTTCATCTGCCCCTGTGTGCAGGCCTCCCGCACGTTGGACGAAGAAGGCGTCCGGAGACGGCACACAGTACCAGACAGCGCGGTCCCGTACAATCAGAAGGGGAGAGGAGGAAAGCCGCGTTGTTGCGGCGGCTTCCTCGGCGTCCTTCGGCTGTCACGAAGCCGCGGCGAGAGGGCGCGGGGCCAGTTTTACGTGGGAAGGTCGATGAGTCAGCGGGGGACGCAGGCCAGGCATTCCTCGGCGGCGCGTACACTCTACTGCCTCCGTATAGACCTCTTCCCCTCCGTGCAAGCAGCAGGAGCAGCTTTCTTCTCCACCTGGGGAGCTGCTGCCGCGGCTGACTGCGGGCAAGCGCGAAGCACAATGCGCCGCCGTCAGCAGCCTCCTCCGTCCGGGCCGACCCGGTTTCAATAGGGGGCTACCTGCAGCTGACCCCGAAAGTCGTCGATTAGGCGGCGCCTTATGCAACATGCGCGCACGGATGCCATGTTGTGCGCACGATGCATGGAGAGAGAGAGAGGTGCGAACGGCCGAGGAATCGCAGCCGGAAAGAGGTGGCCGCACAGAGCAAGACAACGTTAAAGAACTGGCCCACGAAGAAGACCACTAAATTAAAACCTCGCTTCACTAAGCTAGCGCCCCTGTTCGCGCAGGCTAATACCCCTGTCACACGGGCACCGCAAAGGTCTTTGAGAATCAGGCCCTTATGTCCAAACGCATAAGGAGTGCAGCTATACACGGCACAAACGTTGCGCCTTTGCTGCTAAGGGCCTCGGAGGCGAAGGCGCCCGTTCGAGACCTTTGGAACCCAAAAGCGCGGCCTTCGAGAACCTGCGATCGCAGTGCCCTCCAATGTCAAAAAGTAAAAGCAATAAAAAAAATAGATGCAGCCAACAATGTTTGAAAACATCGCTAAAGATACGAAAGGTGTGTCTAGCTTTGTTTTTTGTACGGATGTTTATATTTTATGCCCAGATTTCAAGACAGTAAAAGTGCTGAGCAACATCGAGTGTCCCTGGTGGCCAAGACAACACACAATACCTGCTGCTGATGATGAGAGTAGCTGTAGCACTTCTTTTAAGGAAACAATTGGAATAACAAAAATTTCTGAGCTAAACGAATGAAGAGAATACCCCACTTTAATATTAAAACACTCACTTCAGCTGCCTCAAGCACAGCATCGGCTGCTAAGCCTGAAGGACTGTTTCACCTTCGGGCTGCGCCGTGTAGCTGTGTCGCTGCTTCTTTAAGCTTTCGCTCCTTTGGTGAAAAAAGGTGTCTTTGCTGGAAAGGCCTTCGAGAAATGCAGTGTGACAGGCGTATAAGAACGCGTCCGAAAAGTAGTTCGCTATGCATCGAAAATGAACATAGGCATGCTCCATTTCGACAAATCTCGAGTACGTTGACTGGGAACCTCCTGCAGTTCATTTTACCTCTTACCACATTTTCGTCCAGTGACTTATGAAGACTTCGAGAAATAAGAATGGCATGTGGCGGTATGATACGCTGCTTGTAGGGCGAATCGCTCTTACTCTACCGGCGCCTAAAAAGTAGTGCATACTCAGTGAAAATTATAGCCAGAAAGCGCAAACTCTGAGCGCCTCACAGCTTCGACCGTGAATCTCAATGCTAGCTTTTCGTTTTTACCGTTCTTTGTTTTCGTTCAGACACTCACCAAGGCGTCGAGAGGAACGGACGATACGAGGCGGAGTAATTTGCTTTTGCGGGCGCACTACTTCCGCAGCCTCCGCTCCGTTGCCAGCTATATGAAACGGAGTATAGTGCCTGTGTCTCGGCACTAAACGATTCCACAATAGAGACACGTTCTTACGAACTATCCCTGCCGGAACCGTGCCCCAGGTGACAGGATTCAACAGTAAACATACATTCCCGGTAACGTCACCACACCCCCACCGTTTCTCACAGGGAGGCAACGGAATAAGGTGAACGCATTTCAGCGTCCGCTATACGCGAAAACCGTTAGCCGTGATGAAGCGTACAGCGCGGAATTGGGACAAACGTGCACGGCTCACCTTCGTCACTTAGTGTGCAATTACTGCTGATCGCTCCACCTAACCTTCTATCCAGCGTGAGAAGACATGCACGAAAGCGGAACTCGGGGCAAAGCGTGCTCTGCAACCCCGAATTCAGAGACGAACTGTCTCTCCAGCATCTCAAGGGTGCCCCGTCATGCGCCGGGAGCTGCTTCTAAAAGCGGCCCGTGAACGACCATGCCACTGCATGCCAGCGCATTCTCAGCCGCCCAGAGCATTTTCCGCGGGACACAATGGCCACGGTCGGCCACTCGAAGGGGAGCTTTGCTCTCTTCTGGCACTACGCGTGAACGCGCGCTGCATGCGCCCCAGACACGCAATTTCGGCGACAATGAAGGCCGGGTCGACGGAGAGCGGTCGTTGCGGCTTTCTTTCCACTGTGCACTCCGAACCGCTTTGGCCACGCGGATGTCGCGCTCAGAAACGGCACATTTAATTAGAGCAGCGGTTACATTTTTCTCTATTTATGAAAAACGAAGAGAAGCCCACAAACGCTCAGTGACTGCAGCAGAGCGGTCCAAAAAAGCAGGAAATTGTGACCGCGCCGAAACTAAAGATAGTGTGCGCCCACATTTCTTCCCACTTATCGCCAATGGCCCGCTTGCGCTTCGTTTTGATTGCGGTATAATCCCCGGCCCCCCATTTTTTTCCTGACTTTCTTTATTACATTCAGTTTTAACTTTTCTTCTCAGTGCACTAGTTTACAGCTGTTACCCCCTTTTAAGGCGCTTTGCTTGTTGAATGAATTGCCCTGACGGAAAAGGCTAAACGCAGAGTAGAACTTGAGGGGCTTAACCTGACAGTCGATAGAGAATGCTAGAACACAAAAAAGCATGTTCACCAGTTTTGAACAGAGAATACAAACATACACGCATGATGTTCAAGAGAAGATGCTGAGAAATACGCGCCGAACAAAAAATTTCGCACTCGAAGTACCCAACCTGTGGGAGCTAAACAGATGGGTGCTTAACATGCGGTGCTCGACTAGCCCCGCACAGAAAGCGCGTGCAGCCTGGAGGTCGTCAACACGTGTTTACTCACGCTGCAGACGCTCAGCAGACGACAGCCTGGTCAAAACAGCGTTCCCAGTTCTGCCGGACGAAGTCTGACACGCTTAAATGAAACGGCGTCTAGCATACAAATTGGTGCGTTCCGAGCTGCCATATGTAAACAGTGCCGGGAACACAGGAATGCAGCGAGCCGTCAAGTGAAGCGATAAATCTTTCTCACTCCAAGCGCGCGCAAACAACACGCCAGCCGTCTCATCTGACACGAAGGAATTTTTCATTAGAACGCAAGGTCGGAAAAGAAATTAATGAGGACACTGCCGTTGGCATGCAAGCACTATAATCCATAAGCTGCAGGTAAGTTACAAGCGCAGCAAGCCGACATCGATATCAGCCCGCGATCCACACAGCTACGTTCAGGGCTTAAACAGCGGAATGTGGAGTCAGCGGCGTCGAAACAAGTCAACTAGAAATTATATGTCAGGAGGGAGAGAGAGAGAAAAAGGAGAGAGTAACTGGCGGCACGCTGCCCTAACGTCTGATACTAAGACAACAGATGCAACACAGTCAACGCATGTACAGATGCCGCTAAGCAGGACGAATCAAAAGAATCGTAAACCTATACGGGCCGAGACGGTCTGCGATTCCTTCTCGTTTACAAAACAGCGTCCCTTTCGTCATATGGTGTCAGGCATACGACAGGCATTAAGCAAAGCGAGAGAGGTGCGGAAAGAAAGTATGGAAGTATTTTCGCGGGGTTAAAGACGCCATCGCGACAAGTGGACGCACTGCGAGCGCATCCGGCCAGCGCGCTCACTGCATGACGCATCTCACTCATCGACAGCATGCGCACAGAGCGTGCGTCGCAGAGAGCTCGCCGACGCATTTTGGCGACAAGCAGCGAAAGGGCTTCAGCCTGGAAATCGTGACAACGCAAGCACGTACACCGAGCGCTCCACAAGGACGCCTCCGCCGAGAGCGTATACACACACACAGCAGAAGCAAACACGCACTGAAGCACGTCGACAAATCCAGGAGGAACTCGCTGGGCGCTTGCGGCAAAGCGATCCCGCCAGTAACACACCAAGCAGGCAAAGTTCATTCAACAAATAAATAAATGAGGCAAACCGCACAACGAGGGTTGGAAGCGGTCAATTTGTTAACTGTGGATGTCGCTGCTTTTGAACGCAAGCGTTAAGCATGTGCCGCCGAACGGGACAGGCGGACAAGTATTCCGAACTGACGGCCGGGAGGTGAAGGAAACAGCCTGCGCCTCAACAATAACGGACCATGGAGGAATAGATTTTAGGAGTAGACTCACCTCTTCACGAAGGAGAAGCCGCCCTCACCTTCTTTAGGCCCGCCACAGTAGATACAAGCATGGCGCGATCGTCCTCCATGTATACCTGCTACACCGCGGAAGAGATTTCACCTCTCGCGCGTGTTTATTCTCAACCTCTTGTGCGACGCGTCACTCCCGCAAGATGGGAAATTGCACTCGTCAGTGAAATCTACTCCCCCTTGGGCGATTTCCTCAGGCACATTGGACCATTTTTTTTTTTTACCGCCACCTGACGAAGGCAGCGCAACGGAGATCCCAGTGATTCGTAATCGAGCGCCCCCCCCCCCCCCCCCCCCCCACGTCACATGCACGTGACGCCACGCAAGCCAGCCCTCTCTCGCAGAGGGCATCTTTCAACAAGCGGAACATTATGCGGAATACAGAGATCTCTTCCGGCATTCCCCAAACACTGTATACCGAGCTGCCAGCTTCCTCGGAAGTGACGCAAAACAAGCGCTACACTTGGCACACACTTCTTCGAAAGCAGCGGGCCGCGGGAAGCGCACCACGCACGTGCGAACGAGAGTAGGCGCGGTGGGGGGATACTGCACTCGTCGGGGAAATCCCGCCACCAGCACCGTTATCTCGAGCAGCAACGCAGGGAAAGAGAGAGAGTGGTGGGCGCTGCCGGCTCGGCTCCCAGGCTGCGTGCTACGTGCTACATGGGTGCGGCAATGTCGGCGGCGCCGGCAGCAGCGCGCAGATTATCGCCCCATTGCAGGCGGACTGTGATCCGGACGGGACTCGGTCTCCTTGTGCCGCAACACAGCACGTGACAGGAGCGTGCAGACAACGGCGTGCGTACACACATGCATAGGAAGCACGCATTTAAACTCTTTATTCGCAGAATTGGCGACTAAATGCGTTCACTGGATGCGTTCTCCAGGGAGCATGCGCGCAAGACTATCGCGTACGCAGCAATCTGAATGATGCAATAAAGGGGGGGGGGGGGGGGGGGATGAAAGAAAAGGCGAACCGAGGGCACAATACTGTGGCCATCTAACGCTTATTCAGACGACGTCAGAAAGAACGCCAATTGAGGCAAGTACTACACGAAGAATAAGCGTACAGTATTAAACATTTTTACTTTGTGCAAGAAACAGACGGGTCCTTTCAGGAACACGACACGCTTTACGCTGTCACTTGTAGATTTCTACGAGGGTTTGGCCAACTAATGCGATGCGGGCTTGTCTTCTACCAAGGGTTCTCTCCAACCTCGCTCTTCCCCACCAATTTCTCGTGACTATACATGAGACTCTTCGGAATGACACAGCGGTAACGATCAACTGGAGAGCATACACCTATATCTTTATCAATTGAATCATTTCTCCTTACTCTAAGTGACCATGTTTACCTACCGGTTTTTTTACTGTATTGTATCCATACTATTTCCCCCTGACGAGTGAACTATAAATATGACTGTCTTTTCTTGCCTTACTAGACTATAACCGCATATGCATTTTTGTTCTTATTAGTTCATAGAATCGGATTTGTCATTCTTTCATGCCTTAAATCAAGATAATTTTATGTTCTATCCATCAGGTTGTATGTTCTATCTATTCATTTGTGCCGTATATACGAAATTTTTATGTTGTATTTGAGTCTAGGAAAATGCAATTTATTTATGAGGCTGTACCGTGAGCTGCACTGCGTATTGCATCTTTTTTTCTTGCGTAAGAGTATTGCCGCTGTACCGCTGCCAAGTGCATGGGGGCCTGCGGCTCTGTCAAGCTGTCGTTTGTGACAGCTTTTACTGCCGGACTCCAGCGTCGATCATGAACCCTACGACACAAATAAAGACATTATTATTATTATTATTATTATTATTATTATTATTATTATTATTATTATTATTATTATTATTATTATTATTATTATTATTATTATAAAAGACACGTACAGGAAACGCTGAAGTGCATGAAACAAAACCGCAATGTTTTGCGAACTCGCCCAGCAACAAGTTTTTTTCTTTTGCTTGGCTGGTTGTTTGCCACACATGTCATGGTGTAGGTCTAGCCTGTTACCATCACTCGGACTTTTCAGTGGTTATGACTGAGATTCAGACGAATGATGATGATGATGATGATGACGACGACGGATTTTTATGGCACAAAGGCATATGTGGCCAAAGAGCGCCATGGCACAAGTTATTTTCTCCTACTCAAGGTGCGGTCAAATACCCATTTCCCAGGACTGATTTCACCCCTGATAAGCGGAGCACCAGGCCAGGGGAAAGCTTGTACTCAATGTATACCATCGGTGGATACCCGGCGGCACTGGGGATCGAACCCCGCACCTTCCGCATGCGAGGCGGATGCTCAGACCAATCGGCCGCTGCGCCCAGCTAACAGACCGCGCGGCGCCAGCGTATTTTCGAGGGGCGTGTGAGTGGTGGGCTACTCACGTTCCTCCGGAGCGCAAAAATGAGTTTTATCCCCGTCGGCGACAAAGGGCAAAACGAGGGAAAACATGGCAGCCAAGCAATCAGAACGTTCGCCTATACTCTATGGGCAGCCGCCCTTGGATTTCCCGCATGGCTGCATTCGTTTCGGTCATGTATTGATCGGCATTGCCATAAAATTAGGATCGCATTTTGTCTTCGGGGAGGGGGAGCGAGAATACGATGGCGACGGGAATTCTGAAACAAACGTCAGTGCGACTAGCGGGAGATATACACGTGGAAACACACAGCCGTCCGACCAGCGCCGTCCGTGCAGTAAGCTCCTCGCCAAAATGGAGTATTCTTCTGGACGCCGGAAAACAATCCGAGCACGCGACCAGTCACGGGGAGATATTCTACATCCGCATTCACGACACCCACCAATGCCGCCGGTGCAGCTCATCGGCACGAATTCACGCTCTCGCCCGGCGGCGGCGGCAGCAGGTGTTCGTGACGAGCTCATTCGCCCCGTGCCACGTCGCTTGGCTGCTATAAACGCGCACGCGCATTGTACGAGGCTCTCAGGCCGAGGCGACGCATTGTTCACGCGCACGAAGCAACTTCCACGACGCGAACACCGCGAGTCAATTGAGCAACAATAAGGGAATGAACAGTGCCTGCGCGCCTACAGGGAGGATTACGTCACAGGCGCCCCCCACAGCGGGACCCTCACTACCGAGACGCGTGCTAGGAGCCCGTGCGAAGACTTAAGTGGCACGTTCCTTATTGTCGACTGGCCCTCTCCATCTCTGCCTGCTTTTGTCCCCCTCCCCACAGACACACATACACACACTTTTTTTTTAACTATAGGCGGACGCGGAGACGGGCAACACTCGCGGTTGAAGAGCGCGGTGATCAGCCTCGTTACACGTCGTTACTCTATGAATGCAGGCTGAGCGCGCGCCTAAAAGGGAGCGCCTGCGTAACCGTGACCGGCAGCTGGCGTGCTCGAGCGTGAGCAGACGGATAGAGGCAACAACAAAGTGCGCACTCCAATTCAACCGACGTATAATGCATAGCGCCAGCTTCTCGTGACGACCTTGCGCGCCGATTGCAGCGACTACTGTTGAGGGAGGGAAAAATTCATAACGCGGTGCTTTCGCCAGCGATGCAACTTGTCCACGAGATTCGCAACAGCAGCGCAGCTACTCCGGAATGGTTTGACGAAGACGTTAGTCGGACGGGATACCGTCTTCCGTCGTTTCTGCGTTCGTTTGTATTCGTTTAACACATAATTCACAGCAGCCTTCATCAACTAGCCCAGCAGCAAGTTTTGTTGCACGGCAGCTTGTTTGTGAAAGGGGCATTGCTGAACATTCGGGTAACGAGGCCTGCACATTACCGCGAAGCGTGCAGAGTGCGGCAAACTGACGCTCAGTCGACATTTCCTTTTGCATGACCGCGTGTTCTGTGCCACAGTTGAAATGTGCAATTGCGAAATGCCAGTCACTCCATAGACGTGCCACGGCCGCGGAGATCTAGCGGCCGTGGTTGTGCACTATACGGGCACTGCGCAGCGCGCCTGCTAGTAATCTTTTTTTTTTAATTTTCCAGTAACAACTGCTCTTTAGCTACAAGTCCCTGGGCAGCCATCTTGTCTTTCTACCTCGTCTTGCTGTGAACGGGGGTTGCCGCGTGTTCTCCACAGTATACCGCAGCAGCTTCAGCCAGCGACAACAGCTGCTCAGCACACGTGATCGGCACACGCATCGGGCTCCGCCCTTACAAAAATGGTCTGTAGACAGTCGATAGACTTCTTATAGACTCAGTTGCCTTCCAATAGATATTTATTTTTGTCTACTGATAGTCTACAGGCTGTCGATAGACAGAAGTCTACTAAAGTGTATGATCATAAATCTATAGATTCTCTATAGACTGTCTATAGGGTTTGTATTGCCTATAGACTTATCTATAGGGATTGTCTTAGAGAGTCTATAGACTTTCTGGACAGAAGTTTAGGAATGGTCTATAGACTGTCTAAAGAAATTTTTGTAAGGGCGGTCAGTCCAAGGGCACTGTTCTACTTCCGCTGTCACCGCCGCCGCGATTCGAAAAAAACAAAAACAAAGCAGGCATACACTGAAGAGTAGAGGCAGACGAAAAGGGAACAATGGCGAACGGCCGGAAGAGTGAATAAGAGCAGCCTGCCCCAAATGAGTGACCGCGGGAACCCATTACCTCCACCCACCAACGCCAAACACAACCCACATCTGCAACATGAACTGTTCGCCGTCTATCAGGACTAAGAGTAACGAAATCGCTCACACACAAACGCGGGCCAGCCCGAACGAAACGCTGCTTCCTTGGAAGGAGGAGGGACCTAATGGATTGTCTCACTTTCTCGACACAGAGCTTAATAGACCACTTACGGCGAAACATTTCGCCGTCCTCATAAGCCTCCCCGTCGCGTAGATATCGGAACGCCGCACAGACTCCCGGCCCACCGGACGAAGCCGAACACCTCCGAAATCGGCGGTTTTGGCGGAAGCGACGCACGAATGCGAAAATCAGAAACGGCGCGGCATTTTCCGCGGAGCGACTCGGGAGCGTGGACGGGCGCGCCTCGCGAGCGGGGTTACTACGGGCGCGTGAGAGCACGGAACCGTCCGGCGTCGCACCGTGCGTTTTCGTCCCCGAGCCGATGGATCTCGGGCGAGAACACCTGCGCTTGCTTGCGATCGCGCGATTTGCGTGCCGCGCCTTTCATCGTGGGAGCCGCGTTTCACCTGCGCAGCTCAGTTCGCAGATGGCGCAACAGTCGCAGGCGCGCGCTGAAGGCTTATCCTCCTCCCCCTTGGTACGCGGTGGTCGAGCAGAAAGGGCCCGAAGGCTGGATACAATTCAAGAACGAAGCGGCTTTTCCCCGTCAAAGGACCCCCCTCCAGCCAATGGCGTCGGCTGATCCTCATAAACCTGCTAGCGCGACAATGTAGGGAGTGACCGGTGAAAGGACATAGTCCCCTCGCTGCATTGTCACGTCGCTCCTTGCATTGCCTGGCCAGCAGGTTCATGAGGATCGGCCGACGCCATTGGCTGGAATGGAGTCCTTTGACGGGGAAGAGCCGCTTCGTTTTTGAATTGGATCTATACTATAGCCTGAAAGACTCGCGGTTGGCGCTCGGTTTAAGACACACCTGCGCAACGAACACGGCACGTAATCCTGGGAAGCAACCGATGAGTTCACACTACAGGAACAGCTGCAGCATCGCAAACACCTTGAGAGGCACATGCGCCAGCGAAATAAGGGCGGAGGATCCGTTGGCCTACATTTCATTTCATAAGCCGCATTATTTCCACATGTGGTGCGAGCAACACGAAAGAGGTCATTAGATTCGCTTTTACAAAAATGAGGTAAATTTACTCCTGCATCGAACTAAGTTTACGTAATAAAGGGATCAAGCGTCTCTAGGACAACTCATACAAAAAAGGAAAAACAAGCATCCTTCTCAGCCACACTTTTTATGATCGCTGATTGCACGTTACTGAAGCGCTCCCTTCCGTACCGCTTCTACCTGTACACTCATGAGGCATAAACAACGTGTCTCATCATCATCATCAGTCTGGCTGCACCCACTGCAGAGCAAAGGCAACAGTGAGCGGAACCCACCCTTACACCGCCCTCAATAGATACGGCTCTATCACACGCATCAGGTCACCGCCCGAGTGTGCTCATGAAAATTCAAGACGAAATGCATTTCACGCTCACCACTTATCGTTTCTCGACGGAATGGAATTCCGCAAACCCGGCGCACGGCGTTCACGTACCGCTGGCCGGACGCGATCTGGCTGCTTCTCGGCGACGATCGGGAGTCCTCGATTAGAGGTGAGAGGAGTATGCACTACACATAGACACAAGTGAGAATGAAAAGTGTTCCAATTCAGATGCCCCGGTCAGCGCAGAGTTGGCCCAACGTGCGAAACGAGTCCAAGCGCGGCCTCGGCGGCGACCTTATAGTATCGCAGTACTCGCCACAGCGGCAAAAGCAGCGAACAAAATCGCCAGATTAACCTCGCCGCCGTTTGCGAGTTTTTACACAAGCTGGCCAATTTTCCAGAGCACACGCGGTCGGCCGCTGACGCAAAGCCGCAGGGAAAGGGGGAAGCGGTTCCGGCCATTACCGATCCAGCAGGCCGCTTTCGATTGCTTTACGGTTTTTTAGGCACGACGTCCGGGGGAAAAGTGGAGCGCCTTTGTACTCAATCTACGACGTACTGGCCTCCGGAAGGGTCGAGCTCAGAGTGAAACCGCGCCAGAAATTTTCGGAAATAAGCGGGCGTGTTTTGGGTCAAGACGCGGACGACCGGGGCATTGTGACGGATGACGGAATGTCACGTTACGCTCCATTTTATACCTGCGGAACGAAGCAATCTCGAACAACAGGGCATGCAGTGGAATGTCGCTGTAACAGCAATTCCCCATAACATAAACATTTTGTGCATGAAATTAAAGAATTCGGAACTCGCACGGCGGACATATATGTCAGTAATGTGCACATGGGTATGTTCTACGCAGATGGAATTAAGCTGTCGAAAATGATTATATTCAAAAATGAAACCGCAGTGCAGCGCCAACAATATAGAAGGATGCGCTGGGGCAGCCACACGCGATCGAAAGCCAGTCAGACAGCTCGCCGTGATAGCGTGCACGTACCTCAGCATACTAGAGGAAATTACGTGAACTGTACGTAACAGCTCAGTTTACCTTCAGGTTGCATGCATGCACAACGAAAGGGTGTAGTCCTCAGTGCCTGACGCAGCATCACCGTGCTACAATTCCGGGGTCCACGCCAGTGTTGAGGGAAGTTCATGTTTTTCTCAGCTCTCTAGGAATCCAAACTCCAGCTCTCCACTGACGCCGACATGATCGAATTGCGCTCGTCATCCGCTACCGTCGTCACCGCCAGCACCGCGGGAGAGAAAACTTTCCGAAAGAAGCAGCCAAGTTAAGGAACTCAGAACTGACTTTCCAGTTTTCGCGGTCGAACTTTGCACGCATTCTAGGAGAGCGCGGGCTACGGACATCGAGACTCAATTTCACAGTGGCGCTCGCCGCGCACGCAGCGCATATAGCCAAACAGTTCGCCAAAGCAAGCTCTACGTGGGACAAGCGGGCAGGCGTCGTTGAAAATCACGACCCTCGGAGAATCGAAAAACGACCACCGCCGCCACCAACCTGGTGGAAAGAAGACGCGCCGCGGGCTCTCATGTCTCGGCCGTGCCTCCGGGAAGGAAGAGGTGAAGGGGCGGGATGGGACACGCAGACGCCGCAGCACCCGAGTCTGCAGCAGCAGCAGCGGTAATCGTTTCCCGCTTATCCCATCAGGCGCGTTCCAGGAGTAGCAGCAACGCGAACCAACGCACGCACGCACGCACACACAGAGCGACGCGGTGCGCCCAGCCGTCGGCAGCAACGGGGTGCAACAGCGTCTCCGAATTGGATCCAAGTGCCTCTCGACCGCCGGCAGCGGTCCGGCCCGGCCGGCTGGCTGGCTGGCCGTCAGGACCACGCCCCCCGCTCCATTGCGGGCCAGTGAACGCGAGAGAGAGAGGGTTAAGGGGAGAGGTTCGCCACCCCTACTTACAGGCACCCCTCCCCCCGCGGGCACAGGCGGTGGTGTGGCGGGTGGTGGTCGCGTCAGCAAAGCGAAACTATGTCACCTCGCCGCAGCCGCCGGCGGTGCCGCGGCCGCAGCAGCGAGGCGCGCAGTTCCGCTGCGCCGGCCTCGCTGGCCTGTGACCGACCGTCCCTCTCCTCGCGTCACCGCCTCGAGTAGCGGCGCAAGGTGGTGCTGGCCTTTTCCACGCGCGAGCACCGGCTTTCCTTTCAGCTCGGCCACAGGGCAAGCGCGAAACAAGCTGAGAGCACGTCGCCGAAGAAAGCGCGCGGGCCGTGAGCCGTTGGGCGAACACGGACGCGGTCGCTGCTATACGTTTCAATTAGCGCGATAAGCGCCCGCGCACGCACCACGCTGCTTGTTGCAACCGAAGAACGCAGGCCGTCCCTCCTCGCGTTTGCGCGTAGCCTTTGTTTTGGGCCAAGACCCACGAGTCCCAGTGCTCGGTCTGAAGACGAAACTCGAGGTATCGCTTTAACAGCGCACAGCCTGCAGGAGTGCGCAGACACAAACACGTAGGCGGAATTGATAAACGCCCAAGAGATGCCGCAACTGCGGCTCCAAGGCACGCACACACGACTAACCATTGAACGAGGACGCAATTATCTCTCATACGTCCCCCGAAGCGCGCAGCACGCAGCCCCTGCTTACCCAATCGCTTTCGAGTGCCGAGACAGCACGCATATATTCGCCCCTGCTCTTACACCCTCACGCACTGACCTTAAGCACGAAAGCTGACGCGACGCGCACGAGACGAATCATCAGGCGAGTGATCAGACTCCACATGAGCGACACGAAGATGGACTCGCTTTCAGGAAGGTAGCCGACCCGCACATGCCGGTGCAGTCGGGACTCTTCGAATGAACGCACCGCTAGCGCGACATGGCGCCGCCTTAACCAGAGGAGCACTTCACGTAGGCAATGCATACACGCAAAGCGGAGATCGGGTCAAGAGTGAACGCGTAACGAGTGTTTAAAAAAAGCTTGCAAAAAAATACACGATATGATCGACTTGACAGATTCAGAACGTCCATTAAACGCAGGATAGTTTACAGGCTTCGTGTTTTAACCATGGCCGTAATCGAATGCTAACTAGGCGTTGACTCAAAGCCTGGCCGCTTGCAGTCATAACTCGATCACGCCGATAGGAGAGGCATCGAACTTGGACCTATACTGAACGGCATCCGCAATATTATCATCATTTCGGACGGCCTTGTTCGTAGAACTACGCGCACAATCGCGCCGTACGTGCATCAAGCTATAACAGGCGTTTTGCGAGGAGTTTAGTGCGAACGCAGGGCAGCAGCAAGACAGCGTGCGGAGATACCCACGAGGGCACAGCAACGGCAGTCCGGAAACCGAGACAAGAGAGTGCCGTTGTGTGTCCTTCCGATGACCTTGCCCCTTTATTTAACCCTGTTTGGTATTTGCGTGCATATTTCGTATTGCAAGCCCCCGACTTCACCAAGAGCAACAGTAGCACGTCGGTAGAAAGGCGCACAGGAGATAAGTAGCGAGGCGACCACGTACACAACGCAGCAGCAGGTCAGGGAGGAGTCAACTCTGCACGAAGAACGCAAAAAAAAGTAGGCCCAAACCGGGTCTACCCACGAACGAATTTTTTTTTTCTTTTCGCGCACTGCCAAGCGGTACCGACAGACATCGCGGGCGAGCATACACGCGTGCGGAGCGGCGGCGGTGGGGGAGGAAAAATAGGAAGGAAGAAACAATCGAGGAAGGGCCTCGCTCCGAAAAAGCGAAACCGCCGCGGACGATTTCGGGGCATTTTCTCTCCATTCTCTCCGTCTCTTGTTTTGTTTCCTCCAAAGGAGAAAGGCCTCGCCCCGCGTGCGCAGAGAAAGAGGGGCGGGGTGGAGAACAACGGCGTGGGAACCAGGAAGCCCTCCGGGACTCCGCGCAGCTAGTACGACGGCCGGTGGGCACGAAACAGCCTGCGCACACGACACCGCATAATACAGCGCATATAGCGTACACAGTCAAGCCGTCACCATCACGCAAGTGCCGCGTGTGCCGTGATTGCGCCCCAGCACGCCGAGGCGCTCAACGTCGAAAGTACATCGCCTGTTCAGGAAACCCTATGCGATTTACCGAGAGGGCTTTGCGTTGTGTTGGATTTTACGGCACAGTGCTGTCATGCGCCAAACGTGCCAAAAGAACTGAAAGTTTACTGTGTTGCGGTTTGTTTCGAACATCTGCTTCTTGCGCATCAGTCAGGACGATGCGGGTTTCTCACTTCGAAACGAAAGGAAGTGCGCGGTTTGCGGGAGGCGTACGACGTCTGCGACCAAACAGGGTCGACGGAAGGTGAAGTTGAGGCGCGGCGTCCCGCGACTGGGCCAAGACACGCTTTACGCCGATCGACCCAGTGGTCCCGCGACGGGACATCGCAAAAGATTTCGAAGTGCTTCGGAAAACTTGTGCGGGCTCGCGAGCGGTTTAAAATGGCAAGCGAAGGCAGCCAGACAGCGAACGAGACACCACGCTGAAAGGCGGGATTTTCAGGAGCAGGCCTTTCGCCTCCGGGAGACAGCTAGCTGCCGACGACGGTGAGGGTGCTCTGCGAGATTAGCCGGGAGCGGAACAGGACAGGCAGGCCTTGTATAACAGGTCGGGTGAGCTATACACCGTCGCTACGGGGCGTGCAGTTACGGAAGGGCGGGGGTTAGGATTAGTTACTACTAATTAAATTTCGCGATGGGATTGTGAAGTGAATTTCGAAGACGGCTGCACGCCATGCACAGTAAGATGTGCAGCTCTCAGTTTTATCATTTCTTTTTAGTAATATATCACGCCAGCCTCAATCAGGCGGTTGCTCAGCGTCCTATGCAGGACCGCAGTGGTCGAGAGTACGCGCATGCGCACAGAACGCTTGCCAGTTGCAGCGTCGTCTGCTCCACAGAGTTTCTCAGCAGGGTGAAGTGGCGCCACCGTCTTGGATTTGGCTTGGATTTGTGTTGGGCCGAAAACGAGGATTGTGCCTCGAAATTTTGTAGCTGCGCCACTATGCTCCTCTGGGCACAGGTGAAATTATTTTAATGCGTTTTTCACTTCAATGAATTCGACGCAAGCGAAATAGCCTGGTACCGCATGGGGAGACCGTCACAGCATTTCGTCTTAGAGGTCTGCCGCGAGAGGAGTCGTATATAGTTACGGCTGAATCCACGCTTCATGTCCAACAGTAGCCAAACCATATATGACACCTTTTGCGTCTTTCAATGCATTTCCACTATCCCCTCTTGCAATGCATTAGCAGATGCACCATTGAAACCATGGAGTGAATTGGCATGTTCTCTTAAATGACGGTGTAGGCACGGTTAGTTTACCCTATGTAAACACGCCTGCAGCTTAGAGGGATTTTGTAAACAGCGCCCACTGTACACCCAACAAACTTGGTTGTATGCTTGATATCACAAACTGGTTTTTTGCCCAACTCCTGCTAGTAAGATGCGCAAAAACTTGACTGCTTGCGGGGGCCAGTAAAGACCACATCTGCCCCGAACTTTTCCGCCACTCTTTCCAAACTGTGAGATGCTGTGGCTGTAGGGCTACAATTCAAACTTCTTATTCTGCCTTTTTTTTTTCTTGACACTACTGGCGTTGATTCGTGTTTCTTGTCGACGCAATATCTTTAGCAGGCTATCTGCCACAGAAGTGAGAACCGACGCAGGAAAACGAGCCTTCTTGAAACGTTCAGCTGGAAGGCGAAAACTTGAACATACTCTTTGGCAACAGGACTGAAAAGCGCGGCTCTAAACGACAACGAAGCAATTCCACGTTTCACGATTTTAGGAACTGAAGAATCAAATGGCAACAGCGCCTTAGTCGAATGTGTCATATATGCCCAACAAGTGCGGCTAGTCAAGTTAAAAAATTGAAGAGGACACAAACTCCGCCTTAAGTGTATGGTTAATGCCCACATAGCGGAATCGGTAATTCTCTGTACTTCACATGCATAGGTCCATGGAAGTCCTCATACCACTGCTGGCGCAGTGGTGCAGTGGTTAAGCGATGCGCCACTGCCCTGCGATGGCAGGTGCTGCCACCGGTGAGGCTTGTGCGATCAAAAGCAACTCGCGACCAATTACTAATTTAAATGGCGCCTGCCACGGTAGGCAGTTTGCTCACAATTCGGCGGGCAGGTAGTGATAACGCCGCCAAAGGTCACGCGACCTATGTGGCCCGCCTCTTGGGAGTTTTCGAGGGCGTGTAAAAACTGCAGACAGTGATGTTGTGAAAGGTCAAAGTTGAATTTTAAGGACAGAAACTGATGAGAACGCCTCCAGAACCTTGTCAGCGATCAAAGTAACATCTTCGTCCACGTACCTAAAAATAATAATTAACCACGCGTTCATTAACAGCCTTCTGATTGAGAGCGGGGTAAAGTTTCCCTAAAAAGATTTCGCACAATACAGGCGCAACACAAGAAACGATACAAATTCCGCATTGATCATTAAGAGCTACAAACCTCTTACTTGAATTCCACTACCATCGGTTTTAATGAAAAATTAATGACGGTCAGCACGCACCCTGCAGGTTAACCGTGCTGGCGTCAGACGTGTACGTACAGACGCAGAGGGCAGGAATCGAAGCCGCCTTTCACACCGCATGCAGTCGCCGCGGCTGCCTTTAGCGAAACAGCTGCCGCGAGAGAACTCGGAGAAAAAAATAATGTGCCCGTGAAAACGTGGACCGACTGCCTGCTGACAGTTCAGACATTAGCTTATTTTGAATAGAGAGTTTCAGCATAGCGAATGCGTACTAGTGTAAACGTATACTGGATTACCGGACACCAGCTCCAAACGCGCAGTTGCACCTGTTGGGCGAGCGCTTGCTATTGCGCATACGCAGCCTCAGGTACCACTGGCTGTTTACGTATACTGTAGTGAAACTTCGATATGCCAAAACTATCAGCCGTGTGCTACTATAGCGATCTACGTCCCCATACCTACAGCGCTAAGTCGGTACGGCTCTACGTCTCTACAGCGCTACGTATAGCCGTGTATTGCATTGCTACTACTAATCCGCTACCATACTATGAAACTTTGCTGCGAGCTGCTACTAGTAAGTTGCGCTAAATATAATAGGGGAAGACGAAAACGAGTGCCGGGAAGACCACACGCGCTGCGAAGAAAGTCGCAAAGCCGAAGTCGCACTCACCGCGCGATGCTTGCATGGCGGAGAGAAATGCGCTGTTTGTGAGACACGAGTGACAGGTGCGACAGTGCCCGCGGTCCCCTCCGCCAAGTTCATTGTGAAATGACCCCTCCCCCTCCCCGCTGCCCTTCAGCCAGCTGCGGGTGATCATCCGCAAAAACAGCCGCGCCGCAGGATGTAGTACGCAGCCCATGCCCTCCGGAGATCGGCTTCCACACACACACACTGTGCATAGGCGAGCGTGCCTGGCGAGTCGGCGGTGCACCGGCGACCAAATGAACCGTGTCTCCTCCTCCGGCCGGGCCTCTCACATTCTAGCTCTGTCCGTGTGGAGCGATACTGTTTTGCTCCGGGCCGGGTAGCGTGCGATCAGCCTATTACGCGCAGCGCGTCACTGACGGCGCGACCTTTTCCGCTCACAGAGGTCACCACGTCCGCCCCGATGGCCAGCGCGCATTGCCACAGGCCACGTGACTGTCATGTCGCTAGCGGAATGCACAGGATGAGGTTGCGTTAGAAGGGAATATCATGCAGCTATGCTCTATGTCACACTGTCATGCGCAATGCGTTCAGCACAATGCGCACTGCGCTGGCATGCGGCGTCCCAAGGTTCCCACAAACGAAACGACGTCATTCGACGCAACAGGCCCTTCGCGCATTGCAATTGTCATAGGCGATATATTTTCGGGCAACAAACCAACACGCGCAATAAAGCGGGCATTCCTCTCTGCTGACTTTCGTAGCTATTGTATCGACATCGAAGAATGTTTTCCGTTCAGTAATGTCGAGTAACTTGCCTGTGAGCTCTGCAGAAAAATTTGCAGCCGACCGACCCAGGTGGCTCAAGCTTCGGCTACTGAGTACAAAGTTCGCTCAGTCAAATACCGGCCACGGTGGCCGCATTTCGGCGGCAGAAAAATGAAAAAAGGCGACAATTTTCTGTGCGATGCCACTGTACGTTAAATAACTCCGTCTGTCCTTCCCCCCCTTCCTTTCTTTTTTTCTTTTCAACTTATGATTCATGGCACACTTTTTGAATACAAAAAAAAAAAACACTCCGTCTGGATATATTGACCCTCGCAGTCCATCTCCATGCACCCGCCACATTGCCCATGGCGGCCAAGATCCAGGCCAGCGCTGCGTGTGCTACGCGAGATCTCCAAGGCGCACACTCCACGCGATCAGGCCTGACAATGCGAAGCGGAGCGCGATGTCGCCAGTCAATCACTGTAGAGTCGCAACAAACCGAAACTCAGCGCATGAGCAGCGCAGGAAGTGCAAACGCAACGTCGGCTGGTGACGTGTTGCATTCACTGCAGAGCCTTTTTCTCGTGCTGAGCGAAGAAGCGAAAGGTAACGCCGGCCGCAGTCTGGCTGAGCATCGTTTCGAATTGGCCGCCGCAGTGACTGCAACACGGCGCCAGCGGACGTTGCATTTGCACTTCCTGCGCTCCTCATGCGCTGAGTTTCGGTTTGGTGCGAAAAAAAAAAAACGATAATTTTTCGCGCTGCAGGGGCGCAGAAAATAACTTTTTCTCCGCTTTAAGGACTGATCAGGTATTTGTCTTCTCAGTGTCTAAATAGTAGTCATTGACAAAAACCGCCAAACATCGTTAATTAATAATAATTTGGCCACCATGCAGTACATGACGGCAGGGAGCCCACAGTAAAAGCTGTCCTATGACAGCTTAACTGCGCCACGGGCACGTACCCGCCCTTGACATTTGGCGGCAATAGAGTGGCTGGAAGCACGAGGTGAATAAATGGAGAATTATGCAGTCTTGTGGTACAATTTCAAAAGTAGCAAGCAAAAAATACAACACAAAACAAAAAGAAATACAATTATACAAGAGCAAAGAATACAAATTCAAACATGGGGTAGATTAAAAGTTGTTCAGTAAATTTCAGTTAATCAGCAAGGTAATTAGCACGTTTTTTTTTACAGTCACTGATGTCTGTTGCAACTCAGATTTTCCTCGTCTAGAGGTATTCTTTTTTTTTTATCGAAAAGACTACATTTAGAATTTTTGGAAGTGTTCGCTGAAAAACCGGATATATCGGATATTCAAGAAAGCGCATGCACGTAGCAGATGACCTCGCAATGGTCACCACTGTGACCATTGCGGCGCGCTCTCTCTCTCCTCCATCCCGGGAGAGAACAGACACCTTCTCCGCCAGTGTTTATTGTCAACAAAGAAAACGAGTATCCTCGGTGCAATTCAGTGACCGAGACTCGCACTAAGTAAAAGGACATAGCGGAGTCTTCATTTTGTTTTCTCCCCCGCACTGCTGAAGAATGGAACGACCTGTCCAAAGATATCGCTGCCATCACGTGCTCGCCCACATTAGCCGAAACCAGTCAATTGTAATCTCTGCACCCGCCGCTTACGTAACACCCACTACCGGACCCATAAAGGCAATAAGATAAAATGAAGTCAGAGTTTATTTCGCGAACGCGCAGCGTGAAATATGAAGGCCAATGCAAGCATACGAAGCAACTCCATCCCGTCTCGTACGACGACTGTCCGGCAGCCGAGCCGGACCGCTGCTGCAAGCATGCGACGGAGTCGCGCAACGCAGCTCCTCTCGGCGGCGGCAGAGTGGCGCGCGACTACGCCGTATGCGGAGTAATGAAGTGGCCAACGACGACGAGCTGCCGCGACTGAGCGGCGCCGCCAGTCGCGGAATCGAATCGATGCTCCGGGCGCGGCGACACACACGTGTCCGGCTGCCGCGGCGCACATGCAAGCTGTTCTCGAGATGGAAGTGCAGCAGGAGGGGGGGGGGGGGGGGGGGGGGGGGGGGGGGGGGCTGACTGCCAGGGGCAAACGGGGCGAACGCTGCCGCACGCGTTCCAGCGCACACCTATTTGTTTTTCTTTTTTGGTCACACACATACCTTCCCTTTTGTCCACTCCCTACACAACAGTATTCTCGTCGAAATAACGAGAAAGATGAGGCAGTTAGTTCCCTTGCCGGATCAATATTTGATCGCATTCATACCAGACGCTGAAGTTTTGCTATTGCTTCTGTGGATCTCTGAACGTCAGCGTGACCGCAGCAGATTGTCGTACAGTTGATACGCGTAAGCGAAGAACGAGACACCGATCTGCCGACAGGTGACATTTGTGCGCAGTCGAATCTTCCTCGAAAGGTGCCGCGTGAGTCGCTTCCCCGACGAGTCTGTGGGAACGGGAACAGGCGCGACGAGAAAAAGAAAGTAATGCGCGGATGCAGCCACCTCGTATGCGACAACGCGGAAGGCAGGAAAGGTACAAGCCCGCACTGGTCCAACAGATTCGAGAGCGACTTCACGGACATTGAGCATGTCAGACACATAAAAAACAGCAACGCTATACTAAACAGCGATGGCGCACAGCTCGACATACGTTTTCTAGGAACTACAACGTCATGCAGAACATTGTTACCTCCCTGTCGAAGCACGAAGCAAGGCGAACAGACTGCAGCTCTGCAGCTCTTGCAGGGCGCGTAGAACATGCGGCTCCCGACAGTAACCACTGCGGTAAGCGAGACCAGCTCAGCACGAAGCTACACCTAAGAGAGACCGGTTCGCCGCGCACAAAGGCCCCTCGCAAGGTTCCCCGGCCTCGAACCGCCAGGCGAGCGTCATCACATTTTCCCGATCGAACCCCAGCGCGTGGTGCTTGTCCGTTCAACGCAGAAAGCAAAGCGCAGCAACAATAGGCGAAAACCCACCCCGTTAAACACTACGGCCATCGCGTGCAGGGCGACCACGCGCGCCAACCAAAGCCAAAGAAAATAGAAACCGTTCTCTGTTATTCTCTCCCTGACCTGCCCGCCACCAAAGGAGGCTCCAGCCAGATTGGTGACGCGCATATGCAAGTGCGTGCAGCGACAAAAAAAGGGAAGAGCAGCTTTGTTGGTGGCTGGCGGTGCGCATCGCAGCACCAGCAGCAGTGAGAAGAAAACGACGCGGCGCGTGAACGCGTCTTCTCTGGCCGCGCACACACGGCGAGAAAATCCTGTCGCCTTGCGCGGCGGCTATACCTGTGCGTGCGCGACGGGCGTCGAAAGCGCAGCTGCGGTTGCGCCTCGGTGTGCATGTGGAGCGGAGGTGCCTTTTTCGGGCGACGCCATCTCCTCCTCCTTTGTTAGCCGCGCGGACGAGATTATCAGTTTGAGGCGAGCCAAGCGTGTATCGCAGACCGCCCATGTAACACACCCTGCAGGGGTCTTTTTTTTATCGCGTTAGAAAGAAAGAACGATATTGTCGTGCTACTGTTTGCGCAGCGAGCTACAAGTTCCAGATGGACAGTTGCCGGTGCCTCCTTTCGAGTAGCCCGAGCGCCTGACACACATACGAATTGCCGTTTACCTGAGCCACTGGGTGTATTGGCAGCTATACTGTATGCACAGCCTGACATACACGCAGGGTTTTCCAAGCCGACGCGACAAAACAACAAAAAATTATGGGAGCATTTTGCCAATTTAAAACACGGCAAGGCGAAAGCCTTTGGCCTTGCCGTCTGCGATTCTAGCTTCGCAGGTCCCCATACCAGTGGCACCTTGCCACACTTTCGATCTAGACGCCGTTGTTGGCGCTTGCGGTCTGTCTCTCTGGCCTTCTTCTCTGGCTTCTGGCTTCTCTGGTGGTGGCGCGCAAGTGGCGCAACCAGCGAGCGCGCCGTTACCATGACGACCTCGGGTGTGACGTCACTCTCTCCCATCGCTATATCGAAGTACGCGCTGTATCGACGCATTTGGTTGTTTGTTTATTCATTATAATTGGCTATAACTAATTAACTAATAATTCTGCAGTCATCCAACCTGGCTTGGGGGTTACATTTTGTCCCCTCTGTCTGATACTACCATTCTTTTTCTGCCATACTGATTAGTTGCCGCGTTATTCGTGGAAGACAGAGTTACACCGGACGCACGAGTATGAGCCATTAAAGGCTTTCGCCTTAACAAACGGCTCGAGACTGGAAGGCAAGAAAACTGTCCCGATCTTTCCTACGCGCATCGCGGCACACGCAATACGAGGAAAGAAAGCAGAAAAACAAGAACATTATATGACGGCGACAAACAATCATCTCGCGCTTATGACCACTCAAGACTGCGCTGGGCCTCAGCTGCGCTTTTCGCGCGGCGTTACCCCTTTAGCCGAACGGACGGCCTGAGCGCACGTGGCGCCTCCGTACTCTCGAAGCTCGCTGCCCGGCCTCTCTGGCCGAGGCTAACTTCATTGCTGCGCATGTGCGTGGCCGCGAATCGTATTTACGAATGCTGGTTCGCATTTCACTGGAATCCCCGTTGTTCAAAAGTTGCGGATGCGATGACGGAATCTGCCTCTGGTCCCTGCTGCCGCACACAACGGTGGGCCCTCTGGACGGCCAGCCGGACACCACGGCATTTGTGAGGCTAAAATATGCTTGGGCCGTAGTTACATTACCCTCTAGTGGCGCACAAAGTTGCTCGACTGCTGCAGTACACCTCAAGTCCACAGGCGGAAGGCACCACTTTATTACAGACCTTACATGCGTCTACAGTGCACGTGCGCTCCTCCCCACATTTTGGTCCGTTTGTCCCCCTTCACCCTCCACAGAGTAGCCAACTTGATATAGGTATAGCTAGAGACTCCCTGCCTTTCCTTCTTCTGTTCTCTCTCTATGGCGCCGTTAGAGCGATGGGACGGCGTTCCTTCCAAGGCGGGACAAACATGGGAGCGTGCACTTATGCTTCCGTTAATAACCGCGTAACGTGACACCAGCCGAGCCTGCGCCAATATGCGTCAGCAATATACCACTAGCGGTTGCTGTAAGCTGCACACAAGCGCTACGTGAGTCGGTTATTAAGTCACGTAGAACACACGTGTGGTGCACTGAACGAGTCCGCCGAAACGAGGCAAGCTTGCGGACCGGCCGAGTCTCGCCACGACCTGCGCCTCCCTCTCAGCCACCTTTCGCCTCAACAACGACCTCCTACCAAAACACTCGGCACGCTGCTAGGTATAAATGTAGACACGTAAACCAAGTCGCTGTGCAGCCTTTCAGGGCAAATAACTTCAGACAAGCGCTACACCCAGTAGAACAAAAAAAAAACATTTTTTCTCCACTAACAGCGGTGACCCACTCTCGCCTAAAATTGCGCCCCAAGCCGGTAGTGCGCGTCTTCTGGGTCCATGGCGCTTCACACCATACAGCCGCTAAGTTCCGTAACACAAACCCGCAAGCGTAAAGTTTCGGTCTCCACGAAGGAAAAGGGCGTGATAAACACTCTACGAAAGAACATGCACCTCGCTTTTGTCGGTATCTTTTTTCCCCGTCCAATCATCGCAAACCGGCGACGACCACTCGTGGTAACCAGCAAAATAAGGAGCAAGAGAACAGAAAGTAAAACGAGGGACAGCGGAGGCGACGACAGGTTCTCGACAGTTCGTAAGGCGCACGCGCGCAGGTTTTTCCGCGTCGTCCCGCTTGCATACATACATAAGCGAGCAGCACGCGTCCCCGAGAGGAGGCGCTGCGATGCGCGAAGTGTGGCACGCATACAGTCCGCGTGCCGCGCGCGCACAACGCCGAGACCCCGCGCACTGCCAGCACCGCGGCTGGCTGGGGGCGAGAGCAGTTCGGGCGTCGCCCCCGGTTCCGCGATTCCGCAGGAGCCGAGAATTTTCCGGGACCGGCACTCACCCTCTCCAAGAAAGAGCATCTTCCATATCGGCACGCACGGCCGCGTTTCCCATGCGATACAGCGGCTGCACTCGCCTCACACTACTGATAGAAGTTACTCTTGGAAGTCGAGAAACGACCAAAAAGTCACGCCCAATGCTCTCTCACGGCTTGTCGCTTAGTCAGGAATATGGACTCCGCAGGTGAACCAGAGAAAACTATGCAAGGGCCGCCGCGGTGGCTCAGTGGTTATGGTGCTCGGCCGCTGACCCGAAAGAGGCGGGTTCGATCCCGGCCGCGGCGGTCGAATTTCGATGGAGGTGGAATGCTAGACGTCGGTGTACTGTTACGACGTCAGGTGGTGGACATTATTCCGGAGCCCTCCATTGTAGCGTCCCTCATAGCCCGAGTCGTTTTGGGACGTCAAACCACATAAGACCAAACTATATGCAAGATGCCGTCGTCTCTGCTGAAAGAAGAAAGCTCGTAGTGTAGAAACGACGGCATTGCAAGGACGCTTACGGCGTCGTCTGCTTCTGACGGGGGCCACTCGTTCGAACCCACCACAGGGTTGCATGCAAAGCCGCGCAAACCTATACAAAAGGATTTAAAAAACTGACGATACTGCGATAGGAAACAGCGATAAGGATGGATGATGCGCAGGGCAAACGTTCATTCCCACCTCGTTGCGACTGCAAAGCCAAGCAGAGCGGGCGAATGCCGGCGAACGTGTCGCGTCGGCCCGTCCCGCATACGCACCCTGTTTGGCATTCGTTGATCCTTCCATGGAATCTCCCCGGCTGCAGCAGTAGTCAAAAATGCTCACTGACGTCACTGTTATAAATCTGCGCATAAAATACGTGATCGAAGCCGCGCACAGCGTGACGCTACGGATCCTCACCTACCACCAGAGATAGAGAGAGGCGCTCAGTGGGAACAAATGCGCTGGCACCTACAGTCACCCGAAGGGCACAATATCAACAGCGAGGAATTTGTGTGAGAAGGCGAAGACCTCCGGAAAGGACGTATTTCCATGACGTACACGCACAGATGCCTGCACTCTGCAGCCTTTCGTCGCTTTCCTGGAGAAATGCCAAAGCAGCAGACGCTGTTCTTGAAGAGAACTCAGACAGCCTCAGGCCCCGCTTGAAAGCCTGCCGCATGTATCGCGGGCATTGTCCTTATCGAAGAAGCTGCAGCGAAAGGGCGACACAATAAGTGCACGAACTCGAGGTGCCCTGCACAAATAACGGACGCGGCAGCCAGAACAATTTTTTTTGTGTGCTCGTTGTGCAATGTAGGTCACTGTACCAAAACAAATATCTATATCTGTTTCTCCCGAGATCGCTGGATACAAAACAATGCATACGACAGGTGGACTGTACGCGTGCCAAACGCGAGCGGAAGTTGATATAGAAGTTAAGAAATCAGTGCAGTCTGATTACGCAGCACCGAGAACCAGGGAATTTCCCGAGGTGGGCATTGGGGACAAAACAGCCGCATACAATACGACCCAAGAGAGCAGATTGGCCTTGATTAACGCGTGTTCTTTTCGTAAATGCTACACAGGACACCGAGATTAATTTCTCGGCTTCCTGTACAAGTTCACTTGCAATGCTCACTGGCTGTGCTAGTGGTGACGTACGGCACTCTCGCCCGAGTGCTCTGGGTGGGACTGCTGGGTGTAGTGGTCCGCAGAAATACCGGGCCCGAACTCTCGGGCTTGCCTGCTTCGATGCTACAACGAGTGTACCTCGATAGAGGCGGCTGTGCCTACCGGACTCCCTCCAGGGATCCAGCCCAAGACCCAGGGGGACGTTGGATTCGACTCATCGGCCCAGAAGGTTGTTTTTAAAGCGCTGTCTCCACGTATGAAATTCAGCGGCTTGGGTGACCGCATATGCCCCCTGTCGTCCTTCGTGCCTCCTCGGTGCACTTCAGCAAGTGTAGGGGTGCGAACTGGCCATTATGCATGGTTAGCCACTTTACGTTTGCCTTCATTTCTCCTTTCCCTTCCTCCAGCTAAGAGTGGCAGATTAGCCCCAAGCTACACATGCTCCCCCTCCTCTTGTTATTCAAGGAGTAGCGAGCATCCCGCGAGTATATAGGCTTAACGGCGAAGGAGTCCTCCCGCCGCCCGCACACTCTGTTATCCCTGCCTGCGACAAACTCACAGTCTCTCGGAGAGCGCAAGCGCAAGGCCTCAGCGTAAATAACCTAAGACACCCGGAAATAAAACCGGTGAAGAACAGCGTCCGTAGTAGAATCCGACACTTTGCTTCGTAGTGCGTGGAACCATCAATGTGATCGCGCCGTGCGGCTCCGCCCTCCCTTCCATATCTAGAGGAAGCCTTCGGGACGGGACAGAGTGCCAATGGGTACGAAAGACAAGGAACCGCGGCGGCGGCCCAATCTGCGGGCAATAAAAGGCTCATTTTCGAAGCGGGTCCCAGTCAATCTCTGAGAGGCTGCCCCTTCATAAAAGGAGATAGACAGGGAGAGCCAACAAGTAGCCGTAAGACTGTTCCGAAGCTCGATGGAGGTTTCTAGCGCGAGGGAGAAGGCTCGCGGAAGCGGTGAGGGAGAACGCCATCCGCTGGCGGCCAGAGATAACGCGCCTGCAACGAAACGCCGCGCTCACCTCGGCCCTCGAAACGAACTCCGCCGAAGCCACAATGAGCAGAATCTGGGCTCTGCTATAGGCTTCCCTGGTGGGTCTCCGCTGAGAGCGACTGGGCACCGCTAACGCCTACACAGCTTCCAAATGGAACGACAGGAACGCGCCCGGGATTCGGCCAGGCCTGCGACGAGCGCAGAATGGTGAACGCCTCGTCCCAACGTTATACCGCTTGATGGCGGCGATTCTTTTCAAAGGGGCGATGGTACCTTGGCGCAAGGTTAAGTGGACATAAGGTGTTTTGGTCTAACCAGACTGGGGTCAAAGGCCCATTTTCAAGGCATTTCACCGCGGAGAAGCCGAGTAAGCTTAGGCAAAGGACACTTGTGCCCATTGGAAAACTGGTTGGGTACACGGCGGCACTGGGGGGGGGGGGGGGGGGGGGGGGGTCGAATCCAACGTTACAGTTGGATATCGTTCAAGGATTCGCTTCATAACACTGTAGTATGTACAGGAAAATGAATTCGCATGCAATATCCAGATGCTCTCTGCAGGCCGGGCACATTTTGCGAAGCACCGCGCTCGAGGCATTTACAGCGTATCTATGGGCGGTCATATCGCTGATGCTACGAAACACGTATGCTATTTTCATGGACGTCGCTTTCATTTACGCGTGGTGGTGGTGGTGAAAACTTTAATGACCGGATGACACTCCTGAGCACAGGCATCAACAGGGAGTTTTGGAATAGGACGGCCCTACCAACGAAGTGGATAGCGGGGCGCCAGTGCGCATGCGCAGAACAATACCCCGGGGCGTCATGGGTGTGAGCACGGCTACCGGTGCCCCGCTATTCACCTATCATCCTAATTGATAGGATCCCCTCTTATAGAGCTATTATAAATTCACGACCACGCTGCCTCACTCGAGATACAGACTCGATCGTTTCACCGAGCGTGTACAGTCCACACCAGCGGCTTGAACAATATCGGTCAATGGGACTATAAAACGACGCCCATCATTGCGCGCATGCCGCCCCGTCTTCCGAGGAGCCCCCCTTCACCACGCATCGGAAAACAGCCGAGGGAAAAAGGCCACGGAAGATGCCCACAGACCCAGCGGGCCTGCTCCTCGGTCGACCATCGCACGCGGGTGCTCGTGAAGATACTACAAACGCAGCTGGGTCGAACAGCGCTTCCGTGCCTCGGGGCCAATCTCGATAGGGGCGACGGCGGCCAGATGAGGAGGTGACGAGGGAGACGATAGGTCGCCGAGACAATATATCAAGAGCACGCCTCTCTCAGCATTCGTCGACGACGTTCGCCCGTACGTCGAAGTGCCTCGGAAAGGAATAAAAAGGCTGCTGCCAACACATGTAATCGTCGCCTGGGGGAAAAAAAGGAGCGTACGCGGACAGTGCACACTACAGATGCACCACACTTCCAGAGGAGACGGCTAAGTGCTTCCGGAAAGAGGGGGGGGGGGGAGGGGGGGGCCCGTTATAGCGCCGTTAGGCTATTAGGCACCCGAGCCTGCTCGACGTTCAAGTGGGCGCAGCAGCCAATAAATTAAGGACACACGCCGTGGTGGTGGTATACGGAACCACCACCAACACCTCGGACGCGGAGGCTAAGAAGTGGATGTTTACATCGGCAGCGGTTGCAGTCGACCGTCGTGTCGCGTTCGTCGTCTTCATGACCACTACGTCATCACACACCAAGGTCACATGACCCACTGTCATCGGTCACGTCACCGATGGATTAACTTGCAATTAAACCACAAAGCATTCTCTTGTCACGTTCTACCACGTCCACCCTTACACGTACTGCTGACGTTGAAACGCGCATCACATTCGCCAACGTCTGTGCAACCATTTTCCTCGCCGGACCCTCCACACAGAGCAAGACTGAAATGGGAATTTTGCCATACCCTTGCCTCCTTTCGTTATATTTAACACTCGATATGCAACCCTGCTTCCTTGAGGTGCCAGCTAGTGATTGCGCCTCCTGAAGTATTCCACGCTGCAGGAGCCTTTTTGAAAAGCGCATTCAAACGCCACATGGCCGGTCTCTCCCCAAATCGATAATCAATGGGCACTGGCTTAGATATGTCAGTGGAGGAGCAAATGTTCTACGAGGCCGGAACCTACAGAGAGAACGGTATTTCACATCGTTACATACAGCTACAGTGAACGGGCAGTATGATCCGTGTTCCTACGGAAATTGCTGACGTAGAGGCGAACTGTACACAAGGTTAATCAGCGATGGCGCACTACATTCTTGAAGAATAACACGTGTCAAAGAACAGGGCAGTTCTTAGCGAACTTTCACGAAGCAGATCTTCTGCTCGAAAACATGAGAGTAGAAAGCTTTGAGGCTTAAATTGTACCCATTTTTTTTTTAGCTCGGTTTTGGTTTGCCATGCCAGCCGGGCCCACTGGTATTCTTGACTCCCGATTAAATACAGTACCTCTTCCGTGCAATGATTGCCGCTATCGCTGTCCTTATTACCACAGGTATGCCCTCGTTATTACTGCTGTTAATGTGATTAATATTGTCACCGTCGTTACTGCTGTGTCAGTGTTCGCCTTTGAATCAGGCGCATCAAGCATGCGTGCACTGTCACAGCCCAAAATACAGCGGACGGTTAGGTAACGGTGAGGTCACACGGGCCCGGTCGTCGATGACAAAGCACGCGCAACGCGCGGCCGAGTCACGACGCGACGTCCACAAAGGCAAGCGAGGGCAAACCCCATGCAGTGGCGGACGCCTGCATCGCGTCCCGCAGCGTCGTACAGCGACGGAAGGGAGTGTTCCGCGCACCTGCTCACCGCGCATCTGACCCACAGAGAGCGCCTATATATAGGCTCGGCCACAACGACGGAACGCGAGGGAGACCGGCCGCGTAAAGCCGCGGCCACCGGACGCGAGCCACCGTCTGAGCGCAATTCGACGACATTGCGCACCCACGTCTGCTACCGGGGCCCCGCCGCGGTGGCTCAGTGGTTAGCGCGCTCGACTACTGATCCGGAGTTCCCGGGTTCGAACCCGACCGCGGCGGCTGCGTTTTTATGGAGGAAAAACGCTAAGGCGCCCGTGTGCTGTGCGATGTCAGTGAACGTTAAAGATCCCCAGGTGGTCGAAATTATTCCGGAACCCTCCACTACGGCAACTCTCTCTTCCTTTCTTCTTTCACTCCCTCCTTTACCCTTCCCTTACGGCGCGGTTCAGGTGTCCAACGCTATATGAGACAGATACCGCGCCATTTCCTTTCCCCCAAAACCAATTATTATTATTATTATTATTATTATTATTATTATTATTATTATTATTATTATTATTATTATTATTATTGCTACCGGGAAAGTTTCCTCACTCGAACGGAGAGAAGCGCCTGTACACGCCCCAGCCAAGAACCTAGGAACGTCCGGCCCTTAGCAGCGCGTTGCGGGCCCTCGCAACAACAGCACCGCGATGACGAGAGTTTTAGCATCGGAGATGCCGGCTGCGCACGCGCAAGAGGCGTCCGGTAATCCAGTTTATGCTAGTACGTCGCCGGTATGCTAAAACTCAAATACAGAGATCTAGAGTAGCCGAAACCTGCTAGTGGACCTGTATCAGTACCGGATTGCCGCATGCCTGCCGCACAGGCGCGGTCGTCTCCGCTGTGCTGAAAAATTCCAATGATACCTGCGCACACGCATGTAGTAAAACAAAAGCGAAGAGAGAGAGAGATGAAACTGTAAAACGTAACAAGTCAGCAATCACCTGATGTGCGCCTAAAATTGATGCAGTTACCATGCAATACATGGACCGACATCGACATCTGGTCATCGTTGAACTATTTAGGATTACTCTGAGCACAGGTCCACGTTCGAAACTGAAGGACAGCCGTCGGCCGTGTTTGATGAGTAACCACTGGTCCAGATTTCTCGGGCTTTGTATGCTGCACAGTGACAAAGACGAGTTTCCGATCCAGTTTAAAAAAACACGTATTCGAGTTTCTGACCTCTCCGCGACCTTGAAACTAGTGTCCGAGCGGGGGTGTCCTGCAATCGCCAATAGCATTTAACCAGTTTATAGCGACAGATCTTTTCATCTGCATGACGTCTGCGTAACAATCGAGGCCATCACTAGCAGTTAAAATAATGGTTATGGTTATGGTTCATGGGGCTTAACGTCCCAAAGCGACTCAGGCTATGGGAGACGCCGTAGTAAAGGTCTCCGGAAATTTCGACCACCTGGGTTTCTTGAACGTGCACTGACATCGCACAGTACACGGGCCTCTAGAATTTCGCCTCCATCGAAATTCGACCGCAGCAGCCGGGATCGAAGCCGCGTCTTTCCAGTCAGCAGCCGAACACCGTAACCACTGAGCCACCGCGGCGGAAAAGTAAATAAAATAAATAAATGAAGCTATGCACAATGCACGTACAGCTCGCTGTTTGCACAGACAACTAACTGTATGGAAAGAAAAGACTATGCTTGTCTGTAGATAAATGCTGGCTAAAACGTACGTATCTCCGTCCTTGCCATCTATCGGCTGCCTCGTAAACTGTAGCCCTTGGCGCGCGAGACTGTGGCCTCAGCTCAACTGAGATAGGCCAAGGCTATAATGTGTTATGCGTTGAAGCAAATCGTGTTCGTATGGCATTACGATAAGTGCAAAATCTGGCCAGAACGTAGAGTCTTTGCCAAAGTAAGGAACCCACTATGAACCATAGTTCACAGCGGTCATATATGACCGACCAAAAGACCTAAGCGGTGAAACACACATGTTCGAGTCACGGTGCTCAACGATTGTAAATACCCCCACCCCCGCTCAAAAGGCGTGCTTCAAACGGCCTCTGTCTAGGCAAGTTGTATGGGGAAGAACAAGGCGTAGTCTTCGCACCGGAAAATTGTCCCCCCCCCCAAAAAAAAAAAAAAAACGAAGCGTTGCGGGCCCATAGATTGTAATTGAATGCAAGCGGTTAGGAGTTTTGCAGCGATTAACGTACCACTGAGACTATATTTTATACCCTTTTCTCTACGCTATACGGCTCTGCTCCTGTCAAGGCGGGGAATGATCACTCGTCCGTAGGTGAAGTGGCAAGGCCATCGTTCTATTTTTTTTCTGTACGCACCAAGGACGGCCGACCGCCTCTTTTTATTCGCTGCTCTCGAAACAACGACCTTGGCCACATCGGGCGCTCTTTTTCTGTCTTCGTCTTTTCCGACACAGTGGACGAACATGTGAGTGGCACTTATGGCAGGCGAAACAAGAGCCACAGACCTCGCCGGTCTCGAAACAGCCCCGACCACTCCCACTGTCGACGCGCGGAACAAACAAGAAAAAAAGGGGGAAAAAAAGGGCAACTTCGCTCCTTACACGTCACTCCGCAAACAGAGCGGCGCACACATTGGCCAGCATTGTCTTCACCCGAGACGTTTCCACGGAGCACAGCACGAAGGCCAATCCTGCAAGGTGTCTGCGCGCTCGAGGAAGTAGCGGCCGGGTATACGCGCCGCTTTATAGTATGGCACGTGTATAGTTCCATACAGCACTGATGAAGCTACTGAGATGCAACAGTTTACCACTCGCAGCATCGACGAACGCGTGCGCAGTTGTTTTTTCCAGATTTGCACAGGCGATATTTCGCACACAGCAGCGCGGAAACGTCCTCGAAGCGTGACGTCACCGAAGAACACGATGAATTCAGCTTTTCGAGACCGCTGTGCACTGCTCGTGCTATCAACGCGCCCGTCGCGGCACTTCGACACATCACAGCCTTGGCACGTCGCAGCAAAGCCAAGGCCACAGCTTCACGCGCCTGGGAGAAAGACTGCAGTTCACGAGGCAGCTAACAGTCCTATAAATATAGAAGGCAGACGGGGGTACACGTTCCCAGTCACATGCCAACGGTTATGTGTAGACAAAACTATCAGTGTCTCTGAATACAATCGTGTGTGTACAACTCAAGAACGAAGCGGCAAATGCCGCTCAAAGAAGGCCCTCCAGCCAATGGCGTCGACCGATTCTCATGATGTTGTGCTTCATCCCCTTGGGCCAGCTAGCGTGAAACCGCAGGGGGTGGCATAAGATTTTTGCGCCCAAACAACATACGCAAGAAATACGACGACACCACGAGCGTTATTCCCTGTGTGAATGAGGAATAACCAGCGCGTAATCAGAATAACCGCGACGTCATGACAACTGCTCGACGCCATTGGCTGCAGGGCCTCCTATGAGGGGGGCGCATGTCGTTTCGTTCTTAAGCAGCTGCCTGTGCAACTGCACACAGCTGTCTGCGCAGGGTCGCCCGATCACAGCTGCCTGTGCATAGCTGTCGTTTTTAACAGCACCAACACGGGGCCTTCCTGGTGCAGGAACCCTGACGTCTGCCTCGGGAAACGGTGCACAGAAGCACATAAGGACAGGACGCGCGCAGCCCCTGCAAGGGCAAGCGAACCAGCAGCAGTCAACGAGAAAGAGAGATAGGGGGGGGGGAGGGGGGTGGCAACCCTAACCGTTCGTCGCCAGCGGGAGCTAATCGCACTGCCAGATGACGGCGGCAGAAGATGCAGCCTCTCCGCAGAAAGAAACGCAGGGAAGCGGAGGGAAGCTATCGGCGCGGCGGCGATGAGTTGGCATTTGCGGGGGAATCTCCCGCAGATTCCGAAGTAGGCCATCTCTGCCGGGGCGTTCACGGCGTTTTGTCACTGATGCAACGGGACTTCCGGGACCGAATCCTCTTCATGCAGCGCGACGAAACGCGGAACGAATTCCGTGGGCCCAATTAGGAAGAAGATCCAGCTTTGCCCCGCTAATCGATTATGCGCTGCAGTCAGTGGGTTTTGTCGAGCTTGAAACTATGCAATTGTCAGGAGGGCGGCTAGGAATCGGATACAGGATGAGGATCGCTTGTGCTGGGGCCTAGCGCCACTGGTTGTAAGACCCTCACTGAGACATCTGTGCCACAACGCCACTGAGCCTCATCTCGGAACTTACAGCAGCAGCTTTTATGACACACTTAGCCTTCCACTGGCGCCCTCAAGCAGCCTAAATGCACGCTGCAACTCTTCCCGCCCCGAGAATGAGCAGGGTGGTGCAACTGCACGGTGAGGCCAGTACCGGTGACGAGTCGATGACGCCAGTGCCGACACTGCATGTCGGACGCGAAGGTGAGCAATTCGCGCCGTCCCGGCAGAGGAGAGGGACTGGCAGCAGCACGCGACGCCCGGGGTTCGGCGCTGTCCACCGCGGTACAGTTACGTGCAGTGCACTATACAGCTCAAAGAGGGGAACGGGCTCTGAAAAGAGCCGTCGCAAAGCACTCTCGCATTCGATCGGGGCAGTGAAATGAGCTGCTGCTGCTGCTGCTCCCATCGCCACACTGACCCGGAAACGAGGGATGCGAAGAGTACCACTGCGAAACCTAGGCGTGACCCAAGTAAGCCACAGAACACTTCCCCGCAAGGAAGGAGATAAACTAAAGCAACAGGCATGGTTCGCACCGCAGCGGATCAAGTATACGGTGTGTCGACGATGGTGCTGTCTTCTCCCACGAGTCTTCGCCTTTGCCCTCGCGCTAGGTTCAACGTTACGGATCGGTGAACGGCCGTTCGCAGCGAAGCCAGCGAACACTGCCACTCTGGTACAGGCATGTATACCCTCTCTCGTGCAATTTATCGACGTATTGGAGAGTGAGCTCTTCCAGTCCGGGGACAATTCATTCTGATCCGATTGGACCACTCCACTTTAGAAGGTGCTGAACGCAACTTCCCGAACTGAGAGCTAGCACCCGGCCCACTCGATCGCGGAGGGAACAATGGGCACCTCCTCCTTTCTTCGTCCCCCGCCAACCTCTGGGGGAGGGTGAGGACCAAGCACAGCACTCATTCGCGACGGTGAGAGGGGGCTGCAAGTTGCAACGGACGGCGGGGCGGAAGTCGCACGCTCAGGAGTGCGAGCTGCATGCAGTCCCGGTACGACGACGAGACAGAGCGACGCGTCGGCCGACAACGACGAGACGGCACGGATTACATGGCAAGCGACATTGCGACGATCGCGTTTCCACGAGAGCCGGCAACTTGTTCCCACGTCAGCGGAAGGCAGCCAGCCTCGGTCGCCACGAGAGTGCGTGGAACGCGGAGAGTCCGTCGTCTGTTGGATATGGGGAAATCTGCGCCCGCACCTGCATGCGCTGGCAATAGCTACAGCACGCGGTTTGGCCTCCATCACGAACCGACGACCGTTCGGTACGCGCGCGGGCGGGGAGCCTTCCGGCGTGCGCTAACTACGTATCGGTATGGCTTTCAGCCGAGGAACCAGCGAACCTGCCGAACGAGAGTCTCAACTTCCCTTGCTGCGCAGGCGACTGCCAGCTGCAAGACCACGAACTATAGCCTCGCTGAGTGCGCACGTCATGACAAAGGAAAAATGAAGGAATCGTTTTAACACGGGAAAACCTCGAGCTACGTATTTCTCTGTTATCGATGTAGCTAAAACAAAGTTAACATAAGAGAACGCCGCTACTCTCTTGAGCCTCGACAAAATGACGTCACTAAGGCGGGCATTACCGCCAAATTTGCTCCAACGTGAGGACGTCTGGCCTTTGTGTGTTCTCGCATAACAGGCACACGTTAAATTCTCTTTAGTGTCTTTCTGCATGCGCACGCAAGGACCTAGCCTTCCTCGCTAACGGCCCTCACATCTGTCGAATCTGCTTACTGGGATTTTTCTCACGACCAAGCATGGTGCAAGAGCTAGCAGGCTCCCCTAGGACGCGGCGCACACATCAGCTCCGGTGTTGCGCGCACCTCCCCCCGTCGTGCAAGCCTACCACCACCGGGCAGCAGATCGAGGGGCCGTTATTCAGCCGCCGCCGGGCAAACCCCGTTCCCATCCCAGCCGCCGACGCAGTCATGCTCAACCGGCGCCCATTCAGCCCACGCCGACTGGATTAAACGACGCCGGGGGTGAGAACGGCGCAAATCATCTGCACCGCTCGAGAGAGGGACCAGTCGTGCAGGAACAGCGCTCACAGTGACGTACTACGAAGCCGCAAAGACACGAACAATATTACTCAACAAGGTAAAAGAAGACAGCCCGTCGTTCGGACGGTTTGTGCCTCGCGGACGTTTTTTTTTTTATTACTTTTCGCGCAAGAGCGTAGCGGCGCTGGTACAAGAACGGAGGTTGTGAAGTCAATGAACTTCGTTTCTGAAAGCAGCCACTGCACTCGCTGACGTAACAGTGGGCCGGCGGTATGCGTTCGCAAGAAAGCAGCAGCACACTCGCTTTTACATCCTCGCGCGATTACGAACACGGCCATGCCTATTTCCACACAGGAACTGAACCATAAAACCGCCGTAGACGCAATAACAGCTTATCCCGCAAACTGGAGCTGTGTGCAACAACCGATACGGGGCAGCACATCACTTACATGAACATTTCTGCTCTGGCTTTGCGACGCTAACAGGTGCCCAATAAAGCCGGTGAGATGAATACTTGGCAGCCCTCAAAAAGCAGCAGTTTTAGAGAATGTGCCCAGTCGACGTACTAAGTGGATTCAAAAGCCGGCGAGCCGAATAAGCGGGAGAGCGCCGGAATTCGCTCTACCCAGCTATCGATCGCGTAAAGGTCACCAGCCCCATCGCGAGCAAAGCAGAGCGTCACGGCAGCAGAAAAGCCACCGACCTTGACCTCTCCTCCGGGTCGTGTCAGAGGGCGATGTGGGTGTATCGACCCACGCGCACCAACCTCGACACGAACGGACGACCACCGCGAGTGAGAGCGGGCGCATTCGTCAGTAATTTGCGAAATTCGCCGCTCTGTTTATTAACATCGGGGTCGAAAAACGCAATACGTTTTTCCTGCTCCGCCCGTGCGCCGGACTGCACGAATCGCTTCATTGATCTTGGCGTGGGAGCTTCGTTCACGGCCAAGCAAGGAGGAAAAAATAAATGAATAAACACCGCGCGCTCAACTGCTATAAGGCACGCCCACTACAGGATCGCCCACGCTCAAGCATGACGTCGTCTGGCGAAACGCGCACGTCAGCAGTATACTGCGGAGATTGCGTTATGCCCGTCAGATCAGAGAGAGGGAAAAAAGGCCCACTGAACAGCGACCGCCGGTACAACAAGCGAGAGTACGGTATGAGACTTATCAATTCCTTGCAAGAGTGGCCAACAAGGGAAGGCCATCGGTGCGTAACCGTCATGCAACAGATGTTGTTCTACTTCCGTTTCTACTATCGGCAGGGGCCGAAAACGAAGAAAACGCGAACGAACAGCGAAGACTACGATAGCTTTTTTTTGCTATACAGACAGAAAGAAAACCGGAAGATTGCTAGTTTCGAAAGCACTTAACAGCAAGTACAGTCAGCAGAATGGACTGTTGGATTCTTTCGATGGTAAGAGCTAGAATATGACTGTATAATTTGCCTGTGAACTTATACAACAGCATCACGAATCGCGTGAAACAACGTCGGAAATGCCACGAGCCATAGGTTTGCAGCGAAAAACGAGCTCAACAGCAGCTTGCAGTACGCACGTTTTCACTGCTAGGCGGAAACGCAGGTGTTCGCCAAAGGTCAAATAAGGGTGTTTGAAGATACAGGAATGAGGCATAACAAAGCGAGCCGTTTGATAACCTCGTTGCACCCAAGCGACATTCCGCAAGATGAAGTGATGATATTATCGAATAAAGCGTATCCAGCGCAACCATGGTTATTTCGTCGAAATTCAAGCCTTATGCTGTATACTCAATGATGTCACCAACGGATGCGCGTTAAGACCGCAAAAACAGGATGTAAAAATGCGGCAACCGGTAACACTATTTCACGAGCAATACCGCAATTTCTGGACCCAGCTGAAACCATGGAATTTAAAACCACACGCTGACGAACGCCGAAGTCCAAATCACGACGCGAGCGGAAAATGAAGCAGTGCTCAGTCGCCGATATCCGGTGGGCTCTCTGCAATGCCGGACCAACGATAAAGCGCCTGTGCGAGGCGAACACAGATACTGAGCTCACAGGGCTAAAACGGGGAGCTGGCATGGCATTGTAAGTACTGTCAGCCGGTTATTATCACCTCTCAGTGATCTAGCGAGAGACAAGGCTACGATCGGTAATAGGGCGACCAAGAGAGCGGGCACAACGGAGAAGACAGCCACGCTCAGGTTGACTCCACACCTGGCGTCCAACTGTCAGGCGGTAAACAAGCGATAGCCGTTCGAGCTGCGGGCACTCACCATGATTGTAATCCCCGCTGGGGCCGCCGCTCAATCTTCTTGAAGTGTCACCGCGGAACGGCAAAGATATACGACCACGTTCGTCACACAAAACTCGCAGCGCGAAACGACGCTCGCGCAGAATCCGGCCTTATCGACGCTTCTCTGACGCGTTCGCGAAACAGACGGGCAACGACGACGCCGACCGACGCCGCGGCGGCGCGGCAGCAGCAGCGGCAACGCCGCCGCTTGGCTTGCGGTGGCGCTGGCGGCGGATAGCCGAAAAAAGGAGACGTCAGAGTTTTTCGCGGTATCGCCGCCGGTCTTCCGGTTTTGTTTTCCGCCGCGCGTCGCGCGCCCGCCCGCACATGGCTGCATTGCTCCTTCGAATGCCGGGTTACGGGTCATACGGTTTGTAACACACGAAGTGCGCTTCACCGAGCTACGCTACGAGACGGCTTTTGGCGCTTCGCCAGGACAAGGCTCCTTTCTGCAAAGCTTTTAGACTTTCGTCACCCTTGTGGTACGGTACGGCACAAGGCTACGTTTTCTAACGAAGTCTGACATGCGAAACTAAGCTGAACTGTAAGGGCTTCCGCAACGGAGACTAACAGGCAGCCGCTGCGCGCTTCGTGAACACCAAGAATCGATCAGATTTATTATTTGTATGCCGCGTGGTTCCCGTGCGCAAACAGCCATTTCTTTCAATAAACTTTTTTAGTTGTGAGCCCGACGTAAATTGCGAGTAAGCGCTAGGGCCGTGTTCTTTCTTATAGCCTGCTTTTCCAGGATGTGCGCCGATAACTAAGTTTATAATCTCGACGGGGCAGAGCCAGCGGCTGTATTTTACACAGCGGCTCAGAGAACTCGGCCAAAACGACTAGGAACTGTCTCTCAGATTAATTTATGACCGCGGGCGGACAGGTGCACCGGATCCCGTAATGGACGACCGAGAAAAGCAGCAAACGCCCACAGCAGGGCGCGACTCGCAGTCAGAAACATTGCCAAGGTGAGAAATGACGAGTGGTTTTTAAGGCCGTTCTCGTTCTCTCAGCTTCTTCGGGCGTGCGATACCGGATGCGCAATATGGATGGCTGCAGAATTAAGGTTGCGGGCTCGATCCCTTGCAGGGGGGGGGGGGGGGGGGTGTCGCTGTTCTTGCAATGGGCCTTCAGCGATTTACCAGAAGCTCGCGCGGTGAGCAACCTTCTCTCGAGATTTCAAAGCAACAAACAACGCGAAAAAGGCGCGGCCGGGGACGCAAGCAGTAAGCAGACGCAGCGCAGTAATCTACAGGGCCCCATATATGTGGGCGTTATGCCATTTGCCTGCACAGGGGTCCTTGACGCCGACATTATTTGAAGTTTCCGAAGCTGCGGAGGAGGCGATACTCGTTTTCACTGTTTTGCCCTTCACGGACAATGTGCGTTTTTCTAATCAGATTGTTTTTTCTGTTCTCGGCTTGCGAGTAAATGCTTTGGAGGAAAGAGTTGTCGCGCTTGGTTGCGCCGAATAATAAGGCGGTCTTAGATTCCAGCTACCGCTTCGAACGGCACTGAACGAGTGAGAGTAGCAAGCATGTAGTACACAAGAGAAATGATTGTAAAGTTGGCAAAAAGATAAAATGTTCAAAAAATTGCGAGCTTGCATTCACCAACAACGCTGTGGAAGGGTTCTGAGAGCGAAAAGATGAAGAAGCAGGGGGAGAAATTCGTAAAGTAAAATAATTAAAAATAAAGATACGTGGTTATTGAACTGGGATGAATATACATCAAAAGGGAATGCAGGGAAGTTTTAAGGTTAGTGAGGAAGTCCCGTATCGTGAAGGTGATATTCAAGGCGAATGCATATCAAGGGGGTTGCAAGAAAGTCTTGAAGCTTGTCAATTAATCCGGTGCTTTCCAAAAAAGGAAAATAAAAAGTTCAGTGCACGACGCTGCTGCGCAGTCCAGGCTGAGGGACCTAAAGCACTGTTAACTACTGGTACTAGCGGAAGAGAGACTGTTTAGCGCTCGTAGAATGCTCGCTCGTCTATGTAGGCTGAACATTCTAAACACCACTTTTGCCACATTTAAAGCGAGACTTGTCCACATTCCTTCTTGTAACTTTCTTCCACATCTTCTGTCCCTTTCTCATTATGCCTAATGGCAAACATCTCGAAAAACAGAAAGCAGAATATGCCGCACTGTTTCAACTGAGCCGCAGTAGCCCTGATGTGGTCTGTTCGCTCTAGCTAAGTGGCATTGAGGCTGTCCGTAAACAACTTTTCAGAACTACATCGCTATACTCTGTCCTACCAAACAGCCCGGACACAACTTATGTTGAAACCGCATAATAGTAATGGCCTCCCCGTCAACGCGGGACTGCCCAGCCATCCGCGTAAAGAGTGTATACCCTGAGCCGCGAACGAGTGAAGTTGGTGGCTCCTATGGACGCCAGCACAACTTTACGGCGATACAATGGAACGCGCTTTCCGCCGCTCAGCTATTTCTCCGGCTAACTGTGTTGTTCAACTAAAGGAAGACCCGATGCAAGTACGCGGGCAGCAGAGCGTGCAAGGTCTTTCGCACGGGCAGTGTACAGGGCGGCAGGGGAACCAGCGTGCGCAGCGACGATAAGCCGACAACTCTTTCTTTGGGCCACGAGTCTTTGTACAAGGCGGTGTCCCCCCCCCCCCCCCCCCCCCCCCCCCTCAAGAGCAAAGCTTTCGCCGACAGCGCGAGGGCAAATTCCGCGCTGTTCAGCCGCAAGCGCCAAACACACGCGAGCAAGGAGTGAAACGAACTCAACTTTTGTCTCTTCGTGGAGAAGGCGTAAAAAAATTCTGCGATTTTTGTTCTGTTTTTTGACGCCTTGTCCCGCGCATAACTCTCTGCGCAGAACACGCCCAGCGAGTGCAGTGCAACAAAGGCGCTGCTGCAGTGCTGCGATAAATCGTTCTGCAAGCAATGACACCGGTCTATTGAAGCAACGAGCGTGCCGCTGTGTTGCACAATTAGCCGCTATCTCCGTGTCTAGTTCACAACGGACGGCGAGCATGAAAATTGCCGCCGGGTGGCCTCGTTCCTCCACAACGGCCGGAGCGGTGCGCATTCAACCAAGTTTCGTATTCAATAACTCCTTGCACTCACTGAGCTGTTTTTGCACCGCACGCGAAAGTTTAGCGAGAGGCATTGTTGCGAGCACATCGTCATACACGAACTTCAGCCCACAAATCGAATGCAGCGTTGTGAAAGGTAGAGCTATCTCGTCCAGTCAGCGCCAAGGAAGACAAGAAACAGTCCTTCGAATGTGTGACTGTTTTTCAGACAGTTATTGCAGTAATTAAGAAAGGTAGCGCGGTATCATGTTTTGAAAGTATACAGAGAATTTCTTTCACTGGTTAAATTCGCAGGGAAAGACGGCACGAACGCAGCACTGCGGAGGCCATGGAGGAAGCAAAAAACTATTTCCTTCATCCTTGCTTGCTGCGAGGTGGTCCTCATGGCGTCTTCTTTAGCTGTTTCGCTCTGAAATCGCGCGAAATACTGTTATCTATCCGATAGCATAATAAAATTGTGGCTACTACACAATTTCGCAACTTTCTACACCATTACCACCTACACAATTCCGCAACTTTCTACATCATTAGGGTTCGAGAGCGAACACATGAGTATGTGTGTGTTTTTGACGCTTAATTACTGAATCAAAATTACAGGGCCATTAAAAACAGCGACCTTTCATATCCGAAATGAATAGCCGGAAGAAGCGCCGAATCCCATTATCTTATCCGCCAACAGCAGTTGTCCAGGTAAATCGTTGCATACGCATACGCAACCTGTGTTCTTCAAGCGTAATTGTATTGCGCCTATTCAGCTTGCGCTCCCTGGTCTAGAATCTGGCCCCAGAAAGACTCCGCATGAGTTGTCGGGGAATGGGCCAGCCAAAGTTTATTTTCTTCATTCGCACCTGCGCAGGTTTGTTTGTTTCCCGCGCCGGTCCCGGCTAACGCCCCTCCCCTACGATAATGCCCCCAAGCGATGAACTGAAGCGCTCAATATGAGCTTCGACGTACAAGGTGCGGCATTTGAGCTCAGTTCTCGAAGCAGTGCGAGAACAGCGGTGCGGGAAATCGACGGAGAGAGCCGCGAATGCAAAGAACAAAGTACACTGAAGTGCTCTGTGCGAAAACGCATTAAATTTACTGAAAGGCGGAAACCTCAGTTGGCTCATTTAGGACGCGTTGCAAGTCATATTTAGCGCGATAGTACTCTTAGAGCAAATAAATATGCAAGGTCCTCTTGATGCGTTCTCACAAGCCTGCAAGCGGGCTTCCTCGTGCAGCAAGTCTGCCGGTGCAGCATCCCGCTGCTTCGCGCTATACTGCCGGCAATCGCGGAGCCCACAGCTCCAGGTCAGGAGAAATCAGCTTCGGCCCCAGCTGATTTCTCTTCCTGCAGCTTACCCCGCTTCCTGCAGGACGGCCAAGGTAGCTTGTGACTTTTGGTTCGGGTCGATACATCTCGCTGGGGTGAGCGCCAAAAAAAAAAAAGCGCGGGCGGATGATTTGAGGAGCCTCCACATTGCACTGCTACCCGTCGCTTTCATTTTAATTTCAATACAACGTCCATGGCAGACCCCTTTGCAAAAAAAAAAAAACTATCACGAATCTATAGATCCAAACATTCACTATAGCAGAACTTAAAAGTAATATGAAATCCAGAAAGTCGTCGATCGGTACCGACCTACTGAGAAGAATTGAAAAACGTGAAATTCGCCTCTTATGTGAGGACGAAAAGTATACTGTTTGGCTGAGTTCAAAGAGATTCGCAACAAACTAAGCAGTGATATTAAGAAAGCATGGACTGTTTATTACAAGAATTGGTTTGGGGATACTGCTACAACCCTTAACATGTATGGAATACTGTAAACAAGCTCATGTCCAAAGACGAGGCACCATCTATTAATTCACTCTTAATGGTGTACCACACACACGAAGTTTGCTCGCTGATAAACTCAATGATCACTTTCTTATATTAGCGGCGTCAAGCACATATCAAGCAAGTTAATGTGATTACATGACATACGCCACGCTCAGCATCGAAAGTACAATGACTTTATTTCGAACGACAGAGCTCGAAATCAGCACCCTGATCGTCATACTAAAGAACAGCAGTGCTGTGGAGCAGATGGTAATAAACCTCGGACTATAAAATCGTCATTGGATTAGTCAACCACCTGCGCACACAGACAATCTGATCTTGAGCGCCGGAGTGTTTCCAGACAGTACACTGATAATTGCGAGAGTATCCGTAGTATACACAAGGGAAGCGTCAGAAATGATCTAAACAATCATAGAACGATTTCGATGCCACCAATCTTCTCAAAAGTCACTGAGCAGGGTATAGACATAAGGTTATTCCTGTAAGCGAAACAATACCGTAGCAGAGCAGCAATACGGATTAAATAAAGGTAAACCTACAGGAACGGCACTATTAAAAATTAAAGATAAGGTGAAAAACAACACTAAACAGAATTTCTATACGTAAAAAAAGTGCTCGATTTCGATTCCATTAAGCACTCTACTTTATTACACAATTTATGTAAAATCCGCATAGAGGAATTTCTCTCACACAGCCCTCAAATCGCCAGCAGTGTATGGACGTTAACCAGGCACAGTCCAATATTGGTCATATGTGCTATAGTAGTCCACCAGTAGTCCACCACGGTACCACATCTCGGTAAAATATCGCTTGTTTGTTTTACGTGCATAGTGTTTTTGTTTTTGTTTTTCACGAGTGCTCGCCATGTCTTATTGTAGAGTACACTCTCTCCAGTGCGTCATTCGATGAAAAGCAACGCTCCCTTCGCATCGTCGGCCATGCGCTTTTAGCTGGTGTAACAAGAGCGCGCCACACTGTTTTGAATTTCTTGAATGGAGCGGCAACCACGGCCTACTGAAACTTTCGTCGACAAGGCGTGCCATAGCAGCTTTGGGTGTTTAAACTGCAATGGACGCTATTCCATACACTAAAAATATTTTATTGCTGTCTGGCGGGTGAGATTGATATTAGTTTTTGTTACAGTGATTTTGCCGACGTGAAATCTCCACCGCGCTCGCTGATCATGGTTTTCAGCATCGGGATACATAAAAACGGGCGCATGCACTAATTTAAAAATTGTCGGAAAAATTTTATACAGCTTTTCCAATAAAAACGTTGCGGAGTACAGCGCCTTAGGAAGCAAGCTTTCCGTTGGGCCGAAAAAAAAAAATTCCGTCCTTAAAATTCAGTGTTCTGACCTTCTAAAATGAAAAAGGTGCTACAGTTTGTTTTGAATAACAACTGAATGCAGTTGCTTGCGAGTAGCTCCCAAGTCACTTTTTCCCACAATTCGCCGAAGAAACAGAAAGGTTCATTCCGTTATCTTATTCGTCAGCGCCGCCAGCTGAGGTCGCCCACGCTGCATCTGCAGCCGCAGCGCAGGCGTTGCGCACGTGGTCAGCTCAGCCCGATACTGCAAAGGGCGAAAGGTTGAGGGGGGGGGACACGTGCTTCGCTAAGGCGTGCGTGCTGCACGTGCGGCAGACATTTATGGTCCTGGAAGCTGAGGAGGAGGAGGCGGGGCCGGTGAAGGGGGACAGCGCTTCCCCCATGGTCTACGGCCTGGGGTAAATATTTGGGACGCGTGACGGGCCGATTTGGGGCCCGCACGGTCGCCGTTGGGCTGGCGGAGAGAAAAACCACGCAATATCGTGACGGAGGAGAACTCGCCTCAGAGTGTGCGAATACGCGCGAGCACAGCGGTGAAAGTGAACCTTATGTGACTCTGCTATAGTTCGATCACTGCCCACAACCCGAGCTGGCCACACGTTCCCCTTGCGCCTTCAAATCTCATCCATCATCAGTTTCTTACACAGTGCACCGGCGATATAAACGAATAACGGTTCAACGTGGACTATAGTTGAGCATGATCCTGATATTGGTAACCGTAGACTGACAAAGAGAGGTGCTGAAAAAAATAATTGGACGGGCGAACAACTGGACTGACGTCACGGAGGAAATGCGATAGCATTCTTCATTCACTCGTTAATCTATTCCAGTTATGATTCTGTTCCAGGTCTGAGTCCATTGTCTTTAATTCACTCCCCAGTCTACTCCAATTCTGATTCTATTCCAATTCCGGCTGGACAACTATGCGAAATCTTTAGACTGTTAGATCGCGGCGAATCCTCATACCACTGCGCGCAATGGTGCACAGTCACTGGTGGGGCTTGTCAGACCGAGTTTGCTCTTCCCGAGTAATGCGAGAGGGAACAGCTTCCGCAAGCCTCATTTTTGAACATATAATCCTTCACGAGGCTGTATATTTTGCAAATACACCTGCTGTAGTCCGAGTCATTTAGTTCTTAGTCGTTTTTGTTTTTGCTGAGTCATTCTTCTGCCGGCATCTCCCTCCTATTCCCTACAAGTTTACCGAAATAAGATTACCGGGGACACTTAGCGATCTTACGTGGAAGTAATGTGAAAGCATTGCCATTCTATTTCAAATCTACTCCAATTCCATTCTCGTTCTATTCAATTCTATCCAATTCAGTTCTATTCTTTTGTAGTTGATGCATTTGAAAACACTATACTGGCTGTTATTTAACATTTCGTATTTTCCCCGCCTTTGATGACGTCACACCATTTCGATCAATCGCGAGTTTCTCAATACCACCCCTTTTTGGGCGACGTCTTGTTTTCGTGTCGACGAGCCACCTAACGCTCTCACATTAATAAACCTTTCTGTGCTTGCCATCGCTTGTTACGCGATTCAGTGTATTTCGTCCCTTGCTTGCGGTTATGAATGTCTTCTTCGATGCAGAAGCTGTGCAGCATATCGCTTACTTAAGTCAGGAAATAAACGAAATATGTACAGAGTGTACACGCGGACGCCACAGTGGACGCCATTTTCTTGCACGCAGAGCACGGCGAAGGCTGCGCGCATGACTAATCGGCTTAACGACACCTGCTCCAGCCTGCAACACTGACGCCAACGAAATGGCATCCGTGACGTCACGTGAATGCCCCTTATACGCATGCTGCTAATCTTTATCGTTTCTTTCATGACGCTAGAACTTGTGTGTAGACTTAATCAATACGGTGTGTCGTCATAGACATATCAGCGTAAAAGTGAGAATGCACGCTGAAATTCTCGTTAGAGCAAGGAAAGAAAACAATCATACAATTCACGCCTCAATTCAAGACCGATAACCTATGAACGTTTATGTTATATTTATTTTACCTCCAAGTAGGAGGCGTCCGATACGCTACCATTCAATTTTTATTGCTGCTCTACAGTACTATTTATTAATATGCCTTGCGCAACTGTCATGAACAGGATGAGAAATATCAACATTTAATCTTCTAAAAAGATCCGAGGGCTTCGGTGCAATCACGCTAAGTACATTACTTATGAAGTCATATCATGCATAACATGTTCACTGATTCGCCTGCCGCTCTGGTTGAGTTGCGTCTGGAATTCGGCTGATGAGATATAGGGTCGCGAGATCAGATCTCGGCCGCGGCGGCCATAAAGCCAGTGTGCTGCGAGATGTGTCAGCGTACATTAAAGAACCCCGGGTTATCAAAATAAAGCGAAGCCCTCTACGTCGGTGACCTCCATGGGCAGCTTTGGGACATTAAGAAGGTTAAATGTAAGAACTGGTGCTCATTACTTTGGAAGAAAAAAAATATTTCATAGGCATAGTTCTTGCTCTATGTCGTTTTCCGGAAAGACATGGAGAGCGAGTGGTGCAACCAAAGTGACGCAACCGGCAATTTAGGCTGCTCATCACGCCATCACCCGAAGCCGCCATCGACAGTCTTGCACGGCTTCCCTTAGAAATGACTTGAGCGGTGGTGCAGCTCGGGGCAGCAGCAGGAATGTGCATGGAAGGGGTATCGAGTTGTGCCCCTCCTCGTGCCTGTTAAGGGCATAATAAATTTACTGAGAAAAAGTGCAAAGACGCGGACAAAATTTGCGAAATGTTGCCGGAAAGTCAGTATCCCCACCCAGACAGGATACAGGACGGCACCACGCGCGCTTGTGTTTACTACAATGACAGGTCAGCACCAGCCTGACTGAACAACTCTTAGTACGCACTTTATGCCAGTGCCTATATGCTGCTCAGCTTTGGTCGCAGTAGGACGACAGCGCTGTCATGGGTGAGGTCGCAGCATCAACCATGCGGCTCCGGCGACGTTGCACTGATGGAACACAGGCTCCCCCTCCACTGGGGAGGAAAGCTAGATGAGCCTTCTTACTCAACAGCAGACCGATTGTTTATCCGGTGCATATTATCGTTTGTATGCTGCTTTGCAACGGCGTGGAAAGCTACCCACGAAGCCAGGGATAAATATGTTCTCATGAGACGACGGAAGGAGGTTAAAACATCGTTGAAAGCAGAGGCCAAGCCGTCCTGCCGAACATCACGTACCAGGACGACCTTTGTTACTTTATGTTATGGTTTCACTCCCGTAACGCCAACAGCGCATTCAGCCACAGGCGTCGGAACCAGCTCAGGTGCAGCAGTGGCCGCAGCGGTCACACTTGGAAGGGAGCGGCGGGTATACACAAAAAGGCGTAATAGACTGATTCGTCGAGCATCAAGAGGAGCGAGGCTGTATTTAGACCAGGCATCCTTGCTTACTAAAAACATGGAGGTCGCATAGACGTCGGCGATTTATTCATTTCTTCAAGAAGCCCCGAGAGAAGTGAGGTACAATATGGAACTTCCAACTTTTCTATTCCCTTATTTTCCTGTTCGCAATCTTTACCAGCGATACAGTAGTCGTGCGGGCGAGGCTCCGTTTTTTTAGTACTTAAAAGTTTCTTCAAACTACAATCTGTCCTTGCTCGCAGCCTTTCGTTAGTTTCTGCTCTGAACTTACCGATGCCTGAGTGAATGCCTGCTGTGAGCACGCTCCATAATACAAACTGTCAACGCGCCAGATTAGGTGGATGAACGACACACATATATGCAGGCACCCCAAGTGCCTCGCGTTCGCTTCATCCGTCCTCTTCAGTCCGCGCCCACGCGGTATATATATATATATATATATATATATATATATATATATATATATATATATATATATATATATATATATATATATATATATATATATATATATATATATATATATATATTCAACGCAGCCATGGCCGGCAAGCGCTTTTATGCTGTGAATATAAACGACACTTTCTAAGCGACCCCATTCGAATGAGGAATGTCTACAACAGAATCTGCCGCAGGTCGCTATGTTGAAGTAACGCTTGGCACATCCGTCTAGTAACAGTTGCATCATTACGATCCCAGAAGTCAACACACCTTGACGTATGGCCTGCAGATTCTTTTTTACACATCCAATGGCGAAGTGCAGAGGGAACGCTTATGCAGCGAATCCTGAGATTTAATCGTAAACAACATGGCTTCAGCAACCCAAAGTTACAGTTTGGAGCGGTTCTGGTAACAGGGACACGATATAATTCCCTGCGGGGTGGACCAACGCCAGCGAGCCCATCGATGGCGGAAGCTGCTCTACTGAAACGAAGCGCCCACGCGCCCAGACAAGCTGTCCCTTGTGTGTGTGTGTGTGTGTGTGTGGGGGGGGGGGGGGGGGGGGGTCGGCGCACGTGCAAACCGCGCGTACAAAGGGGCCGCACTCTGGGCCCGCGAAGTCAGCAGCGCTCTGGCCAGTCTCAGAGCCGCGGCGTGTTTGCTTTGGCGCCAAACACGGAGGAGGGAGTGGGAGGCGAGGAAGGGGGCCTCGTTCCTTCTCAATTGGGGCCGTTTAGCGCCACCGAAGCGGCTTCCGAGGGTGGTCCCGACCAGGCGGACAAGGGGCTCGCAACGGGACCAAGGGCAGGGCTCTTGCGCTGCTTCGCTGGCCGCGACAGTGCGCGTGTTGGCGGCGTCATGGACTCGATTACGCGCACAAGGACGCACGGCTGCGCACACAGCTTCCGTCGTCTACGTCTTGTGTGCGACTGCCTTGTCCGTGCGTCTGCTATAGCTCTTTAGCATATACACTACACGTACACGCACTTTTCGGGAGCGCCACTGCTTGCTCAGATCAGTCGTCTGTTTTCGCTTAGACTTCATTTCCGGCACTCCGATGGCGCTCACAGCAGGCAGGATAACGACCGGTCTGCGCTCCATCGCGTCCAGAACTGTCGTGGCAGCGTTCAGATCCACGAGGCTGTTTGAACGTGTTGAAGATGTGATTCTCTCCAATATCCAGCAGTCTACTCTGAGATATTCCTGGCACCTAGAAAGAGATCGCGTCCCTGATCAGCTAAGGCTCTGGAAGCATCCGTGGATGGTGCCCGACCAAAAAATTTCAGGCGCTGTGCCCGACAGAAAATTAGCAGTTTGCTTCCCATCCATAAGGCGGCGCGACAAAACCTTACTTGTATATTGTGCTCATTGTGCGAGTTTTGAGGTTCGCTGGGCCTATACACAGCTTTGCCGCAGACATGACTGATCCCCCTGAAGGAGTAATGTCTTCGTTAATTCGTGAGAAGTTGGACCATATATAGGGCGGTACATGGACGGCCGCTGCTCGCTTTTTAGCGCGAAGCATTCGAACAGCCTGCAGCCAAGTTTCTGTGCAAAGCCTGTGGAATGAGCCACCACCAGTGGGGAGACAGTTTTCTCGCTTGGGATTTATACCATCCACAGAGACTGCCTCCTTTCTACTGCGCTTGTTCCGACTGAGCATAGTAAATGTAACGAGGAGATCGCCGAATTCAGTTCTAGAAAATGCGGCTCTGTTTTCTTTCCGTGGAAGCCTGCACGTGGCGAGAGAAAACAAAAATAAATTTGCTGCAACTGACACGCGCTGACGTACGGAACAGAGCAGCGCGCTTTATGCTTGCTTTGCTCCCTTGTTCTTCGCTCTCCTTTTTTTATCTTTGGAAACATGCGTTTTCGTTGTGCCCCTCCTGAAGAGAGCTGCCAGACTGCTTCTTCTCCGGACCTCTACACACTGCGTTTGTCTCCCGCTTCGACGCAGGACGCCCATGGTTACCATGCTTCAACTTCATCTCTGAGCTAGCAAGAAATATCTTATCATTCACTCTCTGCATTGAGTTCTGCAGGTTCTCAAAACGCCGCCTTCTTTATCCATATAGCTTTTATAACAGAACGTACTTAAGAAGCGGATAAGTAGCGGTCGGCGTAAATCCGCCCCGTCACTTTCGATTATTTCCAACCGCGTTCTCAGAAGCCTCGCCGGCACCACTTTCCTCCTGTGCTTTGCCGGAACGCTCAAATGGGAAGTTCCAGTTCTTCGGGCCCTCACTTCACGGTTGCCGCCAGCGACACGTGACAATACTGCATGCAGGAAAGGAAGCAATACGGAAGGGGGCACTGCGCGATAATGGCGGTCTTCACAAGTTACCCAAGTTCTGAGGCTGCCTGCTTTCCTATTTCTCTGCTCCCCTGCGATATTAAAATCCGTCCGACACGGCACTACTTCACCTCTCTTCATGCATACACGCTCGTGAATGATTTAGGAACACGCGCAGTTATTCCTCCGGTCCGCGTCGTATACGTATAATACACTCTGAAGTGTGGCCGTCGCGTGCTGGATAGATTTGATTGATGCGCGCGCATTAAACGTGCCAAATAAACACTGTGGAATGAAGCGGGATGCCGCTTCATTTCGATCCCCCGGTGGTTCTTCAACGTTCAGGATCCCAGCATAAGAGCTTTATTGCAACCGACACAGCTGGGATCGAACTCGCGACCTCGGGCTCAGTTTCCGAACGTGATAAACACCGAGTAGCCATTATTATTAAGTGCGTACGCGTCAAAGTTACCCGTAGTTCTTCCCTTAAATCTTTACGAATAAGCTTCTAGATTACCACGTGGCGCTTCTTTCTATGGGTTTCGCCCATGAACTACTGATCTCGCAGTCTCATTCACCATGATGACGGCACTACGGTGATAATAAAAATATTTAGCACAGGTTATGCCGCCTACCATCATCGTTTCCGCGGATGCGAGCCGCCAGTGCGTGCGCATTGGTGGCTAGCGTGGCAGTAAGCGTTGACAGTAAACTATAAACAGTGTACGCCCTGCTAAACATCTCAATAACTATAATGACATGTCTATGATGTAAAAATCTGCACGCGCGTTCTGGTGACCTAGGTTAGCCGTCTCTTGATTAAACTTCAGTTGTTAGTCCATGCAGTGTTGTCCTGTGTTCTTTTTCTCCTGGTGCTCTAGTACTTTCGCTGGTGAAGTTATGTCTGAGACACACCAACTAGCCCATAAGGTAACCGTGTTGCGATTTAGCGCATTACATTTTGCACGGCGCTGAAGCCGCGCGGCCGCTGCCGTGCTGCCCGACGCGTACTTGCAGGAAAATGCCGAGCTATACCGGAGACAAAAGCTAATGACGAACGGCACCTGGCGACCTCCGGCGGCGGACAGGGAAGGAAGCGCGGCTGTTTCATAATTTCGCCGCGGCCCAGGTGGCCGCTGCGACCAACGAGGAAGACAACCGTATTACGTATAGACGGCGACCCACATATAAAATAGATCGGAAAGTCTTCCGCGATATTGGCCCCACGCGCGTGTACCTGTACCGCGGTGCACGCTCTATCGGCGGCCGTTCGACTTCCTCGTGCGCGTAACAGCGCCGGAGAAAACGATTACGTGTATGTGGACATGCAGTCTAGAGCCCCGATGCAATTTTATTTTTATTTACTTTCTATTCAGTGTAATCGGTTACGGTTGCAGGCCATACGCGAGGAAAGAGAAACGCTGCGGAGAAATGACGCTTTAAAGAGTGAGCATTTTCGTTTATGGGGATCCCAAAGAGGAAACGAGAGTAGTTTCGGAGTGTATTAGAGGAAACGAAATAACGCCGTTGTTGTCGCTCAGTAACCGATCGTTGGATGGATAAATGGGGCACGGAGCGCAAACTTCACCGCTTGCTCGGTAAGCCAAATCGGTCACAACGCAAGCTGCGGCTTGAAACACCGAAAATAAAGCTATGCGAAGCACATCAGCTGGCGATTTTGCGCAGCGCAGAGTTCCAGCAGGCGCGGTGTCGTGCCGGTACAGTTTTCCCGGGCTGATATAACCGCCTATCGAAATTTGACAGGGAAAGTCAAACCGACACTCTAAAAGAGATGCTTCGCGCCAACGATGGGCATCGACTTGCAGATCCATAGCATGGGCAGTCCCGTCATCCTGTCGATCCCGATTAAAAAAAAAATAAGTGAGAAAAAGAGAAGACGCTCTCTGCTGCTCTAGTACATCATCGCTGAACGAAAAGGAAAGGAGGAGTGTTGTCATAATTAATAATATTAAGATGTTCAAATCAGCTTCACACTGTCTAGGTAAACCACTAATGAACTGTTGTTTATTTTCTGCGGATTATCCTGCATTTGAACATTCACGCGTTGATCTTTTTTTGTATTCACGCGGTGCGTTTCAATTCTGTTTTATAGTGTTACACACCAGTGCACTGGAGTGAGGACGTGTAAAAAAAATTATGTCAACACAAAATATCACTACCGCTTTTACAAATGAAAAACGTAAATAAAAATGTGCGCAGTGTTTTCTACACCTCCAGAGAACAGTTTATATTACAGCATAGCCTTTCTGTCTCACTTTCACGTGACCAATTTATATGTAGCCGCAGTAATCAGCCAGGAAGCACGCGTCGCCTCACCCAATTACGGTGTTAGCGAGAAACCGCCTCGTGATGCAAGCACATCGCCTGTTACCAACCATGCGTCATGCACTTGCCACGCTCTGATTAAAGACCGCTGCTGGACGGTCTATCAGCGAACGACAGCACTGCGACGCCTCCGATAATGCGAGAGGGCCCTGCTGTGGGAGGGGCGCGCGTTTTCTTTTCTGTTTAGCAAACTAACTGAAGGAAAGGCAGCAACAACTGAAAGACGGCAATAATCTCACCAAGCTACCAATGCGCTTCGCGCACCGTTTCCAACGTGTGCCACTCATCCTTCCCCACCCCGCTCCCTTGTTGACTACAGTCCAAAACTGGAAGGCAAGTCCGATGCCCGCATTTACACTGTAAACCTCTTAATACAAGGTCAGCGCCCTTATAGGCCCGAGACTCCACAGAAAATGGCTCGTCACTCTGTCAAGACGTGTCTCGGTCACTATTACAAGACATTAGAAAGTGTTCGCACAGCAAAAACTCTCTTGCGCATACGTCTATACTCTAGTACGTCTCCGCTACGCTAAAAACCTGTACTGAAATGCGCGACGAACTTTGGCGAAACACTTTTTTTTTCTGATTTTGTGGTTAAAAATGTTTCACAGAAAGCATTCCCCCTGGAAACGTCTCGGAGATAAATGTGGAACTTGCGCAGCAGCCTACACGGCCAGGAGTTCGCGCTCCCACACGGCCTCCGGCCTGTTTGCATCCATCCCTCTTTCCCCTCATCGGCGTCATAAACTCGGTCATTCATTGGATCCACTTAGCGCGACGCGTGATGTTCGCTCGAGAGCCTCTAACGAGATCACACGCTCTGCTCAGCGCCACATCCTCCCTCGATGAGTGGCGTTGCAAAACAGCGACGAAGCTTCCGTTATCTACGGGGGCGGGAGGTCCTGCATAGCAGTATGCTGCTATAGATTGCTTGGAGTTGGGGTCGTCTGCACTACGACTCATGTCTGTTGAACATCAGACCACGTGATGACCGCAGGCAGTGCTCGACGACGTCTCCCAGTTTTCATCATTTGATCAAGCGTAACGAGTTCGTTGAGTAGAATGTCTTAAATAAAATAAAGTAATAAACACGGCCATTCGCATCGTTACTAAATAAAGTCAAGGAGCGCTTTCTCCTTCTGTAGCGAAAAGTTTGTTGTTTCATTACCGAGGTTAGAAGATGCCCTGACACCGCATGTGTTTATTTATTTAGGACGTTGCATATGTTGGCTAATGAGGGTGTGATGAGGAATAAACTGCGCTAGCAATTTCAACCGACCGTCACACACATGATAAATTGAATTCTTCCTGGTTAACGCGCTTTTTTGTGTGCGCGTGTGTGAGTATACTGAAAACGAGAAAGAAAATAAGAAGAAGCAGAAAAAAAGAAACTCGGGGGACTCACCCTGCGTTCGTTTGGGCGTCATTTGTTGGTGGCGGCTTCGGTTGGAACCCTGCGTGAAAGATGAAAGACCGACCTAAGTTAGCACGCGAGGTCAAACGAATTGAGTAAAACAAACAGTGAAATCGCACATATGCCCCGGCTGTGTTCACCACGCTCTTACCTTGGTTGAAGCATGGCCAGTTAATATGCGAAATGTGTGTAACTGATGGTCATTATGATGATGATGATGATGATGACGACGATTTGTAATGGTGCAAGGGCATCTGCAGCTAAAGAGAGCCATGGAACAAGCTGTTTTCATCCACTTACGGTGGGACAAAGAATGATTTCCCAAGCATCTCATTGTAGAGAAGCCGAGCACCAGACTAGGGGGAAAGCTTGTATCATTGTGTGACTGCCCGTGTGTTGTGCGGTGTCAGTGCACGTTAAAGAACCCCAGGTGGTCGAAATTTCCGAAACCACCGTGTGACTGGTATGCACCCGGCGGCAGTGGGGATCGAACCCCGCACATCCCACATGCACGGTGGATACTCAAACCACTAGGCCACCGCTCCAGTAAGCCAGTGTGTGTAACTACCTAAGGCGTTAGCACTAGCGGAAACGGTGACCGCCGTCACGCGTGACGATTGAAAAGCTTGCGACGTCATCACAACCTGCCCACTGTGGATTGCGAGCAAACTACCCACCATGGCGAGTGGCGATTAAATTAATGACTGGTAGCGAGAGGTTGCTCGGGAAGAGCAACCTGGGCCTCACAAGCCCCACCGGTGGCGCCAGGAGTGGTATGAGGACTCCCCGCGATATATGAATGTAAAGCAGAGAATGACTAAGTCCGCATATGTATAGGGCATTAGCTACAACAGAATCAGCAGCAACAGAAAATGCATGCCAACGCATTCAAACTATATAAACCGAGAATTGCCTGTTTTTTTTTTACTGTTTTCTGTCTATTATGTTCCCTTATGTGTGCAGTAATAATAATAAATAATAATAAATACTTTATTCACTCCAAAGAAACAATACAAGACGCGGACGCGCCAAAGCCTCAATTGGGCTTGTAGGGCGCCGTCCGGCAGCAGCAACAACCTCTGTTACCAAATCAATTCTTTGTTTTGTGTACAGTAAAACATATGCACTAGAGCTGTTCAAGCTCGGCAATAGCATCTCGTAACTGTCTGCGAGTGTTCAAGTTGAAAACATTATCAGGCATCTCATTGAATATACATGGGATATAATATGACCTCATAGACATACCAAAATGAGTTCGCACTGCAGGGACAATATATCGAGAAACTTTTCTTAATGGGATTGGTTTAACGTTGTGGAACCGAAAGTCAGAGTTCCAGAAATATCTGAGTACAGTGATTTGTTTGAACACAATGTCAAATGAAGGCAGACCTGAAGAAAGGAATACACTTTGCTGTTTATGGGGTATTGAATAGATGACACTCTTAGCCATATTCTTGAGAATACGGTTTATCCTATTTTTCCATGTTGCAGAACAGTTGAAGAAACAGCACATGCCATATCTCAGCAGAGAATACCCCAAAGACTGTCAAGTATGCAAGCTTTTCCCTCCACCCCAACCTACTGTACTGTTGTCAAGACAGTAAAAGCAGGCCCCATCGTTATGTGTTAAAAATAAAACAACGATGTGCTTCTATAGCACATCGCGGCCCGCTTTATAAATGGCTTTTTAAATGAAAGAAATATCCTATCACCTTTTCAGTGTGGATCCAGGAAGAGTATTTCAAGCATTACTCAACTAGTTATGACTATTGATGATTTCTTTAGAGTGCTGGATAACTAGCGACAGATCGATGTTCTTTTTTTCAGACAGTGTCTACATTCGAAGATTCCTTACAAATTGCAGTTAATTGGTCTTCCGTTGTATCTTGTTGAATGGGTCAGAGCACATTTCAGTCGAACTCAGTCTGTCGACGTGAAGGGCGCCCTTTCTGAATCGCTTGCTGCTGCTTCCGGTGTTCCTCAGGGTAGTGTTAGGATCATCGCCGTTTTTAATATATATAAATGGTTTAATAGATACCATTCCACGGTCTGTATGAAGAAAATTGTTCGCAGATGACTGTGTCGTATATAAAGAGATAGTGTCAACTGGGGATCATCAACTGCTCCAAGAATCTTCGCTCAAAATATGTCACTGGAGTGAAGAATGGAATATGGATTTAAATATCGACAAGAGTGTGCTTCTCCAAGTTACGAAGAAAAAGAAATATGGATAATTACAAATATCGTCTTCATAACTGTCACATTAGAGACGTCTCAAAATACAAATATCTAGGTATCACTCTTAACAGCCGATTAACCTGGGGCGCTCATATCTCCGAGGTCTGTCCAGCTGCTTTCTCGAAGCTTTATTTCTTGAGACGCAAATTAAAACATACTCCAAGCAATATTAAGCTTCCGGCTTGCAAAGCTTTCGTCAAGTCCAAACATGAATATTCGTCCGAAATTTGGGATCCGCACACAAAGAAAGATATCTATCAATTAGAGCTCATTCAAAGAAAGGCAGTACGTTTGATTTTTCATAAATACAAAAGTTTTGGCCCCCCATCACAGCTCATCAGACAATAAGATCTCCTTACTTCTTACGCACAGAAAACTGAACCGTATTTGCCTCCTTCATAAAATTTGGCAGGTAAATTCAGATTTTCTCCCCCTTCATTCTTCAAGCACTCCCCTGCTTGAAGGACCCGTCAGAGTAGGGAGCACTCTTTACAGCCACTTTTTGTCAAAACAAACACCTTTAAGCAGTTTCTTCCCTCAAACAATAGCCGATTGAAACGCAGCTACCTGAATCGATTTTTCACTCTCCTAATGTAGAACAGGCGTTACAAACGCGGTTACTTCACTAGAAGGAAGTGGCTTTTTTGTACTAATTTTTAGTATGCATAGATATTCGCCTTTGCTAGGACGTCTTTTAAATTTCATTTTGCTGTGTGTCACATGCAATGTATGGTTTTTCTTTACGTGGTGTTCTGATTTGTTTTTGATGCCCCTCCAGCTCGGGCCAGTTGTGCCCGGCAGTATTGTGAAATAAATAAACAAATAAATAAATAAGACCGCAAAGTGGCGGCCCCTTGCAAGGGCGCACGCATCTTATCTGCAACCATCTAAAAGGGTTTCCAACTACTTGGTGCCAGCGCAGCCGTCTGTATGTGGCGGCGCGGTGAGTCAACTGGCCGCGGGATGGCGGCCTTGACGACCTTGACACAGCAAACGCCTCGCGTGCACAGTATCACACAAACGCACATAAAAAACAGAAACTAGCGCGTGAGTGAGCCCGCACGCGCACGCAAGCAGAGTGAGATAGATGTTCTTAAACCCGCCATCGGGCAGCCGTTGAAAGAGTGAGCCAATTTATTTCCGCAGCCTCGAACGGTTGCCTAAACTAATCAGTGTACCAGTTGTGGAGCACACAGACTTCGTGTCTAAGGTGTAACGCTGAAAACTTTACTACGGCAACGCAAACTCGACGAAGACCAATTGAAAAGAACACATATATTACGCCTACTTGTACCAGCGATACACTTAATAGGGCATCCTTCATCAGGCTTCCAGATGCAGCAGTGCGGAACGAGATAAGCAGTGGTGTAGCGCGCAGAGCTCGCGCCCGCTTCTTCCGGCACACAGCCGTTTATCGAAATCCCCGCGTCAAACGCAGATTGGCCCATAGATTGGGGCGACCCCGATCAAGCACGCCGCTCGCGTGGCGCACCGTCGACGCTTTCGCTATACGCTGCTGGCGCCCAACCTTTGCAAACACACGCAGACCCAGTCTTCTGACGATCCAAAGATAACACCAAATAAAAGTGTGTGCCGTTGAACGATGGTGTTATCAGAAAGCTATACTGCCAACATTTAGGGCAAGTTTTAAGCGCTTGTTGCAAGCAAGCGCTCGGTTTGTCTTCCAAAGGACGTCCCCTATAGCACGGCGTACAAGAAGAGCGTGTGCTGTTCTCTATCATTTAATATGGGCCATGTTTATCCGTAATCAGTACGCACGTCGGTAGGCGTTAGTTAGACTGCGCAGGAAGCGATAAAGAAATGATAATGCGCAATGTCGACGCACCATCACGACCTTAAGTTCCGTGTTCTGGTCTTGTTTTCGAGATCGGTAGAACTATCCATTGTGCGAGTGTATTCGTTACGTAATATGCGCGTGTATGTATGAATGTATACATGCACGCGCATATTACGTAACAGCCAGCGTCATCCTTGTGTACAGCGCTCGAGCGGCGCACTTCCCTTCATAAGAATCGACACGAGCTTTTAATGACAACACTTGCGCGGAAGTAGAGCCCCATAGATGCGCAAGCAAGGTGGGCACGACCAAGGGCTGTTTTCTGATTTCAGCTTTTATTAAATTACGCCCACGGCTCGAGCGCTCAACACAGGGGTGACGCAGACTGTACATGTATGTATGTATGTATGTATGTATGTATGTATGTATGTATGTATGTATGTATGTATGTATGTATGTATGTATGTATGTATGTATGTATGTATGTATGTATGTATGTATGTATGTATGTATGTATGTATGTATGTATGTATGTATGTATGTATGTATGTATGTATGTATGCATGCATGTATGCATGCATGCATGTATGTATGTATGTATGTATGTATGTATGTATGTATGTATGTATGTATGTATGTATGTATGTATGCGTGTGTATGTACAGTAGTGGACAAATAGATATTTTCAATTTTCACGTACAAATTGAAAATGACCAGGAGTAATGTGCCCATTTGTTTTTGTTTTTTGTACTGCCATCTTCTTCCGCCAGGACTTGTTGGAGGCGTAACTGCTAGCCTTCAGTTCGTTTTCATTTTCATCGTTTCATCAATTTCGCTCATTTCCCGTCTCTTCTAAACTATAATTAACTCGTTGTCACGTTCAAGCCGCAAGCATATTCGGCGGCTGCATTTACTGTTGCATATTTTCATAAGAAATAATTTAATTGAATTTAACATGTCTGAATAGGCTTCGCGCATCATCTGAGGGACAAAAAAAGACAGATGTGCCGAGGACAAGCTTGGCCAGCTATTGCAAGAGTAGGAGAACATACGACTATTGACTTTCAATGGCTGATTCCTGAGCCCCATGCCTCGATGGTGCAAGGCGATGGCCGACGCAGAAGACTTGCGTGTGAAGCACTGACGTCGTTATGTTATTCTGAAAAGGCATTCTTGTAATTGGCGCATCACTTTTGTTATAAAAACCGATATAATCCAGATACCTTCATGCAGTACAGGAAGCAGTTTTTCAGAAATTTGCTCTAGGAATAAATTGTGGCTTTATATGAGGATAAATACTGGCCACAATTGTGTAAAAATCCGATATTGTCTTCCCATAAAGGTCGAGCGTAATACTTGAGCGCGGTAAAAAAAAAGAATTACATTAGAAAAACTGAAATATCTTTTTGTTCACTACAATATATGTGTGTGCGTGTGCGTGTGTGTTTACCTCGACTTGATATTACACCGATGCAATCGCGTCTCTACGTCATCCTATGTCGATTGTCACAACTGTAGGGACAGCGCGCATGGGCAACCGCCGGCCCATTTTTTTTTTTTGCATCTCACTCATCAACGTTTCCTAATTGGTCCCGCTTGCAAGCCAATAGAATCGCGAGAGATAACAACGATAACGAAAACGAAGGCAAGAGGCGCAGCGGGATTGAAGGACACTCTACACAGCAGGACACTACGCATACGAAATGTGATTTCGAGGGGTCGGCACCTGGAGACCGAGTTCCCGAGGCAAGACGCTCGTGAAAGGCAAGACAAAAATAGCAGCCGCGCCGAGCTGGACGCGAACGGCTACGCTGGGAAAGGAGGAGAGCTGGCGGGGGAGAGGGGCGAGTAAGCGAGGCAACCACCACCAGAGAAGGGCGTAGGCCTTGGTACTCGGCCAAGAAATTCTCGAGGAAAGCAAGCGCCGTTCATTCTGGCTTCGACGGCAACTAGGCGAACCGCAGAGAAGGAAAATAGAAATCGCCAAGCCGTGTAGTTCTCTCGTCACCACATTCCGGCACAAAAATTGCGCGCAGCGCCGTGGAGCGTGTGTACTGCATATATCCGGGGCCGGCCAGTCCCTAGGGGAAATCGGTTTCGAACACTGCTCCACAGAAGAGGAAAATATGCAGCGCAAAAAACGCATGGACGACAAAAGAAAGACAAACACAAGCGCTGTCTTTCTTCTGTCGTCCATGCGTTTTCTGTGCTGAATATTTTTCTCTTCTGTGATGAACTAACAAGCCCAAATTACCGCCCTTCATCAACACTGCTCCGCTATGGTGCGCTGCATACCGCGTGTTCACTATAGCATATGGAGCCTACTTGTTGCTGCGCGCAACATGTAGGCGCCGTATGTGTTCGTTGTTCCGACCTATGAATCGTGCAAAATGTAGAACGGTATGTGCGAGCGATTGACTGAGCCGAACGAAGCGTTACTGACTCCAAAACACTTCTCAGTCCCCGAAGGCATTTAAAGGATCCACAGCTCCTCCATTTCAGAAATTGACGCGTATAGTCGAGGACAGAATAATATGGACCGTGCACGCTTCCGCGTTCAAATTCTTCTGTCGCGTTGCGCGACAGAAATAGAAATGTTTATTGTCTTCATGTCCAAGGGCAAAAGTAAAAATATTCTAGATAATCAACTCCAAATTTTGGGCGAGCTGGTTCAAGCTCATGATGAAAGATTGTGCTTGTCTGCGTCGTCCTGTCCGTTCTTCGTCATCCCCTTCACGCTTTCATCGTACATATTACTACTCTCACATGCATCAAACATCCATTAATTTTCGCTAGGTAGCGCGTCTTTCAGCGCAGAAGCGTGGCCCATATTGTTCTGTCCGCGACTGTACACTGCTCAAAATTTTAAAAGCTAACAGGTTGTCTCGCGATCTGTGAACAGAGATACAAGCTAGAAGGCGCAAAAATTTGACCAAAACCTCCTCAGCGATGAATGTTCTCTTGACCAAACGTGGCGCCTTATATACTTATACATTAATTTCTACACAGCCTCGACTCCAGGTCAAGTTTAAGGTTGAAAACCGCCAATGATCGCTCACGAGGTGCCATTTTTTTAACTAGGAGATCGAGTAGAGCTGTGGCATTAACATGAAGCTTTTGCATATCTGACCCGATAAGAGAACTAATTAAGAGTGGCAGCCTGGGCTAGTTGGCTCATTTGCAACAATGTTCGAAAAAGCAGCGCAGCAGACGATGACGAAGGAACGAACAACAGGAGTGTTCGTGTTGTGCGCTCCCTCGTCATCAGACTTTGGCACCTGGAAGCAGCACTGGGCAGTGTCTTGGCCCACACACCTAAAATCTGCTGCCGTTCGTAATAATGTCGAAGCGAGGATAAATTGCGCTGTAGCACAAGAAATGGCTCAGATGTCCTCATCTTGAACGGAGGCGCCCATTGAGTTCCTCACGAATGGCGACATTAGATGCCGGACTTAGAATCCGGATTTCGCGAGCGGTAAGGCTTAGTAATCGCCAATTATTAAAAAAAAATCTCGTAGTAGTTTTCGAATCTACATCGCCTGAAGTTAAGTGATCTCAGTGAGTGTCTGTTACACCGTTCCACTTATGCGGAGTTACTTTTGAATGTGGCGGAACAAACGCGCTTTCGAAAACTCCGGTGGCCTCTCGCGCGATGCACGGAACTCGGTACTGAGCCTAAAGACTCGCTCTGCTGCGCAAACACTATATACGCGCCGCCGCAGCGCCCCGCTGGAGACCGCATTTCTAACCGAAACAGCTGCAGCGCTTACCACTTCGTTCGCCTTTAGTGTTGGCACTCTTGAGCGCGCATAATTACTTCCTCCAGCGATATCGCGGCGCAGAACAACTCTGCGCTTGTGTGTCCGTCTGCTCGCCTGCCTTTTCTAACAGCTATCAGCGGCGCGCCTACGATGGCCACTTAGACGGAAAGTGGACTGGTTACGGCTACTAATTACGGAGCGGAGCTCATAAACGAATATGCGGAGGTCAACGATTGGGTTGCGTGCACAAGGGTGTCGGCGCAGTCGTGGGAAGGAAAGGTTGCGAATGGCGAAGCTAGCGTTCGTGCGAAAGTTGGCAGCAATGAAGGCGAATGTTCTGGCTCGTATTTTGACGGTGATGGAAATTGCGCTGCCGTTGAATAACGTGGCGAGCTAGAGAGGTGAAAGGAGGAGAAGGCATACGCACGCCATGGTTGACAGCGGTCTTTTCGCTCAGCGCTCCCGTTGACGCGAGACAGTTCCCCCGTTCCGTCCCCTCCGTCACGGGCGGTAGCGAGACAAGTCCTAACAGTGGATCACATGACGCAGACGCGAACGTGTGCCGTCGAGTCACCTGCGGAATGTTGTGAGCGCACTATATGCCCTCCGGACGCGCGTCTTGAAATACGGCCAAGAAAATTTTGACCGAAATAAGAAAATTATAATGTCTAAGTTACTACTGCGTATCGTAATCAACAGAACCGATTTTATTAACCGTTAAGAAAGACTAGGCCGAGCGCAAAATTGCACACTGCGCCTGAAAGGTAGCCTTTTAAAATTTTTTCGTGTGTCAAGCTTCACCGTTACAAGCTACGCTTTACGAATGTAGAGAGTAGGCAGCCCAGATTTTCCCAATTTACTCTGAAATGTCTACCTTCGCTGTAGACAAAGAAGGACTTCGCACTTGAGGCAGCAAACTCGGGACTTGGAAGTGCGTGCGTTGTTTCTGCAGTGTTGGGCGATGCTCGTGAAACTTGTCTTCGACAGTGGTTGAACCTATCATATCTTGTGGACTTTTTTGGCAAACGGTGTAGAGTTGTGTGCTCTCCCGAGAACGACTCTGACGGTATGGTGGCTTTTCTTGTTGAGTGTGAGTGATCGTGAACACGCTTCAAATCGCTAGAAGGTGCACAAGCTGCGCTATCAATATTGCAGGCATTCAGGCACGCTGTTCACGTTTGTGCACGCATAAATTTTTCTAATCATAACGCCAGTCTTGTCGCACTGACACCAAATGAAATATTGTATGCAAAATCCAGGCACCTACGTCAATTAGCAACAATAATTGTATTTATTACCCAAATTGTACGACTAATTTGGCTATTTCGACGAGTTACGTGCACTGGAGAGGTTGCTTCGCCTGCAAGCTTCTCGAAAGCGCATGCATATTACTTACGGTGGGCTGCACGCCTCGCAATAATCAAGGAGCCTAACAGTAATTGTTAAAGAGCTAGTTATTCAATATCGGTTGAGCAACCTGCTAGTTAGCACGTCTTAGCTGTATTGTGACGTACTACACTGCTGACAATGCTATGCTAGAAAAAGCGTTCTTCTAACTCGAAACGCCTATTTTTAAGAACTGTGTCAAGTCTTAGGAGAAACAACCTTTATATTAAACACACCTTGTAATGACTGGTTGCGAGAGGTTTCTCGGGAAAAGCACGGCCGGTCTCGAGGGAAGAGCAACCTGTGTCTCACAAGGCCCACCACTTGGCAGCACCTGCCATCGCAGGGCAGTGGCGCATCGCTTAAGCGCCGCACCACTGCGCCAGGAGTACTGGTATGAGGATTCGCACGGATCTACGAATGTAGAGAACGACCAATTCTTAATCTACAGATATTAGCCTATTAACGCTGTCGAGTCATACCCTTGAGGGGAAGCTTAAGTGTCCCCTCCAATTTTTTTAATGTTCCAATAAAAGGTGTTACGCACGCACGCAGGCGGGCTGATACTTCAAGCGTCAGCCTTTGCTAAATTAACAGCTAAAGAGCACTGCTTTCGAAGTTACCTGGCCAGTCATAAATCATGTTTATTAATATCTGTAAACATGAGTTCCCGGGTTTGAACCCGGCCGCCGCGGTCGCGTTTCGATGGAGGCGAATTGCAAAAGACGCCCGTGTGCTGCACGACGTCATTGCACGTTAAAGACCCCCAGGTGCTCGAAATTGTTCCGGAGACCTCCACTACGGAATCTCTTCGTTCCTTTCTTCTTTCACTCCCTCCTTTACCCTTTCCCTCACGGCGCGGTTCGGCTGTCCAACGAGATGCGAGACAGTTACTGCGCGATTTCGGTCAATCAGAAAACAAATTTTCAATTTTCAATTATAAATATGAATTGTCTAATTATATAATATAAAAAATGAAAATTGGTTCCTGGGGAAAGGAAATGGCGCACTATCTGTAGTGGCTTAGCTCAGCTATGCCAGGACATACGTAGCGAGAGCTGCAGTTCCCCCCTGGTCTAATCGCGCGGTCAGTTATACGACGAGCCTCGTCTGCGCAAAGATAGTACTATGCGCAAAGCAGTATTTTCGGCAACCTGTAATGGATGTATTGTGGAACGATACGTTAAGCCGTACACAGCAAGTGCATAGATAATGTGGGAATGTACAAAAGAGTTATGAAGCGTCTCCAGTGTTTTCATACCATTATTAATAATAGGAGTTCCTCTCAAAGTTCTTTCACGAGTTCTGGTGGTTCCGCTTGATGATCATTATGATGATGTTGTTGCCATTTATTCACCTTGACTTTGTTGCGAAGGAACCATGCGAGCTGCTAGGCGCCGCTTGTTACGCTCCGCCTCTTGGCGTCTCCGCTTGGCAAGACGTTCTCCTCTTTGCTCAGGCGTCTCCGCCCCTCGTTTAGCCTTCTGATGTTCATTCTTTCTCTGCAGAGCGGCCAAGTGCCAGGCGACGACTTCTGGGTCCGAAGAATTGATCTTCTCCTGACGATGCCACGCGGCTGGAGTCTCCTTTTCGCCACCATACGAAGCGATTGTGATGCACCGAGTCGTATCACCTCAGCTTTTGTACACACAGCCGCACATACGCAGTTTATCTACACGGCCCCACACGCGGCCGCGGCGGCGGCCGAGCTCTGGCGTCATGCGCTCGCAGAGGCGGTGTCGTACCCAATGGAGTGCAGATATAATATGTTCCAAATACAGTTTCATCGCCTATTTTTATTTGAAGTCCGCATGAAATAAATTGGGAATCACTGTACAACAGACACTCGCTGAGAATAGCACAAGCGCCGTGAAAAAGGAAGAAAAAAAAAAGAAAGCCTAATGGTATGCCAGCCCTGCGAGAGCCAAGATGCCGACAAGCAAGTAGGAAATAAAGACACGCTCTCAAGAGGTTGCACGGGCAAGCGCATTATCTTCGGGCGGCCTTTTCACCTCGCTACAAGCGGCGGCCTTGCAAGATCGAATCGATTTCTCTCAACACAGAGTCTACCCCCGCGATATCTGATATGACGTAGAAGCTATACAGGGGAGGTGCAGACCTCTAATACCCCACATTTTGGGGGTCAAACTGAACACCGCGGAGTCTTCCGGCAAGAGATGGTCGCGGCCAAAGCGAAAGCCAACAAGCAGGCTGCCGTAGTACTACGTAGCCGTTTGCTGCAGACCCGAAATGAAGTGTGCCGACGGAGCTAGCGCTACGGCGGGTGCCCGCTGTTATTGGGCTCAAGGTCTGCGGCGGCTCGCACGCGATCCAGCCAGCCCCCAGAGCGGTGGCTCGCGGAATAAACGCCCCCCTTTTTCCCCGCGGCCGATCGGCTTACTGCACACCTGCCAATGCACACGCGTCGCGCTTTCCAGGTACACGAAGTGATAGTACGGACTACGTAGGCACGTACGGGCTGGAAATGAGGCAGCACATTTTTCCGTTGGGCCCGAGAGTTTTTAACGCCGTTTCGCCGATGCTTGTTTGCATTTCGTAGCAGACGGGAGGGGGGAGACACTCTGCCGAGGAAGAATCGGGCGAGCCTGAATGAGCCGAGCTCGGCCCGTTGCATTATTCCTCCGTACATACTAACGGCTTCTTGATCGCGCATTGTGAACGCCGAGCGTTCGATGCAACGCCCGCCTGAGCGCAGCGGGACACGCTGCGTGAGCGCGTGCTTCGCGTACGAGGTGTCCTTATTCGACGGAAACGATCCCGCAGACAGGCGTTTCCGTCCCGAGACTACGCAAGCAATCAGTGCGAGGCGGTTAGCGGAGCCCTTCGGAAGCACAATGGTTGCGAGAGCTACGGCGGTAAAATATAAAAGGGGAAGGGAAGCCACGCAATGCATCCAGCCGAAAGCGAGAAACGGGGAGGTCGAAAGTTCTTTGCGAACGCCAATACGTATATATGAGCGCGCACGCCTTGCCTCGTGATCGAACGAGTTTGCACCGCGTGCGGCTAAATCAGCGGGTACGTCACGACTGGCTGGCGGCCGTAACTCGATCAGCGACGAATGACACTGATTCATGCTGGCACCGAATAACCGTAAATATACGCTGGGCACGTGTATGCGTTAAGCAAGTGCCTATCAGACACCCCGCCAGCCATGCAATATGCACGCAATGTGCACTTCGGTTGAGAGCATTTCATGGGGGTCGATGGAAAAAGCAGGGCAAGTTTCCCGTGGAGTGCAATGTGTTGTAACTTGCGTGACTGTAACTCTCATATACAATTATAGTTGCGTTTATAGCAACGCGTGATGAACGGAGCCAAAACTGAACTTGCACGAAAGTAATTCTCACAGTTTCTATCCTTATGTTGGCAGTCATATATACCGTAGATTCCGGAACACAGTCCGCGGGCTATACATGTTTAAATGCTAAAGGAGCATAGACACCTAAATTTTGGGTGCGCGTTTTCTTGTTTGTAATGTAATTTATAATCACATTTCTTTCTCGTGATGTTTCGGTTTCAACAGCTGAGTGAGCACTGTGACGTCAACGTGTACTTACAGGTCACGTGAGACATGAAAATAACGTCCATATAATCCCTCTTTCCACATTCGTTGTTATACCGGCTCTGGAGGAAGGCTGGCTTCAGCACTGCAGTAAATTAAAACGATGAAGCAGCGATTATATGGACGTTTTTCAGTGCCTCAAGTGACAAAAAAAGCACTCTTTGACGTCACAGCCATCGTTCGGCTGTTGAACCCGAGAAAGCACGACTGAAAAAATTCGATTATAAATAATTTAGCGGTCGCAGGCGAATATCACATGGTGATTCTTGCGTAGCAGTGTCTTCCGCATCATTACAAAAAACATGCCACCAAAATTAGGTGTCTATACTCCTTCAAGATTTTAGGCTTTGCGAATTATCTACAGGTGCGGACTACACAGCACTTTTTTTTATTCAATATAGACCAATATAGCATGAAATGACCAACGCGATATATCGGAGGCGGTCAGTGCAGTAAAACAATTCATTTTCAGCCAAAATTCAGCCTTGCAGCCCTTGCACCAGGTGCGGATTGTATAGCGGAAATTACGGTAAACACATTTCATTCACAAGCTCTTGAGTCGTGCCACTGTGAATATTTGTGCCACAAATTGTATCACAGCGACGTCGTATAATGTAAGATGTGCAACCCGCTTATCTCACCGCACCGGTCACCCCCTTCAAGATGCCCAGCCGCCACCGCAGACTACTACCTTTTCTGATTCGTTCTTTTTTCGAGCAGCTACGGTCTGGAGCGTCCTACCCCGTGACATCGTCAACATAGCTTCATTATCTACCTTTCAAGAACGTGTTGTCAATCACCTTCAATGCTAAATAATCGTCGCTGTTGGCTCATTTCAATAGAACCCCACCCCTTATGTAGTGCCCCCGACAAAATGGTGCCTTTAAGGTAACAAAACTGAACTGAACTGAACTAGTGTCATATTGTTATGCAACAAAAATGCCGCCTGACGGTTTCACCGAATTCAGACGGCACTATAGTAAAGACTACCCGCATTTGAGGACGCCGAAAGCCAAGGAGATCCTGGGGGTCTGCTCGCAACGTGCATTTCTTCTGAAACTGTTTTTTTTCTTTACCATACCAATAGGCATAATACGTTCACAGGAATCAGCAAATATGCAGCGCTTCTAAATTACGTCACACTCTAAAAAGGCGTTCAAAATCAGGCTTTAAAGATTTTTGAATAACATCCCGTGAGCATTACACGAAAGCCTTCTTTTCACGAAGTTTATGCAACCAGGTGAGCACAAAGTGCGGGGACGATTGTTGTGTATTTCGTAGTTAATAAATATCAATTAACACACTTGTTAGCCAATACAGTTAGCGTGCGTGCTTATATCGCAGACTTACATGTAGCTACATTCCTGGACTATTCCTTTTAGTAGAATACTCATAGCTGTCGCTCGTGTTCTGAAATACAGTAATACAATTCCCGCTAATAGGGATGACTAGAATTATGGACAGTTTTTCTGGGGACGAAACTTTTTCAGTGTATTTACGCCTCGTTAATATGGAAACTCGCTGTGTGCACAATGTACTGAGAGAAAATGCACAGAGCACATTGGAGCCCAGGTATTTTTGTCGCGTTAATATGGACGGTGATAAGACCAAAATCTCTGCTGTCCCAATGTGGTGATTGCAGAACGTCAGAAGAATGCAGTAGTAAAGTGAAACTATCTGATTGGTGGATCTTTTGTCTTCTGGTTTCATGCTTGGCAGTGCAAAAGTTGTCGAGTCGACGCGCCATACCATTTGCCGTGTTACATGAATGGCTGTAAAGAAAACATTCTCTGTGGCGGTTTGTGCTACGCAGAAAGCCTAATTCAGTAGCTGTCAGCTGACTGAGTCGTGGCGTCGTGGGATGTGAGCAGTCGCAATAGGAGTTATGTCAGGTAGCCATTAGAAACCATCAAGCCTATCATACACAGATCACTATAGGCATGTCAAGCTGCTCCACACTATTTCAATAGTAATGGCGACCAGGATAATGGGACTGCTGCTCTCAAAATTGTGTCTAATTTCAACTTCACTGACCATTACTATGCAAAGAAGCAAACCCTAAACATAGCGTTTTTAAATATTTTTTTCTTCGTGATTCGTTATTACGGACGACTCGCTTAATGGACAAAAAATGCCCATAACAACGAGGCACGATTGCATTTCCATACGAATTCCCAGTGCAGTCGGCATAATCGCGCATGCAAGGCGATTGGCGCAAAACTCCTCCAGGTGTGACGCATATGTTGCGCATGGCGTTTCGTCTGCCAAAACGCAGAGTGTTATGTGAAGCTGATCACTGGCCCTCTTTCGCTTTCAGCTAGGGAAATTAAGAAAAGCCAAGCGTCACAACATGGAGGAGATCCGCACCACTCGACCGCCTTGCATGCTCAATTACGCGGATGGAGTTGAAAATGTGGATGTGAATATAGCTCAAAATATAGTTGCGCTGAGAGAATTATGCCAACAGAGCAGCCTAGGAATAAAACTCCAGGTTTCCAGTGTAAACGTCCACGCTAACTGCAGTGACGAAAAATCCTATTAATTGGTTTCAGTTAATTACGAGCTTGACGCCGACAGTTACCCTCCCACTATATGTCCTCCTGAACGCATCACCTGCGAGCAAAAGCTTTTCGTGCGTAAATAATAATAAAAATAATTGGTTTTGGGGGAAAGGAAATGGCGCAGTATCTGTCTCATATATCGTTGGACACCTGAACCGCGCCGTAAGGAAAGGGTAAAGGAGGGAGTGAAAGAAGAAAGGAAGAGAGAGGTGCCGTAGTGGAGGTCTCCGTAATAATTTCGACCACCTGGGTATCTTTAACGTGCACTGACATCGCACAGCACACGGGCGCCTTAGCGTTTTTCCTCCATAAAAACGCAGCCGCCGCGGTCGGGTTCGAACCCGGGAACTCCGGATCAGTAGTCGAGCGCCCTAACCACTGAGCCACCGCGGCGGGGAAGCACAATCTGTTTTTAAGAATAATCCTGAAGGCCTAATCTTGAAACCCAGTAAGTACCCCAACGTCATAGTTCCGCAGCTTTTGGATAAAGAGAGAGGCCGTGGTTTATGCATGTGTGACACTCATGAATAGCCTAATGGACAGTTCCGTAAGTTTCTTTTTGTACTGGCGCCATGAGCACTGTTCAGTAGTCCTGAAGTTGAAGAAGACCTTGCCTGCGCAGACTAAGTAACATCCGCCATACCAAACACAGGTGAACGCCCGCTTAATTTATTTCTCATAAACATGTGTGGATGCCGTTCCTCCGAGCTTGTTGTATCAGAGGAATGAAACGCGAACAACACTGACGAATTACAACGCGATGGCGCTAAGCCTACCGCTCTGCACAGAGTCCGGCGTCGGCGTTGTGAGCGAGGAGACCTGGTGGGCCACCTGAGTCACGTGACCTTGTGGCGTCAGCATAACCTGCCCATCGGATTGAGAACAAACTAGCCACAGCGGCAGGTGGCTGGTAAGTTAATGATTAGTCGCTCGGTAAGAGCAACCTGGGATCTATGAGGGTGAAGTCGAGAATAATAATAATAATAATAATAATAATAATAATAATAATAATAATAATAATAATAATAATAATAATAATAATAATAATAATAATAATAATAATAATTGGTTTTTTGGGGGGAAAGGAAATGGCGCAGTATCTGTCTCATATATCGTTGGACACCTGAACCGCGCCGTAAGGGAAGGGATCCGCATATGTGAGAATTAACCCATTACGCTATGGCGTCATACCCTTAAGGTGGGGCTTGAGTGTCCCCTCAATTTTTCAAATAATAGAATATAATCCACTTCAACTTCGGTCTAGCAATGCAATGTCGCATCAAATGTAGCACATCAGTTAAATTGCGCAAGCCATGCAATTACGTCTTCAAGGAGTCCACCCACAAAAAGAAAAAAAAACGCACTTAAGCGTAGCGAACAGCAAAGCATCTGAACTAAGCAAAAATAATTTTGGTGTCCCCCAAGGTTCAATATTAGGTCTATTTCTATTTTTAACATTTGCTAACGACTTACCATCATACCTTGCATCATACCTTGCATTATACTCCGACGACACCAACATATTCATAAGTGCTGAAAATGAAGATATTATTGGCATCCTGGCTAACATAACTGTAGTAAGACTGTTTTTGTGGTTGCATGTTAATAAGCTAACACCAAGCATTTCCAAAAGTAAATTCATAATTTTTAGTGCAAAAAAAAAAAAACAGCCGTCTGTCAAAAACCAACAACCTTTTTCTCAATAACACTGCTTTTCAAAGAGTTAAAGAAACGAAATTCTTTGGAGTTGTGATTTACTATCAGTTAACTTGGCGCTCGCACGTGCAGCAAGTCAGTTCAATGGTTGGCAGAAATATATCCATATTTTATAGACTACGACGTCTTTTCCCGATAAAAACACTGGTGACGCTTTATAACTCTTTTGTACATTCCCACATTATCTATGCACTTGCTGTGTGCGGCTTAACGTATCGTTCCACAATACATCCATTACAGGTTGCCGAAAATACTGCTTTACGCATAATACTATTTTTGCGCAGACGAGATTCTGTTGCTTTCACCTTTCAGCTACTTAATATTTTAAACTTAGATAAAACCATCCAATATTGTGTTACCAATCTAATGTTTAAAACACCGAATAATATGATATTTTGCCCTACAGTAACGTTCCCGTAACGTAGCACGACTTAATCTACTCGTTCATCTACAGCTGCTCTAGAGGCTCCACCCATTATAAGTAATTATGGCGCTTATTCATTTACATATGCTGCTATTAAGAATAGGAACGCACTACCGCAGGACATTACAAGCAGAAATAACTACCATGAGTTTTCTAGGACACTAAAGCAGCACATTTTGATGAGTGTGTAACTACAAGTGCGGCTCCCTAATGTTCAAGTTATGTTTTTGCTTGTTTTTCTGCTTTTGCTCTATTGCGTTTATACCATTATTAATAATGGGAGTTCCTTTCACAGCTCTTTCACGAGTTCTGGGATTCCGCCTGCCTACTTAGTGCAATGTTGTATGGGCTTATGGGTTTATGGGGGTCTAACGTCCCAAAGCGCCTCAGGCTATGAGGGACGCTGTAGTGAAGGGCTCCGGAAATTTTGACCACCCGGGGTTCTTTACGTGCAATGACATCGCACACCACACGGGCCTCTAGAATTTCACCTCCTGCGAAATTCGTCCGCCGCGGCCGGGATCGAACCCGCGTCTTTCGGGTCAGTAGCCGAGCACCATAACCACTGATCCACCGTGGCAGGTTCTAAGCGCAATGTACTCAATTACTTGCAAAGAAAGATTTGATTTCATCTGATTTGAAAAAACGTTACTGTTTGCAAGGAACCGCGCAGAATTCACGCCGCATTGTGCTCTTTTATAGCGCGAAGTCACTTTTCAAGAATCCTCGAAGGGTTTCGAGCTCAAGAGTGCATGCTCCCGCGCCCAACAGGCCGCGCAGCTAACTTTCTCGGCTGAGCGGCGCACAGCCATTTCCTTCCGCGTAAAGGAGCCGCGCGCATTCGATCCACGAACCAATTTACCGTTCGCGTACGGCTTCTACGGTCTGAGGCCTGCTTCGACGACCCCCCTTGCGGGGAACCCGTCACACAGGGTATACGAACGTGATGAATCGCGACATCGACACACGCGACCTGCGCGGGTTTCATTTCAAGTTAGAGTTTCGTGGAATACGAGAGCAGACGTATGTATGCACCCATGCGTGCGTGCCGAGCATGCGAGAGGAACTGCACAGCGCTGAATGTGAGTGGTTTAATTCTCTTTGTTCGGGGGATGGCTGATTAAGCAACAGCTGCGCATGTGCAGATGTTCCACTCCAGTTGCGGGCGTGCACCCTAACAGAAAGAATGTCGTCCACGTCGACGATGTAGTGGTAATATATTTTAAACAGCATTCACCCGAGCGCTGCATGTGAAGCCGTAAAAAAAAGTATGGAACGTAAGCTGTTGAACGCCTTACTCCGACTCTAAAGTGTTTGAGTGCAGTAGTATCAGAGAAATCTCATAAAACGTAACTGGCTCCCAGAAAGCGAACACTTAAAGCTAGCATGCACGTAGATGCAGCCGCACTATTACAAAGCAAAAAAAAAAAATTACTCGCGATGAAATGCACTGATGCGGAGGAAATGCGACACCATTTTCCCCTCACTCGCCAATCTATTCCAATTCTCATTTTATTATTATTCTATTCTATTCTATTCCAATTTCGATTCGACTCTTCATTTCTGTTCGCAACCACTTCTTTTTATTCATTTTTGTTGAGTCATTCTTAGTCACTTTCATTTTTGCTGCACGATTCTGAGACCTGCCTCTCCATCCTCTCTCTAAATTCGAAAGGGGGATTTGCTCTCTCCACCTGCCAACCGCACCAGGTGGCGGGTAAAGAGAGGCCACCTTCCACGACAGCCACCCGCATGATTGTTCCCGTGGCAACCACCCTCAGGTTGCGCATTCATCCACCCACCTGCGTCAGCACCTCCTCCGTCCGCGCTAGCCACCCACTAGGTTCTTCCCGTGGCAGCCGCCTTTCGGCCTCGCCCTCCTCTCTCCTACAAATGGAGGGTGAGGTTTGTCTCTAGACTGCACCTGCCAACTATGGCTGGTGGAGAGAGCGAGATCTCCCAAAACACCACCCGACCCCTACCACGGTTGTAGGTGGAGGCTTCACAACGACGCCAGACAGGTTTCGCCTTCACGAACCTCCTAATGCTATCGCACTAAAATAGGCAGCTTCATTCATTCTTCACGGGGGTGACATGTCCTTGAGCCGGAGATGAAAACCGGGGCCCCTGCCGACCTGGGATTAGGGCGCCTGCTGCTTTAAGGGAGGTTCTTGATCGGCAACGAATGATGTACACCAATCAAGGACCTGGGTCGTATTACGAAACTGTCAAATAGCAAAATTGTCAAAATCTTGTCAAAAATGCGTCAATTAGCCTCGCTCCTACTGGTCGGTCGTGGCTGGCGGCCATTTTGCTTTTTTGCGTCATGGGTGGCTGCAGATTACGTCACGGATGTGGCAGAAGTGGTGACGTTGCACACCTAATTATGCAGGCGCTAATTCACAGTTTTTTGTGACATCCTCTAGGCGGTCAATTTGACCGTTGCGTTTCTGGCGGCAGCGCCGGCGCGAGCAACGGCGAAGGGGGGCGCACGAAGAGGCGTTTGACTTGCCGGACAAGCTGTTTCGACGCCTTTTTCGACCGGAGAAGCAGACTGGGAGGCGCGCGTGCTAGCGCGTTTTCGGTGCGGCGGCAGGTGCTATGTGCACTGCGGTTCTTTGCTACCGGCGGCTTTCAACCTGCCGTTGGTAACGAGGCGCACGTCGGCAGCGCACAAGAGATGGTAAGTAAATGCGTGCGGCAGGCATTGGTGGCAATTTGTTTACTTGGCGCGCAAAAGGAGTGGGTTCCCGAGGTCACCTCTGTGTCACAGCTATATATAAACAAAACACGCTTATGCTGACAAAGCACTTTATTTTTCCCGGCAAATCGCACTTCGTGATCGTCTTCTGTTTCCCAAGGGAAAAGAAACAGACAATCACACATCACAGACTGCAACACCTCATCTTTTGGCATTTTTGTCATCGATCGAAAGAGCCGAACAACACAGATATCAACTAGTTGTCTTCATCGATTTCGTACCAAGCGCTTCTTGCAAGTTCGCTCGGCAGGCATGTAGCCTTCACTGCATTCGTTCAAATTTTTCTGCGCACTTAGGTCAACCGCACATGTCGCTTGATTTCAGACGCCGCGTAAAAAACAATAACACGGCGTGGAATCGGTTGCTTTCGTACAAAGCGGCTTGACGTTTCACCGCCGTCAGCGCATCCCCGCGGCAGCAAAAGTTACCCACCAGCAAATTTAATAGCAGAACTTCGAACGCTTTTTGTTTTTATTACTAGTTTAGAACTTTAAACACAATTTTTTGGCAAAATAAAATATTAGTTATTTTTATCGCTGCTTATTTCTTATTTCTTTTTACAAAAATTACCAGACGGCCCCTCGCCGTGCAAATAAATGCTCTCGGGGCGCCGCGCAGCTGTAATTGGCTGATTCCTCATTGCGTCAAGCGGTGACGTCGCTTCGTTTCGTCATTTTGACGTCACTGTCAATAACTTTTGACAGATTTTGTGACAGTTACGTAATACGGCCCCAGTATTCGTGCAACAGTCTCTGTGGAAGATTTGCAGGCAAATTGCTCTCCACGGAAGACCTAGTCCAAGCTGCCATTAACAGCACATAGGGTGCCCTCGAAGTTACCGTCGATCCCCTCATCCCTCACAAAAATTTCTTTAGACAGTCTACAGACTGCCCATAGACTTCTGTCTATAAAGTCTATAGACTCTTTATAGACAAACCCTAGAGAACAATCTATAGGCAATACAAATCCTATAGACAATCGATAGATTTGTGGCCATACACTTTTAGTAGACTTTTGTCTGTAGACGATGAATAGATTAAAAGAAATATCTATAGGAAGGCACTAAACTCCATAAAATGTCTATAGACTATTTATGGGCCATTTTTGCAAGGGATAAAATAACTCGTTCGTGTCCTACAGACTGCCTAACGTTAGGAGTGACACACTGCCAATGCGGGGTTGAAAGCATCTTCGCCGACCTTCTGGGTGCATCTCCATACTGCTTGGGAGAGCCGAGGCAATTAAGTCTACCAGTGTTACAATAGACGCGATCCACCAAGGCCTACATTAACGGGCGGCCTTGGGCAAAACTCATATTTGCACCCGCGTGTGAACGTTCCCGATGAGCAGGCTCTCGTGCACGCGCCTGTCGCTGCTCTCTCCCCGAGAGACCCCATTGTTTGGGGGACAATCGCCCGGAGGCCCACCGCCATCTTAATTTGCGAAGGTAGGCGCGCATGCGACTCGTTCAGAGGAGCCATGGCCTGGGCGCGCAGGCCGCACCGCTGAAACGAGCAATGCACTTCATGCCAAGAAACCAACGCCAGGAGGGCTTCGATAATGAACCAAAGGCCGAGGGTGATCTGTCTTAAAAATCATCAGTGTGTCGACGCAACCGCTAAGACAGCAGTTATAGACCTAATTTTGTCGCTTTCGACGTCAGCAATTACAGGCTTCTACAATACTAGGCGAAAAATGCGCAGCTTGGAGACGACAGCGCGCAGAATGAATCATTCGTCGGAAAACATGCAGGACGTACTCATTGTACTCTCTCTCTCAACGAACACCTTGCTGTGTGAAGTGTGAACCTCGCAGAAGTTGACGACTGCGATGGTCGAAGAATAAGGTGCCCCAAGACCGGAGGTGTTCGCGTGATCGCAACATTCGATCTGCAATAAGTGTCGGGAGTTTAGCCGATATGTCAAATTGCATAAAGCAGACGTTCTCAGCGTCACAGAAATTAGTCCCGCGATTTTCAATTAGATGCCTCACGCCACTGGCGCGCCCTTCAAAGGCGTCTGCAGTGTCCTGGTGTCTGGTGCGTGGAACAACGAACAACGAGCTAGTGGTTACCCGACCAATTATAATCAGCAGCAGAGAGAAACGAAGACCAAGAAGTAACACACAGACGTCGTCGAGGACGAGCAGCATCGTCGTCGACATGTTACTTCTTGGTTTTCGTTTCTCTCTGCTGCTGATTATAATTGATCACACGGGCGGAGGTTACGCATGAAGCGGCGTGGTAGGAGTCTCGCTCTCCCCAGTCACTTCGAGAGAAAAGCAAGATGTGGAATTCTCGACTTCACACTCAGAGGTACCTGGGAATGCTTATACCACCCCTGCCCTGCGATGTCAGGTGCTGCCACCGGTGGGGTTTGTGCGACCCATGCTGCTCTTCCAGCGAAAAACCTCTCGTGGCTAATCATCAATTTAACTGCCACCTGCAACTGTGGTCAGTTTGCTCACAATCTGGTGGGCAGGTTGTGATGAGGCCACAAGGTCAAGTTACCTAGGTGGCCTACCTGGGATGCCGAAGCGGCCGGCTGCTTCGGCAGGCCCGGCTGTGAGGCTTCAAACAGTCAACTCCGACGCCGCCGGCGCCGGACAATTTTTTTCCGACATGGAGGGTGCTAACGCTCTCGCGTTAGAAGATAACATAAAATAAAAACCAATGTGCGGCCTAGTACCGGGGTTCGAACCCGACCTCGGCGGCCCCGTTTCGATGGAGGCGAAACGCAAAAGGAGCACGTGTGCGGTGCAATTAAGTCAGTGCACGTTAAAGATCCCCACGTGATCGATATTGTTTCGGAGCCCTCCACTACGGCACCTCTTTCTCTCTTTCTTCTTCCACTCAAACTGTCGGTTCAGGTGTCCACCGCGAAGTGAGACAATTACTGCGCCATTTCCTTCTCAAAAACCACTCATACTTTTTAATGCGTGGATGGATGGGTTCAATGCAAAGACGTTTGGGTCTGTGCCATCGGAATATACGAAATACCAATTGTTTGGAGACGACCTGCGGATAGTGTAATGATTAATTAACTCTTATCTAATTCACCTGAGTTCAATTGATACTTCTAAGCGGGCACGAAATCTTTCCTGCATTTGGTGCCTCAGCAAAAAAACTTGCTTGAACCTATCTTCCCGAGTCCTGATACAAAACACCTCGGTCTGTGCGCTCTGCTGTAGCCGTCGCTAATTTGTTTTACAAAGGAAGCTTTAAAAGAACGTCTTGCTGGGCAAGTTGGTAACTGTACAACTTTGGTTACATGCGCGAAAAACAGACGCAACACAAGGCAGAAAGACGGGACGGAGTGCCACTCACAACTGATTTATTTGAAGGCAACACGGACAAATATATACCATCATACAAGCAAGGAATGCTATCATCTTCAAAGTTGATATGATAGCGAACGCATGAAAAAATTGTTCTCAGCCTTATACAAAGATATGGACGTGCCGTTGATGCACATGCTTCCTTTCTTTGCAATAAAAACAGCTTCGATTAATTCTCTGGCTTTTGTATCTTTGCTTTTTGATAGAATAGATAGCTTTGTGTGCAGCTGCCTATCGGTCACGTAACGCCGATGCGGCCTTCACGCATCCATCCTCCGCAAGAGAACAAATATTTTCATGTCCTTCACACGCACGGCTTTCAAGCGAGGAACCTGCTTGCTGAGCGTATATATGCTTACGGTATACATAGAGCGGATGTTTCTCTTCCCCGCACTCTTCAAGCCGTGGTAAAAACAGCGCAGCGACGACAGACACAGAGAAGACAGAAGAAGACGGACAAGCGCTGACTAACAACTAAAGTTTATTGGAAAAAACACAGGTATTAATACACTCCTAAAACAACCAGGGAACACGCCCCTCTTAACATCCTTCTAATCGTGCGAATCTAGATACTTAATCTCACATTCGTGAAGAAGCACTGACGGTGTGCTGACGCATGCATCACCATTCGCGTGGATGCGATACGCCTCACACAGTTCCCTTGTCAATTTATCCCTGTGCCTGCAAACAACTTTTGTCTCATGGAAAAGAGGGTTGCACATTTTTTTTGTCGGGGGAACCTGGGATATTATTCAGGGGGCAATCTCTAAAATGTAATGCAAGGTTGGACGATGGAGGGCCATTTAACGAGGTATGATGCTGACGAAGACGGGTGTTCACACATTTTCCCGTTTGGCCAATGTCTTCTGTCTTCTCTGTGTCTGTCGTCGCTGCGCTGTTTTTACCACGGCTTAAAGATGCACCAAATAGCTCAGTTGTCGGTTCTTCTGCACTCTTCACTGGACTGCGTGCGCACCCCGTCCGGGTGGTTGATGGAGGGACAGGCGATTCATGGGCGCCAAACTTCATTCGCCGGTTCAAGGAAATTCGACGACTTTCGTGCTCGCACGCCATCTATGACCGATGAGTTGCACGCGGCTCGCCACACGAAAAGCTCGTGCCATTAAACTTGCTCAAGTGAATCCATCAGTATTTAGACACATTCAGTCTAGACACATTCAGTCGCGACGCGCTCTGTACAGGAAAGCTGTCCATTGGACGGATGAACATTAATACGCGTGTCGAGAGCGTTGGGAAAACACGCGGCATCGGAAGGCCTAACACGTCCTCGTATTGGTTGAAAAAGAAAGAAAGTAAAAAAGAAAGAAAGTAGGTAAGAAAGAAAGGAAGAAAGAAGGAAAGAAAGAAAGAAAGAAAGAAAGAAAGAAAGAAAGAAAGAAAGAAAGAAAGAAAGGAAGAAAGAAAGAAAGAAAGAACACTTTCCTATGTGGCTTTGCTGTGGCTTTCTTTTTCGCAAAATTAATCAGTGAATTTTTTTTGAAGAAAAATTCAGTTTTGGCCGGCGGTCAGAATTGCTACAGTTCATATTTTGATGCTTTCTGATATCGACTTCTTCTACAATGGTTTTTAACGCGTATTACGCGCTGGCTTCGCGCAGAGCCTTGCTACAACAAACGCTGTCTCATAAGGGTTTTGCCGTGGAGGTTTAGTGAAGCGTTTAAATAACACAGCCTGTTAGTAGTGCACAATTCATCTGTTCCCTTCATTCGCCTTGAACACTCTACGTTAATACACATAAATCCACGACAACTAACTGACGGCTCACAAGCGAAATAAATCATCACTATAAACGTTTCATGCAGGCAAAGCAAGAAGTAAATGCATTTATAAATTCTCGCGTGTTTTTATAAGCAGCGCAACGTGCCTTCAATAAAAAGACAAACTTTACCATCCAGAATGCAGTCATCGTGTCCGTGAGTAGCCTAAAAGAAAAAAAAAACTCTGGTGGCAAGGATGACATTAAGTGGTAACCAATGTCCATGGGCCGACAAGTGGCTCTGAGTTACAGCCTTTGTTAAAAATATATACAGATCTCAGGGTATGCTTCTGGGCTCACCATTGTGACCCGTTTTGCATCGTTATAGTCTTCGAAATCACTGGAAGGTGAAGGGAACAAAGATTAGGTCAATTTACGGCCGAAAGCGAACGCCGTGGTGTGTATAGTTTTGACAAAAGCCTGCACACCGCATCGCAGGGCAACGCTTAAATTTGTATGCCACCTCATGCTCTGTAACAGCCAACGAAATCTCTTCGCACCGGCGTTTTGCGACGGTGGATGTGCATGGGGAATTTTATTTGGGGGAAAACGGCGTTGGTGTCAGTGCAGTTTAGTCGTCATCATTATCTCCCCAGCTGCACTCACTAGAGGACAAAGGAATCTCCAATATCCCTCCAATTAACCCTCTCCTGTGTCAGGTGTACCCACCGTATCGCAGCCACTTCCTAACCTTATCCTTCCACCTGACGTTCTGCTGAACCTTGCTACGTACGCTTGCCTTTTCTTGGAATGCATTCCGTTAACTCAGCGAGACACCGAGGAGAAATTGTAGTTGGCCTGCATCGACATATCATCGTATTCTGACGATAAAGACGTAAATTGCACTGATAACGGAGGTTTCATAAGCTAGAAAAACCCTAAATATGAAATGCAGGTGGCGCCACTACGGGCTGATTTCGAAAATGCGGTGCGTCGACACAGAATTTATACGCGGACACCAGAGGCTAGGCTACATCGCTGATCACTATAAAGCTGTAATGACGCAGCTCCTTTCGGTGTAGACGTCATGATTTTGAATTGAGTGGCGGGGAAACATGCCAATGCGTTGTGTCAGAAGTAAACTCGTTTTTTGCTGCAGGACAAAAATAGGATGCAGATGTACTCACTCAGTGTCCCTGTAATTTCCCCTCCGCATTACACCACTCGTCAATGTCCATTTATTCGTCATGATTTCAGCTATGATATCATCAACTCGCGTTTTTACCCCGCAGTGTCGTAGCATGTCGTAATAGAAAACTCCTGCGTTTACCTGCTACTAAATAAGAATACTATAGCTAGGCCGAGAAATGGGCCCTATCAAGAATGCGCCTTGTGTGATCAGTTAGCCCATGGCAATCTGACTCAGGCGCTACGTGGGCCTCGACTCATGCGCACCTATTGCATTGGACTCTGCTAGTGGGAGAGGAGAGGGTTTGGGGGCGCGGGACAGTCTTCTCTATCATCCCTTCATCGGAGTCCGGTCGCAACAGCCAAGCAGGGAAAGGCGACGCCAGAATATGAAAAGTTGCAGTGACACAACGGATACCAACACGACGAACACCGATACCAGCTGGCCCTAGTGAGGCACGCCTGCTACCAACCTAGCGGCGGCTGACACAAAAGCTGCAAATAGAGTGTTTTCGCTCTCTCTCTCTCCCGGTGTGAATGGTGCACTCGAGCAGCGGTGCAGCAGCATCCTCCAATCATTCTGGCATTCGCACAAGCCGCTGCTCTGTTGGGCAGTGATTATGACACAAGAGCACCGAGTAAGCGCTAACTGGTTTACAAATCGCGGCCTGGAGCTGGATAAGGGGCGACGGCCCCTGCGGTCACGAGTGGGCTTCACGAAGCTGAGGGCGGAGGACGAGTAACGACGGGTGCAGTTGAAAGAGGGCTCGAATAAATGATGACAGCAATGAGCCCAGCCGAAGTGGTGGCTACAGCACGAATGGTGAATTGTGCACTGGTAGCAAACAACATATTTAAGGCGATCTGCATGCAATGCGCACGCGGCGGTGCGACTGTTATACTGCGCTAGTGAAAGCCGCCGCTTCAGGCGCTTGGGTATAAACTCGAAGCAACGTTCTAAACGATGAGAGGCGCACGCCTTGGGTGACAGCGTATAGATGCTTAAGGCGTCGTGGCCCATTTCACGCACGCGCGTTACGTGTGGCTTCCGCAGAGCACGGAAGCTCCTGTCTTCAGGCATACGCGCAGGCAGGTGTCGTCGATAAAGCACTGAACTACTGAAAACTTCTCCCGCAATCACTAGGCTGTGCGCGTTAGTGCACTGCTGTCAGCACGGGGAACTTCTCTCCGACTTGCTCCCTCTCCCTTAATCCCCCCCCCCCCCCCCCCCCCCCCCCGTTTGCGGACGCTGAGTAATGTTGACCGTTAAAGGAGCGTCCGTATTCCTCACCTCCAGCAGCATAATACCATCGTCATCACCACCACCACTTCGCTGCAAGTTGCCTACGTTGTACTGCAGTTGCGGTAGCGCTATACGTGCGCGAGCCGCCGACTTCGACAGGCATGCTGTTCTCAGACTCTCACAGGCCAACCTCAGGCTAACAAATAGCTCTCTCGGCTTGCGGCGCAGTGCCATGATAAAGTTGTTCCGGGTTAGAGAGCGCAGTGGGCAGCTCAGGTGCTCCCGAGCAGAGCAAAAGCTCCAAGTAGCGCAGGTGCACAGGTGCGTGTGCCGCACGCACACGTGAGTGCCGAGCTCAGCGCGAACGTTGGCTAGCTCACAGGCAGCGAGTTTTGGTCGTATGACGAGCAGCATTGGTATGGGGATTGCTGCGAGCGTGATAAAGATTTTGTGGGCTCTGAGAGTAGCCGAGAACCAGTGATGACTCTCACACTGGAACCACATCAATGACGAGCACCGTGCAAGCTGTGACTGTCGCACGAGTTGTGAGCGGAGACGTGTAGGCAGCTCCAGCCGACGCGTTCCGAGTTCAACTGTGGCTGATGAGGAGCCCACAGCAAAACTAGCGAGGAGTGCACAGCATAAGTGGCGAGCAGCGAATGACCGCTAAGTATTAGGTAATTGGTGATAGGCGCAGGGGAGTCGGCACAGCTGCACGAGAGGCGAACACCGAACAAACGGCAGTTTTATGGTTCCCGAGTACTGCCCGAGCAGTGAGGTGATCTCGTGACATTGGCCGCCTGATTCTCAAGAAGCAAGAGTAAGCTCAGAAGGAGAACTGTCGCGAGGCGAAACGCACGCAAAAAATAATGATCTTCGAGTTCAGGCACCTCAGGGTGTTCCACACGGGTGGCGATAAACACGAAGGCGAAGACGAAGTCAACGATTGAAAGACATGATCACAGACAGCAGTCGTTGTTGCGTTCGCTTGAAGGAAAGCTGCGCTCGATGGCACTTTCTGCGTGTGAGGGCGGCTCACCACAGGGCAGGAGGTGGGGTTGCCTGAAAGGTGCTGTTAGGCGCTGTGAATCGCTCTGTCGCACGCACCCTTTGTCGGCACCGGCGCCTCGGGAGACGTCTTCAGATGTCTGAGGAAGTGGGCTGTTTTTGTTCGTCGCGCGGAAGGAACATTTACGGCAAGCGGAAGGGTGAGTCTTTTGAAGCGCCTTTCTAATTAAGGAGCCCGACCGCATGGCTCTGGCTGCAAGCGGCCTGCGCTACTTGGAATAAGGAGGAGGGAAGGGGAAAGGGGGGGGGGGGGGGGTTCGGTGCGACTATCGCATCACCGCGAAGACGGAAACGGCCACCCAGAAGCAATGATGCAACAGTGCATGTGTGCTTCCTTTTTTATTTTGTTCCCTTCATCCCTCTTTCCATTCTCGGAAGCATTGCTCGAGTCAGGTAGACATACGCCTAACGCAAAGCGCCGCTCGACAGGAGATCTGCGTCGAGAATGTTTCATTGCATGTCGCGTCAAAAAGGTGGCTGACACAAGGCGTACATAAGCGGAGGCATAGGGCGGACAAAGGATTCTCCTGGGAGAGATGAGCTAGAGCGGACTGAGTGAAGCTTGGCTTGGCTGAGTCCGATCCGTGGACCGAAAAGATTGCAGAAAGCTTGGCTCTAGCTCGCGTCCATTTCAGTGACAGAAGACCGCCACGTGTGAGCTCAGGCCATGCAATTGGGCTGCGCCTGAGTCCGTCAGCGGTCACATCGGCCGACTTGCGTTTTCTGTACAAAAACTGCACACAGTGACCAATAAAGGCTTCATAGCTTCCTGCAGACTGTCAATGCTCAGCTCAGAGCCACTGACGACCACGGCATGGACCGACTAGAATGACACCCCCTTGTGATTAACAGCGGCATTGAACCTTAGGCAGTTGCATATCGCAAAAAAAAAAAAAACGCCACGTCGCATAAAAGGTCGCAATTTTGGACAAACCCGAGACTGCTCCACCGAGCTCGTTCTAGGCAGAAGTTATGGGTGGACAGTCGTGCATAGACTCCAGATGGATAAAAAGGGAAGGACAAATCACAAAACTGCGATGTGCGGCTATCGATGGAAAAGCTGAGCGGCAGAGAAGAGCCTGCCGTATTTTATAGCGGCCACAGAAATTTCAACACACCAGATTCCAATAGAATATTCCTGCATGAGGGCCGAAAGAGATCAGTATCAGTTTTTATGGCATTTTTTAACGCTACAGTAACCCTCGGTGCAAAACAAGGTAAACTAGAACTTGCGTGGCCAGCATTCTAGCACATAACACTGATATTCGCGAAAACATTTTAGGGGTATATTTCACGAAGTTCGCATCCCGGCATGAAGGTGTTAAATGGTTCTTCCTATAAGGACACTACTACTACTTCTAAAATAATAATAATAATAATAATAATAATAATAATAATAATAATAATAATAATAATAATAATAATAATAATTGGTTTTGGGGGAAATGAAATGACCCAGTATCTGTCTCATATATCGTTGGACACCTGAACCGCGCCGTAAGGGAAGGGATAAAGGAGGGAGTGAAAGAAGATAGGAAGAAAGAGGTGCCGTAGTGGAGGGCTCCGGAATAATTTCGACCACCTGGGGATCTTTAACGTGCACTGACATCGCACAGCACACGGGCGCCTTAGCGTTCTGCCTCCATAAAAACGCAGCCGCCGCGGTCGGGTTCGAACCCGGGAACTCCGGATCAGTAGTCGAGCGCCCTAACCACTGAGCCACCGCGGCGGGTAAGTATATAAGGATACTGAGAATCTAATACAGGGAAGCCTTCCAGTATGCAGCACGGGCACCGACAGCTAGCATCGACAACTAGCATCCTAACAGATGTTGTCCACAGCTTCTTTAGCCTTTATCCTGCGGCATTTCTTCTGTTCTTTCCTGTTCGTCCTATCGTGATCAAGGAACTATTATTGCGATGCTTTGCGTGTGACCGAGCGCACATTCCACCGGTAGCAAGGTGCGTCTCACCTCACCTGTCAAGGCCCTTATGGCACTGCCGTCACAAGGACCTGACAGCTCATGAAGCCGAGAGTTTGACGGCAGTCCATCTGGTCGGGGATGTGCACATGAAGATCAAAGGATAAACCACGGGCCATTGAAGAGGAATAAATACCGTATACGTTGTGGCTCACACATGGGAGCCTTGTTCGCAGTCTAGTAGGTTGGCCGAACGACCTTTCCAGCACATCCATAACTCCAAATCCCAACAAATGCGACCGGGTTCACGCCGCTCGCGCGTGTTTCGCATGTATGTACCTGCGGCCTGGAGGAAGCGTGCACGGCCGACGCGCTCCTGGTGACCGCCCTGGGAGCAGCCGCGGGCCTGTCCCTTCGGGCTGCTCGTCGGCGGACCTCTTGCTGCCGGCCTGGAAGAGGCCGTCCCGCTCCCACTCGTGCACGCTGTCGATGATGGTCGAGTGCGACGGGTGCGCCTTGATGCGCACGCACTTGTCCCCGCGGGCGCCGATCATGCCGGCCGCGCACGGGTCGTCCAGCAGCACGGACGGGGCGGCCGTCGCCGTGGTCGCCAGCGGGGGCGCGTCGCCACCGACGCCGAGCAAAACCATGCGCTGCACGTATCTTTCCCGGCGTCAGCGCGAACAGACCGCGCGAGCACGCCACCCAATGTCGAAGACTCCACGCACTCCTCGCGAGAAACGGACGCACCCTTGGAGACCAGCAGAAACCCGAGGGCACACACTCCGAGAAGCACGGCACACACTAGCTCGTTCGCTAGCTGGACACACACACAGCACGCAGGTAACGCCGACGACTACGCGTGAGCGCGCGGGCCAGTTTTCTCTCTAGGAAAGCTTGGCGGCCGTCCGCCTTGGCTGCTGCCGCCGCCGCCGGCGCCGCTAGCGCTCGCAGGTGCCACAGCAGCAAGCAACAAGGTCGGCAGCTCGCAGGAAACCTGCGTGGTCCGGCCACTTCGTCGGCGGCGCACTTTCCCCCCTCCGGGGGTGGCGGCATAAACAACGAAACGTCGCCGTCTCCTCCTTCGCGGCGGAGGGCGAGAAAAAGCGGGTCACGTAATCGAGCGCCGTTCGCGCAGCAGAAAGGCTCCTCGTTCGAATTGCCGCGCCGTTCGCCCTTCTTCGAAGTGCCGCCGATACTAGCGCGGGAACCGTTTGATGCCGCCGTGGTTTCCGATCGCGGGTGCTTATCTGTCGGAAGCGGGGACGCGCGCGCTCGGCGACGGCCCCCGGGACACGAACGGCGCCTCCGAATGTCTCGGGCCGCGGGTAACCGCCGTATGAGCGCGACTGTCTCTGCACGTGGCTGTCGCAAGCCGCGCGGATCGAGATATATAGGAGCCTACCGATAACCCTCCGGTTTGGCCGCTAACAGTGGCAGACGTGTGCCGCTTCAGGTTCCTCCATTGAGCGCCGCTAACTTTCACCACTAGGAGGAAAACGAGACAGCGCCTGAGCTGGTGTTATTAGCAGCGCAACCAGATCAGACCCCGCCACGCCCCTCAGTCCTGAACACCCGCCCGCTTCATTTGCCCGCCTGACTTTCTTTTTAAGCTACCAAAATTAACGGTTGCCAAAATTAACCATTTAATCTCTTCGCAACTATGATTGAGACGGCGACTAAAGCCACTGGAGGTGAGTTGGCTCTGTTTAGAGACAGCGGGGATCCGAATTCATTCGGAGGTACCTCGAATACCCGTATGGGGCGTTCAAAGTTTGTCAAAAATACACGGTCACTAAGGGCAAGCGCTCTCATCTTTTCAACGCTATAGCGTTAAGGCTTCCCTTCTACATAAAATCCGGCGTCGTCGGCGTTGTGAGCGAAAAATCCCCGGAGAAGCAGCCAGGTGGGCCACCCTGATCCCGTGACCTTATGGCGTCAGCAGAGCCTGCCCACTGGACGGTGAGCAAACTGGCCACAGCTGCAGGTGGCAGTTAATGATTGGTCACTTGGGAAGAGCAACCTTGGTCGCACAAGGCCCACCGGTGGAAGCCATCGCAGGGCAGTGGCGCATCGCTTAACCGCTGCACCACTGCGCCAGCAGTGGTACGATGACTACCAGGGATCTATGAGTGTGAGATGGAGAGTGATCAATTCCGCCGCATATGCGAGCATCAACTAACCCACTACGCTACGACGCCATACTCTTTAAGGCGGAGCTTGAGTGTCCCCTCCAATTTTTTTTCGTTATCAAGTTTTGCAAGCATTTTCCCGAACTTGATTCTTTCGACGTTGACCACGACGATGAAAGAAGGCGCGACTCGCTCATTGAGACGCCAGTTTAAATTCTCGACATGAAATGTGCATTTCTTGTTGTGTAAAGAGTTTGTGTATATTACCTCTCCCCCTATCCTCTCTTCCTGTCCCCTCACCTCTTTCATTTCATTTCTCCAATCTGCCTGCTATCCTTTATTTCCGCTGCCCCAGCTCAGGTGCTTCAGTATCGATGGCAGATGCCGGGGCTAGCAAAAATCTTTTCCTTCCTTTTTACTATTATTTTAATAATACCACTTACTACTACTACATGAAAAAAATGTGCGAAACGCTGCTCATTAGAGCTTTCCATTATGAGCGCAGATTGAACAGTGAAGGCTAAAAAGATAAATCGAAATAAAACAAAAGGAGAACCAATGAACTTCAGGTTACCAGTGCAAAAGCGACGGGAAAAAAGAAGAAAACAGAAAGCTTACATTTCGACAGATGAGATTTAAAATCAGGGCACGCAAATGGCCCATCTAAGCCGGCCAAGCAGCCATCCAACGGCGAAGCGAACGCATAGATTACTTTAGAAAACCCGGAAGGAAGGTTCATAAATTACAGGGTGTTCGGAAGACGCAGATGCGGTGTTAAAAGGTTGATAAATGGAGTCATCGGCATATATGGAGGGCATGAAAAACTCGGGGCAGCACAGAAGGGTGTGCGGCGAATCCACGTCCTTTCCTCGCCGACGTGCGAAACAGAGCTGGGAGGGGAAAGAGGAGGAGAGCTGATGTGATGTGATTCCTGGCGGCGCTCATTGCAGGAGCCCGGGCCGTGCGAGGAAGTGCGCGGGGACATTTTTTTGTTGTTGGTTGTTTCTCGTCGCGAAAGTAAAGCCTCTCCTGCCTTAGAAGAGAGAGCGAGTAGGCAATCAGCTCGAGGCGCGAAGACCTCTCGCTTTCGCTTCTTAACGCACCCGAAGACACCGAACGAAGAAGTTTCCTTGGAAGGCGACTATACAACGACACTCAAGCATAAAGAAAAAGAAAACTACGCCGCCAGAATCTCCAAACCACCAACCCAGAACAGCGAAGGTGTCGCCACACATGCGTGTACCGTGAAGAATAATTACAAAAGAAAATAGAAACATCCGAGAGGCTCATTTGCGACATTTCTTACAGCGCGAAGACCGTTCCGTTTTCTCACGTGTTCTCGGTGCCGCTGGGATAGTGCTTGAGCTGCAGCGCGCTTCCGCGCTAGCAGAGGATGGTGAAGGGACGGAAAAAGAAGAGCTGCAGGTTCTCGCTATTACTTTTTGTTTTGTTTTTGCCGCTCGTTCCACAGGAAACGATGCCCCGAGCGCGCATATGCGCGCGTCTCTCTAGCGAGTTCACTTTTGTTGGCATTTTCTGCCCGAAAAGATACCAACGAACGCGCGCACTGACATTAGCTCTTTGCGCACTCAGCCATTTCGCTTGGATCGCGTGCATTGCTCCACGCTTTTGTTTTCGACGATTCAGAAGCGTTGAAAGTGAACGTTAAGAAGCGTCGCTCACTCAAGGAGGAGGAAAAGGACGCACTGGAGCTGTGAGAAGTGGTGCATGCAGTAACGTGGGCCGTAAAAAAGGGAGAAATTGACATAATAATAATAATTGGTTTTTTTGGGGAAAGGAAATGGCGCAGTATCTGTCTCATATATCGTTGGACACCTGAACCGCGCTGTAAGGGAAGGGATAAAGGAGGGAATGAAAGAAGAAAGGAAGAGAGAGGTGCCGTAGTGGAGGCCTCCGGAATAATTTCGACCACCTGGGGATCTTTAACGTGCACTGACATCACACAGCACACGGGCGCCTTAGCGTTTTTCCTCCATAAAAACGCAGCCGCCGCGGTCGGGTTCGAGCCCGGGAACTCCGGATCAGCAGACGAGCGCCCTAACCACTGAGCCACAGCGGCGGGTAGAAATTGACATAATGTTTAGCTTGATCGTCAGAAAAAAAGAAGGCTCGCCTGGAATCCTGGCTTCTGCGAGAACATTTGGTGCGTACACTGCGAGTGTAATATGTTCGTGACAAAATGTGAACATATATAGAGAGCAACTGTGCCCGTTTTAAGCGGTGCGACGCCCGGCAGCAGAAGCTGGAGACGGCGGCCAAACCACGGGCGGCCGAATAGGAAACGGTACCGCCGCTAATCAAGCGATGATAGCCGAGACGGTGGCAAACTGCGAACCCTTTAGGAGAGGCAACAGGTTTGCACGACCACTTTCCGAACAGCTGTAGCGTGTGCAACACTGCAGAGCCGCAGCGCGACCGAGTGTGTTTACAAAAATGCACGAAAGATGTCGCGCTTTTAAGCTCAGCGAGAGACATCCGGGGGGAAAAGAGAGCAGCCTGTAATATGGGGCGGGCAAAGGAGAAAGCAAAATGAAAGGGGCGCGACGAAAACGTAGCCATTCGATTAGACCAACCGACCCGTCATTCGCTCGTGTGCGGGCTTCTGGGGCGCAGCGTAACGAGGCGGCGTGCAAAGACGACTCAGTGGTGTTTCTCCTCCTCCTCCTCCTTTTCAGCTCGCAGTGCGCAGCAACGAAACCGCAGTGAAGGGAGAGGAAAGCAGCCATTAGCGCGCACGTAATGACCACAGAACGGGTGTGGTTCGAGCACGCAGGAACACGAATGCAACTGTGTCGGGCATAACGCCCGGCCAAAGTGGATGCCAACTTCTTCCCTCCTCCCGTCGTTGACAGCAAGCGCACGGCCTCCGCGCAACGCCTTGCCATGCGGTCGTTCGTTCTGCTGGAGATAAATCCTTGCTCACATGCATGCCTACTGGAAAACACAAAGGGAGTGGTTTTAGGCTTCCTTTATCTTACATTTTTCTCGCTCCACCATCGGAAAACTAATAACAAGTGCGCAGAAGCGGTATTTTCCAAATTTTGCAAGCCTGCTTGAACTGCTTCAACATCGGTTAACAGGTGTGGCACGCAAACTTTATCAGTAAGTAAACAGTACGTGAACTTTATCATTGCTGTAATCGCCGGGCTGCCCTAAGATGAAGCATTATGGGTTTAGGGGGGTTTCACATCCCAAAGAGACTCAGGCCATGAAGGACGCCGTAGTGAAGGGCTCCTTAAATTTCAACCACCTGGGTTTCTTTAACGTGCACTGACATCGCACAGTACACGGGCCTCTGGAATTTCGCCTCCATCGAAATTCGACCGCTGCGGCCGCGATCGAAACCGCGTCTTTCGGGTCAGCAGCCGAGTGCCATAACCATTGAGCACCCGCGGCGGCCCAAACAGAAGCATTCGCTTCGGTAGGTATCTGAAATATCTGCACTTCGCAGTTGCATTTAGCTATATTGAGGTGAAAGAACGCATACCGTACCCTTACCATACGATACCGTACTAACATACTTATCCACCGGTACCGTACCGTACAATACCGTTACCGTACCTCTATTAGGAAATTGGCCGCAACACTTTGTATTTGGCGAAAAACGGGAACAATCTTGCCCCAGAAGTTTCAAAAGTCTGTGCGAAACTTTTTCGGATGTCACAGTCAAATCTCCAGTACAAACTGGAGACAGAGCAAATGCTGGGCGCAGTAATACCCGGTACAGCCACTGACTAGCCCCGGGCTTCCGCAGCGCGCTCTTCACACCTCGGACTAAACAGAACAGAACCTGATAATCGTGTTAACGCGTGACGTCGCATTCTGCGCACGCCACGCGCCGGTGCAGAAAGCTTGCGCTCGGTGCAGCGTGCAATCAGCGCGAAAGGAGGACGGTGATTCGCATCTTGCAGAACGGCACGCGCCCCGATGGCCGCTTCACGTTCGTCGGTTTCACCATAGGGACCGTGACAAAACGTGCGAATTTGGCAAGATATAATGAAGTCGGAGAATGGGGTTGGCCGGCTTTAAACCTGCCTTAGGGCTGAGAAAGTCGGCTAACCTAAACACTCCGCCACTACCGGTCGCAGAGGAGAAACGAAGCTCATTTTATTAAGAAAGCACCTTTAGCTGGAACATTCTTGCTGTGACGGACAGCTCTGTGTTGTGGTTCCGAGTGTAATTCTCCGTGTCTCAATCCATCCGTAATTTCTTTACCATTGATTACTGCACGAAAGCCCAGGATTCCTGGTGAAAAAGTACCTTAAAGTACTCATGCTGCGTTAAGATTTCATTGGTTAAACCAGCCATTTGATAAGTACGTCCATACTATGCTCAGCATTCACTTCAGCAACGGGCGACACTGAAGAAAGCAAACTTTTCACTGCAATGACAAAAGAAAAATTGAAAATTGAAAACTGGTTTTTGGGGAAAGGAAATGGCGCAGTATCTGTCTCACATCTCGGCGGACGCCTGAACCGCGCCCTAAGGAAAGGGATAAAGGAGGGAGTGAAAGAAGAAGAAAGAGGTGCCGTAGTGGAGGGCTCCGGAATAATTTCGACCACCTGGGGATCTTTAAAGTGCACTGACATCGCACAGCAGACGGGCGCCTTAGCGTTTCGCCTCCATCGAAACGCAGCCGCCGTGGTCGGGTTCAAAACCGGGAACTCCGGATCAAGTCGCAGAAGCGCTCATCCGGTATAGGTTCATTGTAGGTGTTCAACAAACTCTCAGTGAATCAATACACTCCCAACTTAATCAGCGCTGACAGGAAGCGCAACCTATATGAAATTTTATGACCCGTAAAACAGCTGGAGCTGCAAGAGCGCGATAAAGCTGTAAAATCCAGACTCAAAGTACAAAAGGGAACGCAACGAGCTCATCACTTCCGCCATCCACCCTGAGTTTTATCCACGGCCGCGATGCTTAATCTAAGAGTTCAACTTCGCGCCACCATCGAGGCACACAATCTGTCATCTTATCTGGCCCTCTTGTGACCCTCCCAGCCGCAACACGAGGCCCATGCGGATAAGCCCCCCGGATATAACAGCACGCGTGCTCTCTGCTGACAGCATTCGGACCAGCGCGCGCATATCGTGGTTCGGATTTATTCACAGGTCCATACAGCCATATTAATGCTGACCAGCAGTACACACAGCTACACTCTGCGAACATAATGGTCCGGGAAACAGCTATAACTGTAACAAAGCGCAATACATGCATTGTGAGCTTAAAAGTCACAAAAAAGCAACCTGGGGAGCACACTGCATTTTCAGCTTCCCTCTCTTCCATTCACTATCTCCCTCTCACAAACACGCACGCACATGCACACACAGTTTGATCCGTGCCCGCAATGCTTAATCATAAAAGGTCAACACCACCGGGCGCCCACTTTCCCCTCACCTTATCCTTATCGGCGCCTTTTGTGGCAGCCTCCCCAACACGGGGTGCATGCGGAACGAGTCCCCCTTCGATATCTCGCTCGCTCTTCCGTCAGATTACGGAGCTGGCGCGTTTCGGGTTCGCCGTCTGCCACTTTCTCCAGCCTCCCTTACCCGCCGTCGGAAATGATACGCGCGGCGGGGTCGGCATTGCGGGGCGAAAGACGGAATCGCGGTCGCCCGTTTGACTCGCGGCGAAATTAGGCGGACTTGTTTTCCGGGCACGGTAGGTAGAAGACGATGAGGAGGAGGAGGAGGAGGCGTACAGAGGGCGCAGCGGGCGCGCATACATGCCGGCCCTGCAACCGGCGACGGATGGCAAAATCGGCGACACACATTCAAGCCGCTGCTCAACAACGCCTCGCGATTGCGGCAGACACACGCGCTCGTATTTCGCCATTCAACGCTGAACAGATCTGAAACTGCGCGCGTAATGAGCTCCTTATAAGGGCGCTGCCTCGACTCTTTACTCTTTCGGGCACGAACCGTGAGACGAAAATGCGGGAAGGCTGATAACTAACCAAAGCGCAGCAAACGGCCTCGTACCAGCTACAAAATGAGTGAGCATCAAACGTTGAAGCGCAGCCTTGTCCTTTTTAACAAGCTCTGTTAGCGATGTTGTTATATATGGCTTAATTATATTAGTGTCGTGCATCTCGAGCCGTTCTGATCAGTGTAATCTGAGGGATCTCCATGATTTATGGTAAAGCGAGTTCTATACACGTGACTGCAAACGATGCTCGGAAAATGAGCGATTAACCCCCATTTTTCATCGGTGAATACGTTTATCATCGACTGAGTCGATTTTATTAGGTAATTAGTCAAAGAATAGTCAAGCATGTCTGCGGTACACACGCCCGAATACAGCGTGTACTACCGTACAGTAAGCATGCATGCTAAATGCCGTGCTATTGGAATTACAACCTTCACACACAGGAGCGCACTCAAAAGATAATTGCTCACAATTTCTTCACGCGTGTTTGCCGCCTTCCATATTTTGCCACTGCATCCACTCATAACCTGCGCCAGGCCGCATAAATTTCAAGGCCTAAAAACAAAACAAAACAAGGTCTAACCCCATGTTACTTTGCCTAATGTTATTATTTATTATTTCAACATACTGTCAAACCCAACCGGGGTTTTTACAGGGGGGTCTTAGTTACAGGGTTGTCTTAGTTACTGGCAAGTTCTACATTTCCAGCTGCTGATTGCAATGGTCAATATCAGCCCCCTGGAATTAATTGCTTCGTTTTTTTTTTCTGGCTATTCATGTGGCATACATCTGAATAAAACAAGTAATTCTACGTAGCCACTCGGGCCTGATATGTTGTCACTTTACGCTGTGGTCAAATGTTTAGGGGGATCCCCCAAGGTGGAGTATGTTTGTGATAATGGAGTAATTGCTCATTGGCATCCACTCAAGCGCAGCCATACCCCCACAAAGGAAAGCTATACAGCTTTCTCAGAAACTTCGTAGTCACAGAAAAATTCGTCCTGGTCAGGGGTTCGAACCCTGGACCACAGCTTCACCGGAGCAGCCGCTCTGCCAACTGAGCAAACCGGGAAGACAAGATTATGGTAGGGCGAGAGCGAATTGGTCAATAGCTCGAACACACGCATTCACAAGCGCATAACTCAGCTGAAACGCAGGTCAAAAACCGACTTTCGTGACTTTCAAGCAGGTCAAGAAAAGTGCAAAGGCTGTCACTCTTTAACTTAACTCCCATGTAATTCGACCCTCGAGCCGCCGCGGTGGCTGAGTGGTTACGGCGCTCGGCTGCCGGCCCGAAAGACGCGGGCTCGATCCCGGCCGCGGCGGTCGAATTTCGATGGAGGCGAAATTCTAGAGGCCCGTGTACTGTGCGATGTCAGTGCACGTTAAAGAACCACAGGTGGTCGAAATTTCCGGAGCCCTTCACTACGGCGTCTCTCATAGCCTGAGCCGCTTTGGGACGTTAAACCCTCATAAACTAAACCAAACCAATTCGACCCTCGATATCGCACCGCAGCCGCAGAGAAGGGGATCGGCTTCAAGGAGAGTAATTACGCTGCACGTCAGCGTGGTCTACGTGCGTGGCTTTTTTTCAGGCATGTGCACAGCAGACAGGCTTTCATATAAGCGAATAAAAAAATCCAAAGGCGCTGCTTTCGCATTACTTCATCATCCTTATTACCACCAGCCTAACGAAATACACTGCAGGACAAAGACCTCCCCCACTAATTTCCTTTCAACGGCGCCCTATGCAAGCTGCGACCGCCTAAGTCTTGCACATTTTGCAAAATCATACGCACACCTCGTCCTCTGTCGCTCCCTTGCTACGTCCGGTTTCGCTTGGAACACGCTCCGTTACATGAAGAGACCACCCCTTACCCTTCCTTCGTACTAAACGCTTTGCCCATGCATGGGATTTCTTCCTCTTGTTTTCGGCTAGAATATAATGATCTCCCGTGTGTTCACTGCCCCACTGTGCTCTCCTCTTGTCTCTACAGCAATAATTTTTCTTGCATAGCTCTGTGCGTCGCCCTCAATTTAATTTCAAGCCTTTTCAGGAGCCTCCCAAGTTTCTGCCCCATAGGGGAGTACAGGCAAGATACAACTGTTGGATACTTTCCGCTTTGGGGATATTGTTGAGATGCTATTCATGGCCTAAGAGTACCTGCCAAATGCTCTCCACCCCATTCTTATTCTCCTAGCTACTTTACTATCGTGCTCCGTACCTGCGGTCGCTAGCTGTCATAGATTGATTTATTCCCTTGCCACTGCCAATGTTTCGCTGACTGTTGCAAACTGCTGCCAAACTGCTGCCTCGTTTAAACTGTGGAATTTTCATCCACTACCTGTAAAGCTCTGCCTCAAATATGCCCCTTCAAAACCCCTTTATGTTTCCATAGCCTTGGTATCAAACTGGTAATTAGCTTTACAAAGAACACTAACCAGCAGGTGAAAACTTATCATTCGCATACAACTCCTTAAATAGTAAGTGTATCCATACCATTATCATATAATTATCACCATCGCCAGAACCATCATGGTCGTCACTCAGAGATAATCGTAGGGCAAATTAGGAAGTTGGAGTTCTCACCATTGCCTTAAAAGAGTGCCGCCAGTCCAGTGCAGTCCGCCTAACTACGGCTGCAACTGCTGGTAAACTCAAGGCGCAGTTAATTCTACGCTAGTCTGGCAGCGCGCCGGAAACCGGCGGCATTCAATGCCACTCAACAATGCCTGCGACTGGGGGCACCGCTGTCTCGAACGAGGCCGACAAGGCTAAACCATTGCGGCGAAGTTGAAGCACATAGCCCTGAAGGGCATACTGTGCACAGCACGTGGGCACTGCGAGAGATTGCGGGGCGAAATTGATGTTATTCTTTTTCCCGCGCTTGGTCACCACAACAACCGGTCTAGCGACAAGACCGCTTCGCTCTGTTCTGCAGACTGACCCGCGAGGCGTGTGACAAACTGACTGCGGTACGCGACTTGCGCTGCCGTTGTCGTGGGCATCAGATGTCTGATAAGAAGGTTGATGCTAATCAGCAATGAAGTAATATCTGCGGGAGTATCGAATGAAATGAGGGGTGTACTGAAAATAACGACGGTCACAGGGATGACGGCGAGGAACAGATCTGGCAAACTGAAGGAATATATGGCGCAACTGGCTAGCTGCGCAATTAATGAAAAGCTATAAGCTCTGCCCGAGGCGTTCTTCAGGGGTACGTGGATCGTATTGTCAACACTTCCAGTGGCTTTTATTTATTTTTTCAATCACGCGCCATTTTACAGCGAGAGCCGTTATTGGGAGCCTACACTGAGCTGTCGTGCGACTCAGTACCGTTTAATTTTTGGCATCGCTCCATGCCAATTCAAGCCGATCCAAGCAGACGAGAGAGGGGAAAGAAGAAATAAGAAATAAATTAAAAATCAGTTTTGAGGAAATGAAAGGCGCAGTAACCGTCCAGTTCTCGGTGGACACCTCGACCGTGCAGTTAGGGAAGAGATTTAGGAACGAGAGGTTGAAAGGAGAAAGAAATGCCGTAGTGGAGGGCTCCGGAATAATTTCGACCACGTGAAAGTAAGGAGCAGAAAGTAGAGAAGGGGGAGGAAATAGAGTCACGCCGTCGCGGAGACACAAACGGACATTACGGCTCCCGCCGAATGAGCCGCAGCCCTGTTCAACCAGTAGTTTTAAGGGAGAAAAACACAGAGAAGTTACAGATAGAGAGCCAGCCTAACGACGTGCGACTGGCACCGCATGCATGTGTTGGCATGGGCCTACTCCTATAGCTTCAAGGTCGAGAGGAGAGAAGTGCTTTCAGACAAAAGAGCGGCCGCTACGACAAAGCGGTTGTCTGGGATCCGCTTAAAGGACGGACAGCTACAACTGCATCAATTTCGCACGCAGCAGATAGGAACACAGATACGCACGAAGCGTTCCGTATGCACTCTCTAGCGGGAGACCTTGGAAGCCATATGGGCAGAGGTTTTTACCTAAATCGGGGAAAAAATTGCAGGGGACATTTAAGCTCTGCCTTAAGGACATGACGCGGTAATTTTAATCGCTTAATGCCCATATACGCGCAATTGGTCATTCTCTACTTGAGAATAATAGATTCCTCGCAGTCCTGGTATACCACTCCTGGCGCAGTGGTGCAGCGGTTAAGCAGTGCGCCACTGCTCTGCGATGGCAGGTGCTGCCACCCAGGCTGCTCTTCCTAAGTGACCTCTCACGACCAATAATTAATTTAACTGTCACCTGCCACGGTGAGCAGTTTGCTCACAATTTGAAGGGGAGGTTGTGATGAGGCCATGTGACCCAGGTGGCAGAGGTGGGCCAGATAGGTTGCTTCTCAGGGGGTTTTTCCTGTCCTTTTTGCTCAGGGCCAACGACGCCGCCTTTTCTGCGACACGGGCTCCTTAACGCTATTGGGTTAAAATTATCCAAGCCATGCCATCACGAGTTGAATGCTGTTCAGTGTTTACTGCACGCGGCGATGTACAGGTTGGACAGGCTGAGATACCAGAGCAGGGGGGAAGCGGGAGCGATGAAACGACTCCCACGTGCGTGGGCTGACAGCCGCGGGAAGGTCAGTTCTATGCGTGGCCCGACTCTCCGTGGCTCGCTCTGTGTAAGGGCCGCTTTAACAAACTGTCAACGGCAGTGCCAGCGCCTGTCTTCAAGCAGCAATCGCCTATAAGGCGCACCCAGAACAGTCACGTTTACCTGCCGCGAGCAACGTGGTAATAATATCCGCTGTCAACCTCCGCAGGATCAATGTAAAAAAAACAGGAAAAAAAGGCAAGAAGAAAGCTGCATCGTTGTGTCTGAACACGAGATACTGGGACGCACTGAGTGCAAACGATGGGTTTGCGCTGAGTGAAGTGCTCCACCTTGAAGCAGCAGCAGCTCGCTGGATTATGCCGCCACGCGTGGCTGAGAACAAGCACCCTATCTAATTTGCTCAGCAAATCTTGCGCTCGCTGTAGCGTGTGCCGATGGCGAGAAGCGCGACGCAGCCCGTTCCAGCCCGGCAACAGCGAAAGGCGCGCGCAGCGTTCCCATCACCGCCTCCTCGAGCAGAGCGACATGCCCTCCGCGCGCGCACAGACGTTAACACGCGCGCTCCCATCCAAGACCACAGTCGCGAAAGCGGTGCAAGGACGCTCGCGCCAAACTGCGCGACACGCAGTAGCAGCCAACGGTGTGGCCTTGGCTTGGCTGGCGACACACACACAGGCTCCTTGGGCGATCGCGGGACCCTGCAATCCCAGGGACATCGGCTTCGCGTGCCCGACCCAATCAAACAAAACGGGGTCTCCCCTCGCTAACCTCCCCCTCCGGCTTGCCTCGCAGCCACCACATCTCGCTGCAGTCCGGCAGCGACGACGCATTCCTGAGCGGACGGACGTTAAGGGGCGCCCCCCATTGGCGATTGGTCGCCAGGCGCATATTCGGCATACCTCCTCCTCGCTTCATTTGTCATCGCCGCGGGCCTCGCCACGCGTACGGACTCCTTGCGTAAGGCAGGGCTCGTTCGTCTTGTCGGTCTCCACTGGTTCCGTTCCGCACGGCCGCTTCCCCGTTTCGTTTTCTTCCTCCCCCGTTTTGCAATGAGTGGCAATCCGGTCTGTGAAGGCGACAAAGTGACCTCTGCTAGCGGTTGCTGGGCGAACTACCTTCTTACTGAAGTAGCCGGATTCGGAAGCCATATTCGCACTGCAGTGAACTAGAATATACTAGTTCATTACAATTCGCAGGTAAGCTCGGCTACAGACTGCCCAGCGACCCAGCTTCGCAAATCAAGGTGCCCAAGGAGGACGTAGTGATGGCCTTGACCCATCAGAAGCCAATTTTTGCGTAAAAAGCATTGAATCCGGCCCCGCTTCTTGCCACAGCTTGCGCCAGAAGTGCTCGAAATGAAACGAAAAAAAAGAAAACTATATAAAATTGGCCGTTAATTTTTAAAGATGTTGTATTTCACTCAATTGGCGTGCTCATCGTTACAGTTAAACCATTAGTGTATAATAATAAATTTTCGCCAGGAGGTCCGCCAGTGGCGAATACCCTGGCTATGGAGCATGTGCTTCGTGCTCACAGGCGCCATCCGCAGGCCTGAAGACGTATTCTGTGCCTTAACCCAGTGCCCCTCCACTCAAGGTTCACAAAGATGACCGCAGTACACATGACGATGATTTGTTTAGGGAGCAAAGACAACCTGACCAAGGTGCCCCATGATGCAAGGTATTTCGCTCTGCTCGCGATGCGGCCAAACACCCATTTTCCGAGCATTTCAGTCCATAGAAGCCGAGAAACTAGCCAAGGGAAAACTTGCACCCAGTGTATCACCGGTGGGCACCCGGCGGCACTGGGGATCGAACCCCGCGCCTCCCTCATACGAGGCCGATACTCAAACCATTCGCTTCGGTCCCCAGCGCATACAGTGGCAGGGGAAAATACGCGTTATTCTTCATCGGGGTTAAGAAAATACAATCCTTCGGGCTGAAACAGCAGCTATATGACTTCCCAAACGTCTAAACGCGTAGTATTTATAGAGTTGAAGCATTTAAGCATTGAAGTGCTCTCTCGACAAAACGGCTAGAAGTTCACTGCGCTAATGCTCATCAATTCTTTTTTCAAATTTGTGGTTGAAATTTATAAGTATAGTATAAAACAATATAATGTAATCGAATAATAGCCAAGCGAATTTGCTGCCCATCATTGTTGGAACTCTTGGACAACCTTTCGATTTATCTGAAGTATTTCAAAGAGCGAGGCGCTCATTCCTGCGCTCCGCGTCGTCGTCGTAACCGGTTGTCCAAGTAGCAGAGCGAGACGCCACGGGAAGATGCCGCAGAGCGGCTGGCAGCACAACACGCCACCTGACAGGTGGCAGCTAGTAGCAGAGCGAAACGCCACTGCGAAAGCGGAGGAATGCAAGGTGGCTAGCTGCCAAAGGAAGATCACGAAGGGTGGCTAGCAGCGTATAGAATGCCACCTGCCAGCTCTGGCAGGTGGCGTGTGAAGAGCTGCGCTCAAACTTCGCAACTGCCGTAATTGTGTGTGAATTTGTATTTCTAATTGGCATCTCGCGAAGAGGTATCAGCAATCGGTGAAAATATGAGCGATGCATCCAGTAGTAATAAATTCATGCCAAACACTGGCAACGCAAAGTATGGGAATAGCGGCCAACATGAGAGGAAGGTTAGCAAGACTGGGGTACAGTAGCCACCCTATAGCGACCACATGCAAGAATCGGCGCAACGGCTTAAACCACAGATGAACGTTTGAACGTAAGCTGCTTTCCACTGGCGCAGCGGAAAGACGCAGAACCGTGCGACGTCTTTTTTCTCTCATATGAAAGCACGAAAATGAGGAGGTTGCCTTAATGAAGACCCGACTCCTCGTAAAATGCCTCTTATTCACGCCACAGAACTCAACTGCGCGGAATTTGACTCTTGCAAAAATTACGCCAGGAACAAATTTTAGAAAAGCTCTTCTTAAGGACTGTCTTGACAGGCTTCGAACAATCTGACGTCAGCCTCTAAAATAAGTCTTTCGGTATCCCACATCAAACTATGATTATTGAATCAATGGACATGCAGGCAGCGAACCCACACGTGCCGTCATCTGCCGCACAGACAACCAATTCAATGTCGGTAGATGCGCTTTTGAGACGCCGAAAAGAAACGATGTATTTGACAGTAATGAGGTGTGCCGCCTCAGCAACTACAAAGGTACGGAGAAAAGAAATGGTCAGAGAGCTGCGTCACGTCGGCACCTTTGGACGACGGGAATGTCCCAAGCCTTGTGTTGATGCAGTTAAGCCGTCTTTTTCAGTGTCAAGCCTGATCAGCGCGGAACAATAGGCCTTTGAGATGCCAATGTCTATCAGAATTATCGTATTCAAGTTGCGTTACTATCAGCCCTGTCCGCGACACTGGACAGAGAAGAAGCTTCGCCGATAACGGCGAAACCAAGAGGTGTTGTGGAAGAAACGTCCACAAAGCCTGTTATCTGCCAATGCGCACTTCGTAAAACAGAAACGTCCACGGTCTAAGCCTGTAAATAGGACGCATTCAGTGATAAAACGCATGGCACGAACTGTATCGTACACATTGTGTATGGAACCAGATAACCAACATCCGTTTGCGGTAAAAGTACAACCCGTTAACGTGCTCTTACTGCACACCAGAATCGTCGCACTTTGCTAACGACTAGCTGCGAAATGAACACCGCTGCTGTGAGGCCTTCCGGGTGGGAACAAACAAATACTATCCGCGGAAGTTACTTCGTACCATCTGTTGTAGGATGTCTGTTTCAAAGACGCAGTCACGTGGCATAAGCTCGATTCCGATCAGGCACAGCATGTCTTTCTCTAGCTACCCTAGTGTAATAACATCACTAGCGTAGTGAGACGTGGTTCGGCTGCTGAGCTAATTAAAGGAAACGGATTTGATCTCGCCAACAGCAGCTGCATTCAATGTTGCAAGATGCAGAAGCCTCCGTGTTCAGTCATTAAGGCGTTTGTTAAAGAACCAAGATTATTCGAAATTAATCCGAAACTTTTCGCTTTGGCTTGCCTCGAAGCCCATATATTGTCGCCTTCGCGCGTGGAATTCCACGAATCAACAGCACAGTACATACGTCAAGATTAAACAGCTATGCTAGAGTGGATACTTAAGCATGTCGGCGGATTTGGAACATGAAATACGTAACGAAAATGGACGAGGACAGAATAAGAACGCACACAGACAGAGCGTTAACTTGTAAGTTAGGGCTGTGTCTGTGTGCGCTGTTTTAATGCGAGAGGGTTAGTACTCCCATATATAGGGAAAAAAATGTCCGGCGGCGTCGACCCTTTGAAGCATCGCAGCCGGAGCAACCGGCCGTTTCGGCAATCTATAGGTAGACCACCTAGATCACGTGACACTGTGGCGTCATCACAACCTGCCGACCGGATTGTGAGCAAACTGCGTACCATGACAGGTGGCAGTTAAATGAGTGAATGCTCGCGAAAGGTTGTCTGTAAGAGCAAACTGGGTCTCAAAAGCCCCACCGATGGCAGCACCTGCCATCGCACGGCAGTGGCGCATCTCTTAACAGCTGCACCAGTACACGTCAGGAGTGATTGACGACACCCAGCGATCTATGAAAAATGCAAAGTACAGAATGACCAATTCTGCATACATTAACCCATTAACGCTATGGGGTCATATTCTTGAGGCGGATATTATGTCCCCTTCATGCGTCTTTTCTTTGTTCATCTGCTTTCTTTGCGGGACGCAGTTCATGTTCAAAAGGTGTCATCCGGCGTGGAAGAGGCGCGAGAAAATAGACTCATGAGAATGAATACATTCTAATCGGTTAACACGTGAACAAGCGGTCTCAAGGACTCCGAAAATCCTACTTCATCCTTTTTGACGCCTGTGCGTCTCGTCGTGCAAAAAAAAAATAACAGCTGAGGCTGCCTCGCCTTCTCCTCTTCCACTGTCTGAAGCGCAGGCCGAGTCAAGTAAGGCAAACGCTACAGCCTCACTGTGAAGAGGTCGAAACTCACGTTCATCCCGACGTGTCCCTCCGTGGACCCGTAGCCACACTGCTCCATGTCATTCGCTCACCGAAGGAACAGCCCGTCTCCGCATAAACGCAACACCCGCGGACGACGGCAGCCCGTGCCGCAAAGCGCGGAGGTTATCGGCTTATCAGCGCAAGCCGCCTGTCGAGATGGCGCCCTTCTGCGCTCTGCCGGCGGAATGCGCGCTATTTTCCCGTTTTTCTTTCTCCTGGACACGCACAGTTCTTTCCTTCTCACCTTTATCTTTTTTTCTGGCCTTCCTGACGGTATCAAAGCGTGGTGGCAAAGCCCCACTAAAGGCTTGCGACGCGTTATCAGACAGGGCGAGCATATGCACGCAGCCGGCGAGGATTCCGCCGTGCTTTTCATCACGCCCGCGCACTCGTCGCTATGCAAGCATTGACGGTAACGTGACAGTCCCAACAGGGCCCTGTGGGGGAGACCGACTGTGTTTATTCGCCAGTGCCCTGAACTGAACGAGCGAGTTGCGCGTGCGCTACCACGAGCGGAGTGGCACCGCACAGATAATGGCAACAGCCCCAATTTGTCTCCGCCTTGATAAAGACGTTTGCTGTCTCGGATACGCGTCAGTGAAACAAGCAAAGCGCAGTGTGTGCGCGCCGATTGGCCACGTAGGTAAAGTCGGTTATCAGGGTCTCATCCGCAGCGGTGTACACACGCCCACTCCCATACGTTCCGTTCGGCTAGTTTTGTCTGCGCGCGCATGTCTAAATGCTCCACGGTATACGCGCGGAGACAACCCGACTGAGAGGGCAGTTTTCAGCATGTATGACTGCAGCGCGCCATTGACACGCTCTAAACTGAGCGCAGGGGCTGCTGGCCCGTCGATTTAGACGTAGAAGGGCCAGAGATGGGCAAAAACCCAGTTTCGGTTTCCTGGTTTCTGCTGTTTTAGAATATGTCTAACTAGTATTTTGAAACATTGTTTTCTTTTTACGCAGGAGAGAGGGGACTTTCTTCGGTGACGTGACTGTGTTGCGATTATAAACTCAAAATGTTCGAAAAAACCCCGGAGTTGCCCATTTACGTCGAGAAGCTTTCGTAAAACATGAAAAAAAAAATCTTTCAACATATAAAAAAGCTATTCTGGCAACTACTGAATACTGAAATCGAAAACAGGAACTTTGTTTTCTGGAAATAACAAGAAAAACATTAAACCAATAAACAATATTTAGCATTGCATAAACAAATTTTCGCTTGCGCACACGAGATTAGGTGTATGAGGAAGAGCAAGGTGGTTCCCTTCGCTGATATGCGACTGAGACAAATTGAGGCTTTACCAACATAGGGCTAGGGTGAAATGCTAGACCGGAGGACCAGCAGCCGTGGACGTCCACGGAACAAATGCAGAACATTTTCCTTCCCGAAATGCGCCTCTTCATTTCACTATGTCCGTGCTAAGAATCTTTCATGGAATATGAGTGAGTGAGTACGTGCGTTTACAAAATTTTTGATCACTCAAATTATAAACCTGTTAACAGAGAGCGCTTACTTGAATCTAAAGGTGACCTATGTGCAGGTAAGAAACTGATATCCCATCGTATGTCACGGTTGAAATCAGGTGGCCAGAACCGAGTAGTGGAGGTAAATATACAGAGCTTCGAACGAGTAGAAAACGATCGCGTTTGATGCCTCGCTGCGTTAACACGGTCCTTATCGTCTTTCTTTTTTTTTGCCGCAAATAGTTGTGAAGTTTGCTCAAATAAATCTTAAGCACCCTTACATACATAAGAGTGGACTTCGTGATAAAAAAAAGCATGAATAAACCTAACTTACTGGGAACAAACAACGCGACTTCATGGTCCTGTATATTAGAAGAAAAAAAAAACGATAATAACAGTTATAGTCAAGCTTGTGCGGCTGATTTGTATGGGCCAGAAAAACAAATTAGTCCTTCTGGGCAAAACAAGTTAAAAGACCTACAAAACGAAAGAAAGGCACATGACAGACGGCACCCTACGTTTTAATAAAAACGGTAGGAGTGTGCGAACATTCGGAATTGGGAATAGGAATCGAATATGTTTCTTATTCGGTTCATAATCAATTTTAAAGTTAGATATTCGAAAATTATTCGGATATTTTGCGAGATTGCGAGAGATTTTCGAGTTTGCGAGATGGAGCCTTCTACAAGACTTCACCGCTTTCTCTCCTGTATTTTTTTTTTTTTTACGAGGGTCGGGAGGGTATTTCGTAACTCGACTTTCCGATAACTGGGGTATTTCTTTCGGTCCCTTGTTGTCCGAATTAATGGCTTTTTATTACATTATGTTATTTTCAGTTGGAGGTCATATAATTCACGGATTTCAGTTTATCCCTTATTCTGCTTGAGCACATAGGCTGCATGCTTTTATGCTGTTTAATCATGCAGCAAAAATTTCTGTGCACGTCACGTTATTTTTTAACAATCTAGTTTTGTTTAATCTCAGTTGCAAAGATCTTAAACTATACTGAAAAAAAAAATTAAGGACAAACACGTTTGCCTATATATATATTTACCTGAACTCTTTTTTATAGTGACCCACACTCGATTCGATATTCGAAGGCAGTTTTCCTTCATATTCGTATTTAATTCATATTCGAAAAATTCAATATTTAAAAAACGGACCCCTACTACCGAAATGCACCGATCTCACTTTCAAGGCACGAGGAATAAAGCGGCAGTAGGCATTTCAAGAGCTACGTGCTATACACGCTGTGAAAGCGGGGATAATTCTCATTCAGACGAAAGGAAAACGAAACAACCATATTAACAGCAATGCCTGGTTTCGTTGTGAGAGCGGCCGCGCTCCGGCTAGCCTGCACCGTGCCGTCGGTGCCGTTGCCGGCGACCTTCTGCGCAGGGCGAAACCGGGCCGGCGGTACACGCAGACTAAACGCTTGTCTTGTGGCGCCGCCTGTCGGATCTTTGGGGAAATCAGACGGAAGCGCTGGTTCCCTCTGCGGTGCAGCGTCGCTGAGTGCGAGCGTGCATGATGAGCAAAGGCTCATCACGGCCATGGTAATATAATGATCCTGCTCCAATTATATTCCATTGTGAATTCTTTCTTCCCTTCGTGTCTGGCTCAGGGCTCGAGGCCAATCGGCATAGCGGATGCTGAGGGTGGCATAACTTGTTGCGTGCCAGAGCATCACAGTGGGTTTGAGGCTAGTCGTAATAGTGGGATCCGGATTAGTTTCTTACAATTTTTTTATAACGGACTGTCTAGAGATAAGTCCGACGTTTCCAGTCAATTTCCATTAAAAGTACGGCGGACGTCGCTGTAGGCCTGGGGCTAAAGTTACGTCCAAAGTGTGCCCGTCATGCTGCTTCCCACGCGAACATGGAGCTCAGCATTCGCGACTTGCGAGGAGTTGCAGGGAGAAGTTTGTTCATTCTAACATCTCCACGCGCCCATAAATGACACATCAGCGCTGTGTCTGTCCTTTTCTTCCCACGTCCCCGTTCCTTGCGCTGTCCATCAATAAGAAAAATGACATGTCGGCGTCTTTACGCCAGGCTGCGCCGAGCGAGCACCGCCCTCTCTCGCACCATGCTGCATGCAAGCGACAGCGGCAGGCGACGCGACCCAGCAGAAATGCGCAATCGCTCGGTACCTTCGCTTCGCTCTTTTAGTTAACAGTAACGTAATCTGTCACCACAATATGCTCGTAATTTAAGCACCCGGCTGTTGCTATATAGCTTTTGCGCCGTCTGCACTTCTGCACCGACTTCTGCGGCGCGGGTACATGTAATGGGGATCGAGCGCTTGCTTGCACCCGGCACAACACTCATCTCGCCGTGCAAAACATTCCGTAAGAAATAAATATTATCCTAGCTTTTTTTGTTGTACCGGAATACATGATTTCCATCATTTAAATTTTTAGCTCTTTCTTGCGCCTACGCTGGTACAGAGGCGATGAACAGGCCGGCGAGCCTGCCGATGCGAAGATGCACTCCACCGCAATGCGCGGGAGAGCGACCGGAAAGCCAGAAGCGGGAACTAACCGCTTCCGGGTAAACAGCGACGTTGTTGGGGTAGTTTGGAAAAAGGCTAGGCAAGCGCCCAGCTCGCAGCTTTGTCTTCTCATGAAAGTTTGCGTACGCGGGGTTTTAACCCCAGCGGGTTTGAAGTTAGCACGAGTTGAACGGACCCCGCTCAGCCGTCGTGACACGCGAGCAGAGATGCGGCTCGCGCTCAACTTGGACTGCAGAATAGGGCTCGCGAAAAGGAAATCCTCGCCGTGTATCAAGCTGACATCGGCACACTACAGCAAGTCAGATTTGCCACATATGTTTGCATCGAAATATCCAGGGGTCATTTTGCATCTGGCACGCTGGAACTAAAAAAAAAATGCGGAAAATGGTGCAACCCGATGTAGTACATGTCATGCGCGTCGCAGAGCAATTGCAGCGCTCTCGAAGAACGCGCACCGAACTCCAATCGGCCAATTCAGGGCAGTGATCGTAAATATTTTTGAACCAACTTAATTTATAACTGTCCTCGTGGATGGTAAATCAAAGGAACGCAAATGGAACAAAATCGAGCAGATCGTCGAGTGAGCAATGTTAAATGGCTGGACATTGAAAAACATGTTGGTGAGATCCGCCCGACGTACTCGGGGTAAAAAATGTACCGGGTCCATCCGACGTACCTCCAGCCACAACCTTTTTTTCATCTTCACCGTCATCAGCCCGACTACGCCCACTGCAGAACAAGGTGGCAGACTGGGCATGTTGGTGATTCATAATGGAAATGCACAGCGCAAATACAGACAAGGACACAAGAAAGAATGACATGGAACACACGAGCGCTGAACACAAGAAAGAATGACATGGAATACACGAGCGCTGTCATTCTTTCTTGTGTCCTTCTCTGTATTTGCGCTGTACATTTCCAGCAGAACAAGGACCACTCCCATAACACTCCAATTAACCCTGACATCAGGACTCAGTGCGTATAAAATGCAAAAGGCACCGCCTTGGATTCCTACGTCTATAGAAGGGCGCTTTTGCAAATACTGACATAGAACGGAAGGAAAAGAACTGTTACATAACTCACCAATAGCTGCTACAATGTATGCTCTACCAGTTTATAGTAAAACAGCGCAAAGAAAAAAAAATCAGATTTAGAGGTCTGCACCCGCGTTTTGTGTCTGTTTCTTCTGCTTTACTCTATCTTATATCTGTTTAGTGCTTGTGATGTAAAACACAACTTCCAGCATATGAAGCATCAGTTAGTGCGGTGCCCTCTTTAATTTTCTGGAATTTTTATGATGGGTCAGCGCTAGGGGTATGCAAACATTCGAAATTCTCGAACAGCGAAACTAATACCCTCGTATCAAATGGGGCACGCGCAAATAATTCGAAACGAATCTAATATCCTCTCAATTTTTCGAATGCACTTCGTATAACTTGTAGGATGCTTCGCCTTTATACAGAAGTAGAACGCGATAGCTTTACTGGGTCCCGTTCGCATCATCTATAACTAGCATGCTCATAATTACTCATGTACGCGCCAATACATGTGTCTAAGACACTTCGCAAGGTCGAAAACCACAGCGCATTCACTAAGTCCGCCTTTATTAATGCGAAAGCATTACTTGGCTATGTCGGCGAGGTCGTGTCCGCAAAATGTGTCGGCAGCCGTTGTATCGTTCACAGAACAGTTAGGATCAAACGAATGATTGTGATCAATAGAGGATGATGTGAGAGTGATGTGCGACAAAATTTGGTGTCGATAGGATGATTAGCTAATTAATTAGAGCCAAAAAGTTAAAAAACCGTCGAAATAGCGCGGACATCGATAAACTGAGTGGGCGGGAAAACAACCATGGACGGCAAAATAGTGGGAAAACAGGCAAATGAGTGGAAATGAAGTTTGAAATGTGTTTTATGAGTGATAATTAATTGAAGAAAAAGTTTGATTGATATACAGTAACTAATTAATTAGAAACAAAAGTCGTTGGACGGCCGAATAGGCTGGTAGGTGGACGGGAAAGCAGCAATGCGCGCCAAATTTTAAAAACAAAAAGGTGTGGTTCAGCTGAAAGGAGAATTTAATTACAGTAACTGTACGAGCCTTCCTCTGAAATTCTCGTTAGAGAAATAAGAGAAGCAAAGAGAGGTGACGAGTTATCCTCAAAACACATGCTTTCGCATTCCTCCACGTAGGCAGACTTCAGCGCCCTCAGAATTTTTTTCAACTTGAACCAACGATCCTTCGTGGCCTCTGAGTAGCGTGCCCGTCTTGAAGTACGAGGATCCTGGAATCTATTTCCACCCAAACTAATCCAACTTTCTTTCCAGCTCAATTACTCTCCTTCCATTACAGGAACCAACCTGAAAAATTGGGCGTCAATCCGAATATGGCTAACGCATGTTCCTGAATTTTATTAACTCTTTGCTTAATAATAATAATAATAATAATAATAATAATAATAATAATAATAATAATAATAATAATAATAATAATAATATTAATAATAATAATAATAATAATAATAATAATAATAATAATAATAATGATAATAATAATAATAATAATGATGATGATGATGATGATGATGATGATGATGATGATGATGATGATAATAATAATAATAATAATAATAATAATAATAATAATAATAACTGGTTTTTTTGGGGAAAGGAAATGGCGCAGTATCTGTCTCATATCCCGTTGGACACCTGAACTGCGCCGTAAGGGAAGGGATAAAGGAGGGAGTGAAAGAAGAACCGAAGAGAGAGGTGCCGTAGTGGAGGGCTCCGGAATAGTTTCGACCACCTGGGGATCTTTGCTTGTCAGGATTTTTCGCTCACGGCCAACGGCGACGATGACGACGCTGTCCTTCCTGCGACAAGGGACTCTTAACCCTTCCGGCCCTGGATTTTTTATTCGGGACGCAGATCTTCTGTTCTGTGTTTTTACGATGTCTAATGCCTCATAACCACGTAATAAAAATTTAATGCTCGCGGTGCAAGTATTAATTGATTAGCAGGTATGGTGTCAAAATAGGGCACTAGGCCTCAGTGTGTGCAAAAATGCAAAAGGGACCGCTTTGGGCACCGCAATTCACAACAAGAAGTGAACGAAATATTTCTTATTTTGCAGTGTGACCGTGGGTATGTGCCATTGCTTCAGAGGCAATGCCCCGTTCCCGGTATCTCAAAAGCTTTTTATCATTATTTCTCGAAGGCTACGACAAGCGACAGCGAAACTGAGAGAAAAAGATGCGGCTAGGAGATTTTGCACGGTCATGTCTTTTTACATGTGCACAAAGGGGAGAGTTTAAAGCGGACAATTCCTTCAAAATATATGTGAAAAAAAACCGTAACTTGAACTTTATTCACCACTATAAACTTTCTTGAACTTTTTCCGCACTCTCTCACGGAATTCCACGATAACGTCTCTTCGCTCTTTTCTTCTCGGTCTTCACCTTTCACTCCACCTCTCACACATGCGCACTAGTTCAATGCAATCCAGCGAGAGCGGGCAGTGCCATCAAACCAGCATGCCTTCCAACTTCAACACGCGCATTCTTCGCCAACACAAACAACGCCAACAACAATAACAACAACAAGAGTAAGAAGAAAGCGACGGCCTCGTCGATGCGAGCGCGGAGTGTCACCGCGCCACGTCGGCAGCTTTTCCTGCACGCATCAGTGCGGCGGCGGAAGCCAATCTCGCGGATGCGTTTCAAGCGCGGGTCACTGAACTGCTTGCCGCACGGGCCGGTCCTTCACGAGCCGGCGACCGCTACGCCGCTCCGCTATGCACACAGTTCTTTCATATGCATACGGACCGGTTGCTGCTTTCGATGCTACGCGGCACTGCGCGCGAAACGTCTGGCTCGTACGGGAAAAGTCACAACGAGCTTATGATAAGACACGTTTCGCGACGGGCCTTTAGTAACCGCGGTCGGCGCGGCTGCGGAGCGTACTGTTTAGTTTACTTTTTTCTCTCCAACGAAACAGATGGTTGATTCTCGTTTGACTCGTTTAGGCAAAGTTCCACATGGGAGCGTGCAGTTTTCTCTGCGCGGCTGTGTAGTACGGTTTATGCCACCTAAAAAAAAATGACGAAAACGTTGCAGCACGAGGGCTTTCGGACGCGTCTGTGCGCACGCATGCAAAAAAAAAAAAAGGCCGATGACAGGAGGTTAACCTACTGTTAAGCGAGTTAGTTTGTGTTAATCTTTTGCATGGTTGCTTAGTCCCCCAAGTAAGCGGGCGCTTTATTAAACACCTTGTAAAAGCAGGTCAAACCGCATTCGTTATCTTTAGTACCTAGCTCGCAAGCTCACAAGATAGCAAGCGCAGAGTTTTTGTTTTTCTTTGGTGTGCTAGTCGTTTAAAGTTAGGTCGCAGAGGAGAGAATTTCAGACACGGAAATATCCTTCGCCTCGCCTTTTAATAATGCACGCTGGCTCGAAGGGCTATTATATCCCTAAGAATCCAGCGAATATCCTTCTTTCCTTTAAACTAGTGGACATTAAGAGGAATTTTATAAGCGCAGTGGGTTTAGCTCACGGTCTTTACCAGATAAACAATTTTAAGCCTTAGGCGAAGCTTGGTGAAATTCAGTGTCCAGTTAATGCTGAGAGCTCGCTAGTTTAGTTCCGTTCAAGCTTCTTAAATTGTTGTGCATAAAGAAATGTGGAACAGAGAAAAGACGCAGTCCCCTTTTTTTCTCTACGTGCGTAATTATGAAGCTCCAATGTCCAGTATGGTACTGGGAAGCTCGGTATAGGCTCCGGCTCCAAGTAAATGCTTGGGTTATGCTGCTGTGTCCAAACCTACCAAGTAAATTGTCCCGTCGTTCTCTTTTCTGTGTGTTGTATTTATTGTACTTGAATTCTGGAAGCTATGCACCAACTTGCCCCGCAGAGCACTTTATTGAACTACCAAGTGGAACTTATAATTTTGCTTAGCTTACGATATAGTAGCATATAATTGATTGATTGACTGATTGATTGATTGATTGATTGATTGATTGATTCGTGACAGGGACCTTGCTCTAGAACTGGGCATGGTACGGCTCTGAGTGACGAACATAGAGAAACTGCGCAGGAATCTGCAAGTTATTCCTTAGCTAAGATATCGATCTAGGGCATACCTAAGAATAATTGCCGACTACTCCTAGCTACCATTTAATAAACATGCGTGCCAGACGCAGTCATATCAAAGCACTTAGTGTCACACTGTCGTATTTGCTCGAGAAAACCACCCAAGCGCCGGTTTATTACAGGGATACTGATCATTTAGTTTTCTTTCCTACCTATGACGTAGCGCTTCCAGTGGTTGATTTCAGCTATAGCGATTAAAAGGAGGACAAGAAAACTCAGTGCAATATAATCGAATTATAGCCGTTAATTTATTCCGACCCACGACGCGTAGACATCAGCGCCTCTTCTTTGGGCGCGTACATACCGAATGCCACTCGTCTAACAAACGCTGACTGTGCTGAATTTTTCGCTCGTACTTAAAAATGGCGGCGCCGACATGCTCCTCTGGTGATGTCAGAAGGGGTCTCAAGCGACTTTTCGCAGACTGTTAAGCCTGCTTCACAGCAAGACTACATGTTCATCTTATGTAGAAAAGCCAATTTTCAAAGCCCGGAGTGATCACGGAATCCGCCTCCTCCCCCTCCCCCCCCCCCCTTTTTTTTTGGCGCAGTAGATTCTCGTGACGGCACCCCATGAATGTGACAAAAGCTGGCGTGAGAGTTCAGCATTTCGTTTTTGTCCAACTGGAGGGTAGCATGGCTATCGATTGGACTATGTGCAACGTGGAGAGACCGACTGAATAATTACAACTAAAAAGTACGGTCAGGAGACTACAGCACTCCGTCTCACCCTCCGCATCTGGCCTAACTGCGCAAATCGACCATCATTTTTTTTTTTCGTGTCCAGCAGTTCCTCGACTCAAGCTGACAAGCGTGCTGCGAAAGTGGTATGGTCAAGAGTGGCTGACTCAGAAGAAGCGCCCCTGTGTAAATACACAGTAAACGCAGGCGCTCGAAGGGGACACACCATTTATACGGACCTATAGCTTTCGAGGCACACAGTGAAAAAAAAAGTTTAAAAATACTGCGAGTGTTTGTTGCCGTCCCGTCGTTTTTGTGGAATATACGTGATCTGGAAACTTAGGTTCTGCTTCTTGCTTTTTTTTAAAATTAATCCCAGCCCACCGTGAACCCCCAGAAAGGTGCACGATATTTGGTCTATGGGTGATGCAGTTTGCTTTATCCTAATGTGCACGCGGGAGTCATACCGCATACTCAGAGTGGTAGTCAATAGAGGAAGTTTGATAGTCTAGAAAATCCATTTGAAGGTATGGTAACTTGTCGGCGCACCTGGAGCTTGGTTGTGGAGGTGCCGGCCGGCAGCACTTGAACGTAGCCTCTGTGCACCAAAGTCATGGCGAATCTGTGAGAGAATAAAAAGAACAGAGCATGATGTTAATAAACGAGAAAACTAGAGCACAGAATCCATACAGACACCAAGACACATGCACCAATTCGCCCGGCCTATACCGATCGCCTTGTCGCACCCCTCTGTGGAGGCCACGTTTCATCCTCTAGGCGCCACTTTAGGGCAAGCTGCCCAAAGTTACTGCAGTCCGTTCGCCTTAAAAATTTAAGGTCTACTGTGGCAGCATCCGACTTCCCTGTGCAACATATGGAATGCATTCACTGGCTTGTCCATGTTCGAGACTTGTTTCTGCACTGCTACATTGTGACAAAGCAGAATGAATTTCTTTTCGGAATTTTATTTTAGTTTAGTTTTAGTTTAGTGGCCAATATAGCGACTAGCTTTGTCAAAGGGACAACATGCTCTTTAATGAATAAAATTTGTGTGAAAAGGTTTAAGTTCTCGAAGTGACTTGGGCACCTGGTCAGAGGAACACGTATTAGCAGCGCGTGTAAATCACTGGAGATGCACATGCTGTCTTGAGCGAAAGTAATACGTGTTGCCTTAATTAATACGTGTTGCCTTAATCATTCAGTACCAAGAAATAAATTATTACGCCGAATGCTTGGCGTAACGAGCTCCGTGGTAAAAGTTTTGACAAAGAACTTTCCAAACAACTAACCCGCCGCGGCACTTGCACGCTGGGCTTAACTGATGCGCTAAAATTCAACTATGGCTATCCATAGTAAATTCAGAGTGGAAACTGTCTTTCAGAGATATTCTAACAAAAAAATGACGTCGCACATGGAGGAGAATTTCACTCATACCCAACAATTGTGGACAACAGCATTTTTAAGCGGGAAACCGTTTATGAATGTAATTTTTTCATGTAATGTAACATTTCACTACAACAATCAATAAATCCACAGATCACCCGACAGCAGTCTTGAATTTTTTTCTATCAACGTTTTTGCTATCATCAAAAGCGCTCCACATGGGTTTTTTATGACAGTCTTAACTGTTCGATGCGATCGATGGAAACACTTAAAAAGATTTTGCTACATAAAAGAGTGGACCATTAACTTTAATATTTCCATAAGAGTATGTTACAATTTTACAATTTTCAAAATTTTTTTGTCCGATAATGTTGGACATGGAGGCGGTACGAAAGCTCTCGGAAGGGTTTTTTTTTTCTTTTTATCGTCGCACACAGGTGCATATAACGGCCGCTCAGCGTCATAAAGATGCAGTGTAACGAACTTATGTCTCTAGGCGCAGGCGGTCTTCAGAGTCTTTAAGCACTGCGTTAACAGAGTGAGTCGACAATGACGGATCAGAGTCATACCAGTTTAAAACGCGTTTTCATCCAAGCGTGCGCTAGGTCGCTTCTCTACGTAGGTCAGCATTTTCACATCGACTCCGCACACCGAAACAAGAACAAAGCCATGCACGGAGAACGGGCTGAGAAGGCGTAACAAAGGAGAGCCAGAGCCCGCTTAAGCATCGTCAGCACGCGAACAACCTTGGGAAGGAACCGGGGCCTTTATTTTCTTTCCGGAGATGGGCGGTATAATGAGAAGCCAGCGGAGGATGCAGCGAACCGGAAACGCGCAAACAAGATGGCCTACTTTTTTTTTCTCTCTCTCTAAGCGCACCCGCGCGCACTCAGCGGGCTCAACTCATGCTCTGTGCGCTATGCAAAGTAGGATGCGCAAGGCTGTCTGAGCCACGCGCTACAGAAACAACGGCACTTATACCGGGGCCCGTTTATTTTTTTTCGTTTCACCAATGCTGCGGTGATTGCTTTAGGTTACAACCGCGCTTTGGTGCGTAAAGCTGCTAATTACGGGCCTCACGACGCCGCGAGGAAGCGGTGGAGATGCGCTGCACGCAGCTAGGTGAGATACGTCGTGTTTCGGAAAGGGACCTTCGCCATGGGCGTGAAAGCCGCGTGTAGTGTGCGCCCCCCGTCGGGATTGCTATCGCTGCCCGCCTGGATGCCTCCTCCTCCGGTGTAGACAGCGCCACCATTACAGCACTGCCCCGTCCACTTAAAGAGCGGGATCTTCCGAGCTGGTTCCAGCGCGCCTATAAACACGGTTTCCGAGGACGGCGAAGCGAATGCAAGTCGACGTAGCTTCGCTCCGCGCAACAGAGGAGCGACGACGGTCAAAGTTAGTGTATACAATCTTCTTCCCCCACGGTCCGTCATAAAGCATGCAGCGCTCAAGAAGACGATAGGCTTGAAGTCATCATCACCACCCCCACTATTATATTTATTATTATTGTTGCTGTTGCTTCCGGGAGAATGAAAAAAACGCGCAAGAGAAGGGAGAGGAGATAGCTGGCAACAGTCGCACCTTGAAAGGCCCTATTCCTACCTTATTCAGAAGCGATGGGGGAGAGGGGGATGAGTGCGGGAAGTAAATGAGATGTAAAAGGAAAAAAATAAAAAAATACAATGCACGCTCAATATAGCAGCCCTCGACATGACGAATAAACGTACAGAGCAATAAAATATACGCAACAGCGCTCGTCGCTCGCCATGTGAAAAGAAGGGCATCGGGTCACCCACAGCACTGGTGATCGCTTTCTGAGTATAAGGTGATGGGCGCAAAGCGTCGGTTAATCCGAACTGCAGACCTGTATCCAGCAGTGAAACGAAGGAACACGTTGCATTGAAGCTTCTTTTTTGTTATCTACTACATCGGTGAATATGGTGGCTGCCCGACGTCCTGCTAATTCGGAGACGGGTTAGCGCAACACAGTGGGTATCAACCATGAACTTCCCAGTTAAGGCAGGCCTTGTACGACATTGAATCTTCTTCTGAAGCATAAAAAAATAAATGAGGCTGAAATCCTATCTCTCTACCAACAAAATCGTGACAGTATGCACCAGAAATCGGCGACCAGAGACGGCGCTCAACTGCACCCTTTGCAACCCCGAACCGCAAAACAGGTCGGGAGCTTGTGTGTCGCACATAAAGCAAAACTGAAGACCGCGCTTAACGTTGAACCTCCAGACACAGCGACAGGTTACCTGCGCACTCCAAAAAGATAAAAAAGAGTAGTGAGCCGAAACATACGCAGTCATTTGCTCGCTGGCGCTGACTCTTTCCCGTAACGCCCAGGCGCAGAGAAGGAACAGAAAAGGCGAGACGCGAACGCACAAAAACAGAATACAACGGGTGCCGCTAAACGGCTTTGCCCGTAAACGTGTGTCGCGCCGCCGAATGCGCTATCTGCATCGCCCCAGTCCACTGCGGGCGCCCTCTGCCTGTCGCCCACCACGCCCCCAAACATTTCCATGCCGTTGCACTGGGACGCTCGTCGCTGGTCGGCGGACGAAGCTCCTCTGAGTGCGACGCCGCCATAGCCGCTCTCGCCGACCGTCCTTGTCAAGGCCTCGCCCAGAACTCGGCGCCGTCTGTATTCGCTATCTACAGCGCCATATCTGCATCTCAGCCGCGTCGGTTGGGCAGACCGTGTCGCAGCGACCACGGCCAAGGACCAGGACCGCTCGTTCCATTTCAGTTGCATCGCGGCAGCTACGAGCTTAGATAAGAAACGGTGCACCAATGACGGGTCGTTATGACGATGGTGATTAATGTACATAATTTTATTACGAGGTACGCTGTAGTGGAGGTCTCCAAACTAATACCCCACTCTTTGGAGCTCTTTAAAGGCACAATCGCACAGTGAGGAAAACTCTACCAGTGTCTCTTTCTTTTTCTCAGCAACCATCGCTGCAATGGCTCTCTTACGGTATTTCGATGTTTGTTCGGCAGTAAAAGAAGCATTCATTGCTGAGAAAATGCCATCGTAAAATTTTCCCGTCACTCGATTCAAATTCGCGACACCTGCAGTGAAAAGGACTCCGTGATAACTGTTTTGAAGGGAATGGCGGTGTAGCCGAGCTTCCGGCATTCACGCCCGAATAACTGTGTCGACTCACTGTTTACTTGCGAAATAGGCCGGTGGTGGCGGCACCTGTTCCTGATTTTCTGGTGCGTTCTTACTTACAAAACTTCCGGTGAAAAATACCGTTGTCATTAAAACGAGGCATTTCAATATACACAGGTCAGCCTCGATTTGTACACGGTGAAGGGAAGGAATCAAGCAGAGGACTCGACTGGTCACAACTTCACGCGGCAGCTGCAAGGCGTCTTTATACCGTAACCGCCCGCGTTTGTTGGAAACCCGACGGATCATCCGCTTTGCACAGTTTGGCTAGTGTTGTATCAACTCGTCGATGTTTGTGGATGAAGGACCAAGTACTCTAATCTCATCGTGTTCGGGTATCGGGCCGCTGTCCAGAGATAGTTCCATTTTGGTGGTGCAATTAGGCAACGGACGAATGCGCACAAATTTGGATTTGGACGGGGAGCACTGAAGGCCGCAGCGCCGGGCGTAGGCGTCCACGACCTCCGCCGCTTGCTGCAGGTTGGCCTCAATGCCTCAAACCGATCCGTGTTTGGGCCAGATGGTTATGTCGTCAGCGCACAACGCATTCTGGACGCCTTCGACCTGCGCCAACTGAGCCGGGAGTTTCATCATGGCGAGATTGAAAATTGAAAAGTAACGGCGGGAGGACCGCGCCCTGTGGGGTTCCTCTAGTCCCGAGTTGATAGAGGCCGTGTTCTCCGTCTTGTATGCGGATGAGAGATTGTCAATCGGAGAGAAATTGCTTGACACACTGAAATGTATTACGTCCAGAGTTGGTATGGGAGAGATGTTGCAGGATCGTTTCGTGTGTGACGCTGTCGAAAGCCCCCCCCCCCCCCTTTAAGTCTAGGACGAGTACTGCCTTTAAGCTAAAGTTCTACCCTCCACCAAAGTTCTGCCCTCTACCTTATCGCCCCCTCTATCACGGTGCGGTTTAGGTGTCCACCCTGATCCGGACGGTCAGAGAGCGAAACAGCCTTTCCTTTCCTCATAACCCTCCCTTTCCTCCTTTAATGTTTCGTCTCGAGTGATCCAAGCGCCCCGTTGACAGCGCAGGCAATCGACATGCTGCGTTTCAATTCTGGCGCGCTGAGTCATCGACACGGGCGAGCGGCACGGAACAGCGGGAAGACAACACGCAGCGGTATACGTGCGCCTAACCTACGCGTTAGCCTTGCCCGCAGTGCAGCGTGGCACGCAAGGGAAGCACAGCAGCCGACTCTTCTTGACTGGCGTCGCGAAGCTCACGGCGCGAGTGTGCGTGCATGCATGGAGGGGCGAGTCCCTGTGTACAGCATGCATGCATGTGCTGCTGTTGCTGCTGTACCCTTGTGGGACGGTGGTGGTAAATTGAAGGGCGCAGCCACACAGCACGGCGAGGCGATTGCAGAATTTCGGAGGCACCGGGCGTGGCAAGGACGCGCAGTGTTCCGTCACGGGCCACGGACCATCCGGAGTGCACACGTACCCTCCCCGCTGAGCTGCCAGACACGGCGGGTCTTCTTCTCCGCCGGCCGAGGCACTACCGCTCTGCCCACGCACGAGCACAGCCGGAGGGAAGCTGGGCGTGATGCCGGATGGGAAGGCCGCGCTTCTGCTGACCAACAGTAGCGGCGCGGCCGAACGGTCGTCGTTCAGATCCATCCTCTGGCTTCGCCGGCTGCTCACGGAGTAGAAAGGAATGCTGTCGTGCTCGCCGGTCCGTAGTTTATTATTTCTACTTCGAATTCCGGCTCGATCAGTAATGTAATTTCAACGTGCTAGAATTGAACTTGAAAAGAAAATAATTGTGATGCGTTCAGTTTCTCTTTTTTTACAATTTTCGGGACTGATGAACAAAAAAATAAATAAAAGGCCGCACTTCTGAGTAACTACGACTGACACTAAACGCGAAGTGTTTTATTTCTATTACCTGGCTCAGTGGCTGATTGGCTTTGGCGTTCGGCGTTCGCGGGTTCGATCTCGACCACGGAGGCAGCATTTCGATGAAAGCGTATTACAAAAACGCCCGTGTGATGTACGATGTAAGCGCACGATAAGGGACCCCAGGGGTGTAAATTAACCCGGCGCCCTCCACTACGGCGTCCCTTATAGTCCATGCGTCACCTCGGAACGTCAGATGCAAATTTTTACAATTTGTTTTATCTCTTTTAGCGTGAGGTAACAGTACCGAGCCTATTTTTTAAAATTCATATACGCCTTAAGATATCGTATGTAACCAGGTGGGTAAGAAAGTCTAAAGAAGACGAGCAAATTGCTGTACTGAAGGGTAGTGAAACGCAGTTTATGAAATTTAGCGCGACCACAGGCGACAGAACACATAAAGGAAGCCATGAAACAAAAATGAATGCTAGGACAACAACAAACGGAGGCACACTGTCACCTGCTTACATCACTGACGTATCCGGGACCCGGAGCAGTGCGCTCTTGGCAGCACTCAAGGAACACATGGTTGACGGAGTCGCTTACTTTAGAAAGACTCCGAGAAACAAGGTGAGAAATCTGACATATTCTGACGCCTATGCAGCCTACTCCCCTTGTTCAGCTGCACAAACACATTACAAAAACCGTATTGCTGATATTAGCTTTCTTTAACCTTTTTTAGCATTGTTATCATCATTACTACTACTACTACTACTACTACTACTACTACTACTACTACTACTACTACTACTACTACTACTAATAATAATAATAATAATAATAATAATAATAATAATAATAATAATAATAATAATAATAATAATAATAATAATAATAATAATAATAATAATAATAATAATATATACTACTACTACAACAGCAACATCATCAACAACAACAGCAGCAGCAGCAGCAGCAGCAGCAGCAGCAGCAGCAGCAGCAGCAGCGACGACGATGACAGCAACAACAACAACAGAAGCAGCGACAGCAGCAGCAATCCAGGAGAGGGGTTGTACAACGCAGGCTGCTTGAAGAGCCGCTCAGGAGAGTGCGAGCCGGATTGAAAATCGGCACAACGGCGACTAACGAATGCCGTCATTGATTATGCATGCATTCTCGATCCACAGAACATCGCGGCGCGTCGAGGCGTCTGCTAGGAGAAAGGGGGTGACTTAACTCGCGTATGCAGAGCGATGAGGTGTGTGCGCGGGCGCGTCACCCACGAGTATGCGTGCACTGTCAGAAGCACCTTTGGGACGAAACGCGTAACTGTCGAAAGAGGCTGCAAACCACCACGCCGTATTGCTCTAGCCTATAACCATGCTCTGCAAACTTTGCCGCTGATCTCATTCTACACAACATGGGTACCGAGTTCTACTTTCGAACTCACCTGCAGGACCGAAGCGTGAAGATTAACGAAACTGGTTGAAATTAGACTGGAGACTGCACTGCGAGCTAGGGAAAGCAAAATGGTAGAGGTAACGTTAAGTGACATTTGATAAGGTCGGATAATGCAGCCCTGCTTGCACCGAACATAGCCAGGGCACCGTAAACTAGGTAACAAGCTCGAGTTAATGCTATCCAAGCGGAAATCGGGAGCAGGAAATGAATCTGGCTGGGACTGGTAGTGTGTAGAACAGTAAGCGATGGTCAGTTAGGCTAACGGAGCGGATTACGGGGAAAGAGAAACAAGGTCGGCGATGACCTACGTCCATGTATTGCGACTTTAATAGTGACAAAGAGACTACTTTCACTAAAGAACGAAGCTCTTGCAAGCTACGAAAGAGAGAAAAGTGAAATACAAGTGACGTCGTCACAGACTTTCTCTCCAACTAAAATGCGGTGTCGAAACGGTAATTTTTTGTTCCACTGAAGATAAAAACGAAGGATGCATGCTCCCGAATGTAAAGGTGGCTTGTTAATTTCGAAACCTCTAGTGCACTAAGCAGGTCTTTGAACAGAAAAGCTAAACGTGAAAAATGAGGCAGCAGATTCACAGGGGATTAGGAAAGTTAGGATCAAAGCGGCGAGAGAGAGAGAAAAAACTTTATTGGTGCCAAAAATTGGTCGATTCAGCGGGACCCGGGTGTCTTCATGTTGAAGTTCCGAGTCTTTCAAGGGTGGTGCCCCTATTCCAGGGCCCCACTGAGTCTTGCAACCTCATACGCATGCTGGACCAGTCCTTTTTGGACCGCCAGCACGCTGCTGGTGAGCAGGCTCTCCCACTGTTCCGCATTGGGCTCTTTTACTTTATGGAATGAATAATTGTTTTTACATTCCCATGTAATATGGTATAAAGTGGGGGTGGCTCCACACCACTTGCATTTGTCGGAAAAATGTAGCTGCTAACTTCTCACCGACAAAAGCGGTTTTTGCCACCAAACAAACGTTGGCAGAGTCACGATGGCCCAACCATTGAATTTCACTAAGCTGAGCTCTTATCAAATGGTCTATAGACTGTCCATAGACTTCAAACAGGATCTATTGCCTTCATATAGATATGTCCTTTCGTCTATTCATAGTCTACAGACTTTCTAAAGACAAAAGTCTACTGTAAGTGTATAACCACATCTCTATAGATTGTCTACAGACTGCCTATAGATTTGTATTGCCTATCGACTACTCTATAGGATTTGCCTCTAGAAAGTCTATGGACTTTATAGACAAAAGTTTATACACAGCCTATAGACTGCCTAAAGAAATTCTTGTAAGGGAAAAACCCCACGAAGCTGTCCGATAGAAAGGACCGGAGCAGCGCGCATAGGTTTCTCGGGCACCCCCATTGTGCAGGCGAACTCAGCACTACAGGGGGCCATACGCTGTCGAAAGCGCCCCTGAAATCGATGGAAATTATTATGGCGTGGAGGCCGTCCGCACGAAACACTCTAAATTAAGAAATTAAAGCGTAAAGTGCCTGTACAGCACTTCGCTGTCTAGTGTTTGCGGAGCATGGTTAGAGACTGGAGCCATACAGCGTGGTGTTTGCAGCCTCTTTCGACAGTTAAGCGTTCCGTCCCAAAGGTGCTTCTGACAGTGCACGCATATTAACTTAAAGTCCAGCCCCAACCACTCTAACGGGTGCGCCGCCGTCGCCTCATCTAGTTCAGCTGTGCCTCAACTATATAACCCCGTGCGTTCTCAAGCACTCCTGAAATACGGCTCAGAAGAACCTTCACCTGGGCACCGAGCAAAGGCGATGAAGCATGCGGCATGAGAACGCGGAATTACGGTAAGGCAGCCCGCTTGTATAGGCGGCGTACACGTCCTCTCCGCGCAGTGAGACGTCCGAAGGGAACAAGAACCAGCCAGCAGCCTTTCACGCGGTCGCAGGGCCACCGGCGAAGCACACACACAAACACGCACTCAGAGGCAGCAACAGGCGCCTGGCGATGAAGAAAAAAAAAAGAGAGAAAAGAAAGAAAGAAAGAAAGAAAGAAAGAAAGAAAGAAAGAAAGAAAGAAAGAAAGAAGAGAAGCCATGGTGGAGCCGCGACGCTGAGCCGCTTGCAAACGACTCCCCCGAGTCATGTGTACGCGCGCGCGCGCCGATGCCGCCCACCACCGCGGCGGCACAAATGAAGCGTCGAGAAACACTTGGCGCACTGCTGCAGCGAGCAACCGACTCTCAGCTGTTGCTGCTGCTGGCTGTGGCAGAAGAAGTCTTGGAGGAGGAGAAGGAAAGTCCTACGCGCGCGGAGGTAAGCGCTCTTTGTTTGAAGCGCCAGCGCCAGCGTGACCGTCGGCTAGCAACGACGGCCGCGTCTTCGCCATCGAAAGGTGAATGTCACGCCTGGTGGCGCATTGGAACGAAAGGCGATCGGCTCGGGGCTCGCGCAAAAGGGCCGTCAAGAAGAAGACGGCTCCTCTTACGTCACACTGCACTACACGCGAAACTGGGCGCACGCAGAGGGGTGCCGTGGTCGCTGGTCCTTGACGCCGCTGGTGATGGAGAGGCGTGCGCGTTAGCCCCGTTCTCCAGTGCGCGCGGCGAAATCCGCTTCCAGCGCGAACCGTGACACGCCGGCAGCCGAGCCTCTTGGTTGCTGCGCCGCCGTGGGATGCCCGCACACAATTCGGAGTGGGAAGAAGCGCGGGGGAGCTAAAGGATCTCTCCGCACTGTGTGCATCCGTGAGGTGTTCCTATGAGGTACAGTGGAGCCGAACTCTCTTAATTCGAACTTCCGGTCCACGCGGGATGCTCTGAGAAGAAAATACGGTCGAATCTCGACATCTCCAACTCGAAAGCAAAAATTTGTTCGAGCTATGCACAGTTCGATTTACGCGAATTGCGCATGATGCTGATTGCACCAAAGACTCAGTTCGAGCGAGTGAGTTCGGGTTAATTATTGCGAAAGCACTATTCCGATGGGCAAACAAACCCCCGAGCAACACCTTGCGATGTTTGTGGGTTTGCGGTATTTGTAGGTTCGTGACAATCGAAACAAATAAACAGATATATCCGCGACTGGGAACCAGCGGCGACACGAAAAGATCGCTTTCACTGGCCACTGCGCGAGAGAGTACTATAGGCCATCGCCACAGCCGAACAGACCTCGTGTTAAACCGCAACACACTATCGCGATGTGCATTGCTCGTCTTCTTCATCAACTAATACTGCTATCAAACTAATATTCACGCTTTGAATTCTGCGGCGGTGGTGACACAGAGATATGGGTACGGACAACGCTGTGGCAGAAACACGGCACTGGAGCATATATGCCGCCGGCGTACAATGGGTAAATTGGCATTGACGATGAAAAAGTTGAAGATGCGCATAACTGGCACCCTGGATCAGTGGACACCTCACTCGCGCTTTCAGGTACGTGGTGGTGGTGACCACCTGCAAAGAACTGTGAATATTTTGTGCTTAGCAATGCTAAACCACAAGCCATATGTTTTTCATTGCAGTTTCAATTCACATTCACCTGACTGCGGCAGCACGGTCAGATGGGAAAGCTGCAGTGCTTTCTAACATCTTTGTATTGGAAGGAAAACGTGCCCACGATGGAATTCGGAATTCAGTGGCACCGTTAGATTAGTACTAGCTCTGCCTACTTAGCTTACCCGGATGTCTAGCAAATGGTACGGCGAAGCTGATATGATCGAAGAAATTGAACAGAAGCGATATTAGTTAAATAAAAAATTTAAATAACTATCCTCTTGGCGTAGACATGTGATCTGTAATGTCCTTGCGCGACGACAGATTCCAGATAGAGTATAAGCATGGCTCGTGGTGATCGTAACTTGTGCACCCAGTGCGCAGGGCGTCACTTACTCTCGATGGTGCAGGACCAAAACTGTTACTTAAGCGGGGTCCTCTGAAATAAAACGAAAATTTTCCACCAAAGCTATATGACCATATTCTACTTTTTTGCGCGGATTAATTCGCAGGCCTTCGCGGAATCGTGTTGAATTGTGAAGGCCTTCAAACAAACAGATAAAAACATTTACAAATAATGTCTATAATACCCAATCGTGCATAGGCATCTCAGCAGAGGACGGCGTCTGTGCACAAGCCCATCACTAAGTGGTTTTTCTAAAGCCACAAACATGTAATCCGGCGATTTTGTGCAGAAATGAGTCGAAGCCCCAGACGCTTGGTTTAGAAGTGTGCGATAGCGTTTGAGTCACAAATGAGGAAAACTCCTAAATAAACCACCGACAGAAATTGCCCATTGCGACGTCATGGACACGGCAAAAAGAGCAGCTCAGAGGGAATTTAACAATCCCGGCACGAAGTGTAACTGCTAATAGATCGCGCGGCTGTTAGAACGAGGATTATTGGTCAAGTGATGGTGCTTGGTTTCCTCTCATGCATCCCGAACGTCCACGCGTTTTACCGGGAGTGTTACAAAGCGTTCGCGCAAGAAACACGGGGCTTCATCAGCCTAATTACTCCGGGCCAAGCTCCGCGTGGTACGACACCGGCGCAGTAAACACGGCCGCATATAGCCATCGACCAGCATCCCGTGTCCGCATGGCTCGACCGGTTCATCCATAATTAAGAGCTCGGAATCCGGTCCCGCGCAGGGCGAGGCTTGCAATCAACTCCCGACGCCAACTCAAGCAGAAGAGCGTGTGCCATCGGGTCCTCCTCAGAGTTCCGGATGGGTTATGCCCGCGCGCGCAATCTCCTCATCAGTATAAAGCTGCCGCGACTCGCAAGCTACGGGGCCCATTAGACCGGCTTCACTCCCGGCACCGCTGTCACCTGTAGCTGCTGCGAGCTTTCCAAGACACGGCCTCACCAAGGCCGGCAGACGACGGCTGTACTATTTCGCCGGGGTAGAATGGAACTGAACACTGTGGTAAAACCTCAGGAGTCTTGTGAAACAAGCGAGATCTAAACGTTGGAGACATTCGACCGCCGAAACAGATTAAAGATATATTTCTCTCCACTCGTCCCTCTACAGTCACTGTGGATGTACTGTAAAATATCTACGTCAGTCTATATTCTTTGTCTCACTGACGAAACGTTGCCGGGCAAATCTTACCAGTGTCCAAGTGAAAAGAATTGGTTGCAATATTCCAAGCTTTCAAGGTGTCAATTGTCAGAGTGTCAGGGCTGGCCGTTTCTTTATGTTAATGAATTTTGGAGAGGCTCGAGACCTTTCTTATAGTACAGCAGTTTTTCTATGCTCGTTGCGACTACCGCAGAGCCGGAAAGCGAAAAGCAAAGGTACATAACACAATAAATTCAGTGTCTGGACATAAACAGTAGCTTCCGTTTGTTGCAATACTAGATCTGGTGCCATTTGCATCTGAACATGTGTTCCACCCATGGCTCAGTGCTGGAAGCGGTAAGGGGGAAAATATACGACCAAGATACAGTTCGCTGCACCTGGTGACGTTTACTGCAGCCTATAAACTACTCCAGAAGAAGCTATAGCGCATTTAGCGAACTGCGTACAGTGCCTTAAACGACATTCTTGACTGCAGCCCTGAAAGCACCGGAAAATGATTTAGAAAGAGACGATACAGAGGAACGAATGTAGCCGAATAGGGAGGCACATTGACGAAAACATGGATCAAGAGGAAAAAAAAAGTTATTTGAAAAGGTTACACTCTTCGAGGTACAAAACTTTACTGGCATCGGGAAAACACACCTGTCCAGTATAAATTGTGTCGTGAAAACGGGGGGAAGAAAACAACAACATGACGGTGGGCGCCTGTTTCACGGATTACAACGGAAGTCGATAACGAAGCAGCATGTTCAGTGCATGACCATAGGAGCACTTTATGACAACGGCGTTAGAGGTTCTTTCCGCAGAGGGCGCAAAGGTGAGGATGATGACGATGACTATGCATTCGCTCGCCGTGCTACGCCAACTGAAGCTGTCATCACCACTGTCCACCAATGGGCCTTCTCTCTCCGCACGGCCCAGCTGCATAGGAAAACTTTCGCTCGCAGACGACGACAGCGCCGTGTTGTTCAGCCCGATTCTGCACGATACCGTCCCAGCGGCACCGCGGGACAGCTGCCGAGACAGGCCCGCGCTGCTGCTGCGCTCGAGCAGAGAGAGCCTCGACGCGCTCCATTTACAGCGCGCTCGGCACAGCGGGACGCCGCCGGCTTTCACTTGCTCGAATAATTCCTGCCAGCGGTGGGCACCGGTTCGATTTCCCCCCGTGTTTTCCTGGATTCGCTCTGACAGAGGACACGAATACGCTGTCCGCTCACCGTCGGCGCTTCGCCAACGGCGAACGTGCGCGCGCTGTCCCTGCTATGCTTTTCTTTCAACAGGGCCGCCAGTGTATAGAGCCATGCACACCCGCGCCCGACGGCTGCCATATTTCTGAACTCTGAAACCTGCCTGGAATTCACTGGCGCCCCATGATCTTTCGATCGCGACTCTTGTACTGCAACGTAGAGCGCAAGGCTTTTCTGTATTATGTGCTTGTGCAACATACTAAATGCATGTATTCTTGCATTTTTGCTTTATTTTTTACTATTACCATGTCCGCCTACAATGTCTCACAACTGAGACGACAGAATCCGTAAATAAAAATATAGAGTGCGGCATGTTCATGCCGTCTTGAACTTTCTCCTTCTAGTTGCAGCCAGCGGAAGTACAGAGAAACAAATAAAAATACGAAAGCTTCTCCACGCGGCTCTTGAAATAAATGTCCCTCAGTTCTTCATTCCAGAATCGTGCAGTCAAGGAATTGCATTCCATTGGGTGCCTGCCATTTATTTATTTATTTATTTGTTTAACAGCTATTCTGGGAGGGTGACACTCCCTAATAAACACACTCAAACACCCAAACGTTTGGAAAAAAAAAGTAAGATATATATGCGGGCTATCTGATTCGACGTGACTGCACAGAGTGTACGCAGCAGTAATGCGTCTGTATGTGCACGGATTGTTGCCTAGCCCCATAGCGCAGCTCATTGCTGTCGTTTACGAAGAAAGGCATGTCAAACTTGTACATGCACATTATATCAAGATGTGCAAAGGCGTTAATTCTCAGAGGCACTTTACAGCATTGACCAGACGCCTGGACCACAAGGCGTTATGCACTGTTTAAAAGATGCCGTAAATGCGGCAAGCATATGTGCCCTGTACGCGTCAACCGGACCGCAACCAATGTGATGATGAAATTTCGGACACTATTAACTTCAGTTTTGTACGCTTACGCGTCTCAGATTTCGAGCGGTACGCCGCGCTCGTCGTCATCTTCGTGGACTGCATGATCTGTGCGACTTTTCTTTATTTCTTCAGCGTGAGTTTTGCACTTTGCGTTTACAGCCCACTGGTCAGCGTGCTTACAGATTGCGCCGCAGTGGAATTAATTAATCGGGAGCGCGTTAACTGGGACCTCTCCATCCAGCTCCGCAGTTAGTTAACCGTATACTTGTCTGTACGGCCGATACCTTCGGAAGACCGTACTGAGCCCTCGCAGCACCCAACGTGACTCCGTGCGCTGCGTTCAAGCACTGCGAACGGCGACCCCTATGCAAAAAAGCTGAGCGTGGCGCTCAGAACGGATAATATGAACCGTGTTGCGAATATTCTACCTAACAGATGGCTGGTATAGCTTGCGAGCATTGGAAGCTCGAGCTTATTAAGTGGAGCGAAGCTTGCGTATACAGTAACAGTTGCTTGCACACCTGCCGCGAAAACGGTTTAAGTGCATGCACGTTAAACTAAAAAAAAAAAACGAGAAGCAGGAAGAGAAAGGCACTGAACAAAGGCAAATTTTTTTCTATTTTTATTTTTGTACTCTTTGCACGTGTTCAGATACGCGCCAACAGTAACACTCTGCTAACCTCTCCGTGCCACCTTGTGCGCAAGGAGCTTGGCTGTTCCTTTGCTACGGCTTCTCTGACCGCCCAAGCCCGTCGGTCTTCTCAAAACCGTTAACCCTTGGTTTTCAGAGCCGGTTTAGTACGTTGTAGAAGGCCGCTGCTAGCGCGTGATGCTTGCTATGGCTAAGTGCGTGGGCGACTGTATACATCCTCGTCTCTCTCGATCCCCATCTTCATCCGTCCTCTTTCCTCCTCCCCCTCCTTGCCCGGGCGCGGGGCAGCTGACCAAAGCACTAGCTGTCTCAGGCCGACCTTTTCACCTTTCCTCGTAAGCCAACTCTCCCCTTCTCTTCCCCTCTGCACCGTCCCATATCAGAAGGCGCAGACTCGCGCGCTGCAAGGGATGGTCCGTAGGCAGGTCTGCCGGCCTCATTAACCAAAACGCGGTCCGTTCTAAATTTCCAAGGGGCGTGTAATCCGAACAGGGTGACCCCTCCGTGGCGGCGACATTAGACACGCCTTGCGATATGTAGAACAGAAACCCTGCCTTCTTGGTTTCTGCTTCTTGGGTTTACCCGCATGCATGTCTCTCCAAAGCAGTGAGCGTAGAAGCGGCTCGAAAAGATCCCCTTGGGCAGTGGCAAGGCTCAATCACGCCCATATGTCCAGGAATACACGGCGGGAGGGACATCTCACACTGGGCTGCTTCAAGGACGCTCTTCGCTGTCAGCTGAGAGGCGTTTTGATGAACAAACGCATAAAAATACGACCTTTACCCAATATCCGTCGACCCTGCAGGGATATTTCTTATTAGATGAACAACGAGGAGGCAGCATTGGTGCCCTCATAACGACTGTGTTTTTTTTTATATCACATGATTGCACAGTACCGCTCCGATTTATGTGCTCTCTCTGTCTTATAGTCGTCTTTAAAACGCTAAATAAGCCAAATTATGCAGAAGATTAACGATACATAGTTCCCCAATAGCAAGACTATGAATCATTTTTTTTTGTGGTTTGCAGAATTTCTGTGATCAGAACTTTTTTAGAGAAAAGAATAAAGGCCTATGACAAACAATGTCGCGAAAAAAAGCGAACAATGCATCTATGAGAGCAAGAAACAACGATCGTCTTAGTTTATCTTGCCATACATTGTTGCATTTTTCGCATAATTGGCATACTTATCACGGCTCTCGCTATAGGGTGCCAGAGTAATCGAAAATTAGCATTATAGCCAAGACGAAGATATAAGGTGGCGAGGGTATACAGGGTGACCATAGCTGGCGCAGCGCAGGGTTAACTGAAGATAAATGGGACAGGCCTCTGTCCTCTTAAGGATGTAACTGGGCTGCGGCAGCTGGTAATGCATGAGCAAAACCATAATCAGGTTTACTTTTATCAAAATACAGCACAGCATGAGCAAAGCTATACAGAAGGAGGTGCAGTAGTCAAAGACTGTTCTGGGACCTCCTACATTAATAAGAAAAAAAAGTAGTATGTACACAAACATAGCAGCTGTGAGGAAGAAGACATGACAGTCTTATTACAAGGTCACGAAAACGTCAGAAGTCTTCTTTTTTCTTTACTGCCGTTATATGCACATATTAATCAGTAAAAGACGTACTAGTCCACCATAGTTCGCAACTAATCTTCCGCCGAATCGCTCCTCGTGTCACGAATAATGCTTGTGGCATGGATTGTCGCGCTGGAATACTTACTAAAATTATATTTTTCGTCTGCCCTGTACAACCAGACAGGAGCAGTATACCGGACCGAATTCAGCGGCCAGCACAATAGGTGTCCTCACTGCGCCCAGAGACGTGCTCGAGAGGACGTAATTCGGAGACGAGAATACGCCTCGCTAACAAGCATACGTAACCGCGTCACGCATCGTAGCCGTGGATCAGCGCAATTTTCTTTAGCAGCACGCTCTCGTCCCTTTCTTCCTCTTTCATCTAGCGCCCCCTATCTTCTCCCCGCGCATGTCACGCGCTCACGAATATCGCCCGAGGTGAATGCGAGGAGGAACCACGTCTCGCCTAATTCGTCCGACACACATGCATATTTTTGAGGGAACGAGTCCCGCGTCCCCAATACTGCGGCAAGCCAACAAAGAAGCGCGCCGAGATAGGACTGCAACGGGCCACGGCGACGCAGCAAGTTCGCGCACGACACAGCAGTGAGCAGCGAAGACGATGCCTGTGTCTACTTTGCGCCCACATTCCGCTTTTTTTTTTACTCCTCTATTCGTTGTTCCACGCCTTATTTGCCTCCGAGGTTCGGTAGCGCAGACTTGGGCCCAGCCAAGTTCGTGTGCTCAGCTAGGCCCCGTTATACCTGCCCATTGCTTGGCTGGTCGTCTGTAAGGGTTCTCTTGCGAAATAACATATCGTAACAGTAGTAAGGCAAGTTGGTGCTGCATTGTTCTACGCCAGCAACGCGAAAGACGCGGGACAAGGAATCGCTTGATTTGAACTTCCGGTTAACCTGAAGTGACGGTTTGGTGCCGCTTACACTAAGAAAAGCCCGGACTGGCGACGCCAGGCGACGCAGCTGTCATCGCTCGAAGCGTGGCTATAGCAGGCAGTTTCTACAGAACGCCGAGGCAGAATCTCCTCTATAGTTTCAGCACCACTCACATCGTTCGCTTAGCAGGGACCACTTTTGACTTTTGTTTGCCTATTCTTCACGATATGGCATTACTTATACGGTATGGTGAATTAAGTAACAGCTTGAGCAGCAGGCATCACGGTTAGAGCTTCTGAATATTACGTATAGTGAGAAGAGGCACAGTTGTCCATCCGCTACAGGAATGCCCGGAAGTGTGAACTTTAAATTTGGCTTGGCTAGTAACGCAGATTCACTTGTGAGAATGCGGCTTCTCTCGAGGTGACCGTCCTGAGCGTTGTCTCCGGTCTGCCTCTCTTGTGTTCGTAAACTGTTGCAGAAGAAAATGCACCAACTATAGGCTAGCAACAGGTTTTACTTGAGTCCTAAAAATGCCCTGCTAATTTTCATCATTGCCTGATATTAAGCATTTTGTTTCACGAAATCAATTAATGCAGTGTACATACTGCTGCAATAATTTAATCTGCGCACTGTGAAGAGCAGCGTGCCGGAGCTGGGTTTAAAAAGTCGAAGCCACGTTTTAGCGCAAAAGAGCTACTTCACTAGCAACGCTGAAAGGCGCGAGGTACGTGTGAAGCCTCAACCACTGCCCTTTGATGGAGAAAAGAAGTAACTGATTTAAAGAAAAACTTCGCACTATTTGTTATTGTATTATATTCTGTTTCTTGCGGCATATGTCGTCAACAGGGTTACGGGATGCTTCCTCTCTCACTGCGCGTGCGAAGCAGGCACAAGGACTAGCATATGGGAGAGAGTCAGCAGCGGTAATAGGAGAGGGTCTGCCGAAGCCGCCTCATCTGACCGGCTTTGTTAGCACTGAGCGAGGAGGCGGACTTCTACTGCCCTGTCAGCAGAGCTGGACGAGCTCCGATTGCCCCCCGCGTGACTGAGTCACGCAGCAGTCGAGGGTGACACCGCCGGCACACCGACAACTGCCCCTGTAAACCGATGCGCGGACGGCTGTTCGCAGAGACAATCAAACCTTAGATCCGGGACACATGACAAAACGTTTGGGGCATGTCAGAGAGACAGCGAGTTTTTTTTTTCTCTCTCCTAATTTGGAACTAGACCAAGACTAAACACTACGGGGTAATAATGACCGCAGGTATACCATACCATAGCATACCATACCATAGCATGTCATACCATACCATACCATACCATACCATACCGCATTTTTCTTGTCTCTCTGGATTCATAAATGGCTTCTTCTAGCCCTGCAAGCTTTTGCTTCTTGCATGTCATGCCGGGGCGATACATTAGAGACCTTTAGCATATTGCGCACACTGTCTGCAGTCGCCGCTAGCCGCGTATGCCGCGGCAGCGTGCATGTCCAAGTGACCGCCAGGCGGCGCCAAGTGCAGGCCAGCTGCAGGCACACCTACCACGTCGCATCCATTTGCGCATGGGCACGCGCAGTTGCGGCTCGCGGTGCGCGATAAGCTGTATCGGTGGTCGTATACGCCACGCTAACGGTCTTTATTAGCGGTGAGCAGTAGTGGATAACCTCAGCTAGACAAGAGGAAGGCACTGCCCTACAAAAGCACAGCAAACCAGGGACATCAGCCGCAGGTCTTGCGCGGTCGTTGAGCACGCGTGCCGGGTGGTGACCCGCGACATAATCCTGCCCGCGGCAAATAGGGGCGTCGTCGTGCCGCCGTCACTGCGGAAGAGGATAGCTGGAGAGACACGCTCTGAAAGCCTCATACTCACATTTTTCTCTCTCGAATCTTCTTCACGCCGTCGCGTCTTCGAATCATTTCGTCCTGTATTTCTTCTCTTCGCCGCCTATGGCCCCGGCAGTGCTCTAAGTATAGAAGCGCCGCCTGGCCTGCAGATTTTATGTGCCAAAATGGCGCCATATCCGCGCGCATATGTTGTACAAGATACACTCAGGAAATGCAAAACAAAAAATTGGGTTGAGGGAAGCTGGCTCAGATATAGTTCGTCTCTATTTGTCTTCCTAATTCGAAAAATGAAATGAACGGCTGTTGTCAGCACAACGCGGCAACGCTAAATTTTTCCCTCAACGTCATACCACAGAGGTTCGAACCCGACCACGGCGGCTGCGTTTTTATGGAGGAAAAACGCTAAGGCGCCCGTGTGCTGTGCGATGTCAGTGCACGTTAAAGATTCCCAGGTGGTCGAAATTATTCCGGAGCCCTCCACTACGGCACCTCCTTCTTCCTTTCTTCTTTCACTCCCTCCTTTATCCCTTCCCTTACGGCGCGGTTCAGGTGTCCACCGATATGGACCTCCTTCACCCCGCGACGTCACGAAGATGCGGTGGCGCTGATGTTAGCAGCGACTTTCGCATGGTAGGCAAAACAGGTTCCGCTTGCCCGTGCCTACCGCAGCTGCCGCAGCTACCGGCGGCTGCTTCAAGCCTGTGCACTGCAGAAGCAGCATGTATTGACCAGCTGCGTCACTGCTGGATCCGCGTAGTAGCATAAAAAAAATATTAAATTAGCCTCGATAGGTTTCTCGCGCATAAATGTCGCATTCGGAAACTGGCTAACAGGCATTGGGCCACGGTAGTAAAGCGCGAAGTCTGGGAGTCGATAGGCACTGCCACTCAATGCACTTAATAGCATGCAAGTTAATGCGTTCATTCACCTGAGCTTCAGGATAGTAGGCTGATAATTGCTCAAGGAAAAAAAAGACATATGTAGCTGCACACGTACTTATCACCTTGAGCCGGAGTGCACGGGGCGCCGACAGTTCACTCGCCCCCAAGGAATGCGTTTTTTTTTGGTTAATAGCACACCATGGTTAAATGGCGCGTTTTGTGACATTTAATAGTTACTTGAAACTGTTTCTTGATATGACGACGTAATTATTTCATTCGAGTAGAAAGAAGTCCGGTAAGTTGTGTCAATCTTGCGCGGTCGCGTTGGTGTGCTTAGAATAGCGTACCTTAAGTGTGCTAAACGCCATATGCTTTTTCATTGCATCATGCATGTGTCATGTTTCATGAGGTAATACATGATCAGAAGCTTGTTTGGAAAGAAGCAGCCGCAGGCGTGCTACTAACAGACACGTGGCGAGATTGAGAGGGGACGCGGCATGAAAAGTGTTTTCGTTATTCATGCATGCGATATGTAACTAAACTCGGTGCAAATATGAAATTCCTACGCTAGTTTCAGTCATTCCTTTTATTTATAGCTATACCTGGTGCAGTTCTGGGTAATTATAATTAACACCGTCGTCAAGTCCCCCCAAGCTAGGTCTCAAATAATTGAGTAGATAGTGCGCAGTTTTTTTATGCCAGCATGTGCATAAAGCCCTGTTCTGTATGATGACGCGATTAGTTCTTTTTCTATATGATCAGTACTTTTGCATGCATAGTTACATGAAAACGTTTCTTACAAAAAATAACTAACACAATACTGCACGTGTAGGGAAAAAAATCGAGATTTATTACGCTCCTCAACGTCTCAGGAATAGTTTGCGACAAATGGAATCATTTGATTTTCATGCGAATTACGAAGGTGCACTGTGATCCAGTCGCAGAAAATGTGAGAGGTCAGAAGAGAGAGAATGAAAAGGAAACGCAGGGAGGTTAAAAGAAAACGAACCTTAAAGTATATTCCCTCGTTTATGGCATCTTCGCTTTCGCTTTGGTCAAAATGCGGCACTGAAATCAAAGAAATTACCTCACAATTTTTGATGACCACACTTCTAAAAAGCGTAATTTATAAATTTGTACTCAATATTTTGCTATAATTTTTCGTCACGAAACTAGACTTCAGGGCTAGGAAAGAAAATAATTCTAGAAATCAAAAATTTTCACCAAATCGACCAGCTTAACAAGAGGACAAGTCAGCCTGGCTGGTGCGTGGTCATGCGGCTAAAAACAGCGCTAAGCGAGACAGGAGGTCGGGGACACGACGCTGTCCCCACTTTTCGCGCAGCGCGACACGTACGTATGTCAGCAGACGATAAGCGCATGTCTGCTCCGACGAAACAACGCCAGCACTTCCCCTCACTACTGTCCCGAAGTAAAATCATTCCGGCTAGTGCAGAGTGTCAAAACTTGTTTTATTCAATGCCTAGCGCATAAATAAGCGGCAGGAACGCTTTCTACATGCTTACTACTAACCATATATACAATACACAGCGGCAAACTATTTCTCTTTAAAGGCCGCACGTGGACAACGCGAGCTCGTGTACTTCGACAAATTACTAAGTTGGAAGCATCGACCATTGCTATGATTCGCAGAAACTGGAAACGCGCCTACACGCCTTGAAAACCTGCGCACAACACCTATCCGCGACGCCACTCCCCGACCTTTTGCCTACCACGAGCTCGCTAGCGACTGCAGCGCCACCTCGTTTGTTTACAAACATGCAGGAGGTCCATATGAGACAGATACTGCGCCATTTCCTTTCCACCAAAAACCAATTATTATTATCGTACTGCAGAGTGACGAACGGTAAGGGAGCGCTGTTTGCCAGAGTTGCTAGGCAGAGATGTACTGTACCATAAGGCACATAACACATGCAAACTCCCAAGGCGGTACATTTACCTCAGGCCTCTCTTTGTTATGCTCTTGCTACTTACGAAACAAGCCACCAGGGGCAGTTGGTTGTGCGGGTGTTCATGCAGCCACCAGCAGAAGTTTAAAGGATGCGTGTGCAAAGGAATAAGTTTATATAGCACTGCCTCGTAACCCATGCGCCTGTCTAGATGCCAGTTAATGGAGCATGCATGTCCACACATATTTTCAGGCATGCCAGGTAATTTTTTGGACTGACTGCGCGGAAGTAATTTTCTTTATGCACACTCACATACGGTGCACTTGAGCTACCGGCTGTGCATGTACAGATATGCCGAGATGTCGCAGCGTGTTTCGTTTCGAAGCCTCCAAAGAGGTCTGGCAAGGTGTTTCTGCCTTGACGACGACGGACCATGCCCGTATTACAATACAACGTCACCAGCTGTTGGCGTAGGTTACCGTACCATCTAAGCAAACGCGAAACAGGGATTTGAGCATCTCGTACAAAAGTTCTAACACGGCCTGTTTTAGAGCTGACGACGCCACATCGGCTTTCTTCTTGGTACCGGGCGTAGGTGCCCGAGTAGTTCCGGATCGCTCATCCTTACCCCCCCACCCAGCGCAAGGTAGCCAGCCGCAATTCTCCTCTGGTAACCTTTCATCCATTCCTTTTCTCTCTGTGACATGAACGACTTTACCCTCCAAGTGGCAACGCGGGAAAAAAAAATGGGCGGTGGTTTAGCTTTGGTTAAACCTGGAGTGACGCGATAGCTACAGCTGGCCGAGTGGAACTTGCTCAGTTGAATTGCAAAGTCAGTCTTTCGCCGCTCCGTTTCGCTGGGCGTCCCTTCTTCATCTTCGTCCCACTTGACACGGCGCATGCGCACAGCAGTGGCAGCAGCAGCTGCTCCGCACCACGTGGTTGGTCACATGACCAACGACGTGATCAGCCACGGCGGCGCCGCCAGCAGCTGCACCACACCACGTGACAGCGTGGCGGCGCCACCACGCTGAAGGCTCGAAATGCTACCGTAATGTAGCTATCGCTACAAAAATCCAAACGTGCGGCTGTCTACGTTTTGCGAAACGTAGATGGTCGCCATTCAGTTTGCTTCAGTATCGAAGTGAACAACTTATTGCACTGCAACCAACGAATGCTCGCCGCCTACAAACGCGTGAAAACCACACCTTCTGTTCTTCCCCAAGTATTCTGCTCTGCTTTCCCAAGGGACAAATACCCTAGACATAGGGTTTGTCACAACGCCTCTGCTTTTCACTTAAGTCCTCGTCTTCACAAGTTCGACAAAGAAAAATAAATTCTTAGTTCTTTACTGCTAAGTGACCGATTTCATATTCAACCACACTTTACATCGCGTCAAGCAGTCCAAGGTGATGATAGTTTCCTTGTGGACATCAGCAAAAAGAAGAGTTGGGAGGGGAAGGGGGGAGGACTAGATGAGTACGTAGATAAATTACCGTACTTCTCTTTGTTCGCCTCTGGAGAACTGAACGATCTTTCACGACCAAGTCAACCAAGTCCTTGTTGGTGCTAACTACAGGTGCACTGCTGTCCTTCAAGCATATGGCGCGACGTGCGCTGTTTTCAGTAAAAATTTTAAGTGCCGCGAAAAGTGTTTCCAAAAAAAAAAAAACGCTTCAACTCCTCGTTCTTCGCGTGGTTTGATAAAATGTGCCTAAATTTTGGTCTCAACAAACTTGCTTCAGCATAAGAGCCTCCCGGCAGCGGCAACAAAGGAAAACAAAGCGTGCGTCAAGATGCTTGGAGACCGGCAACTTCCGCCTTACGCGTGGCCGCATAGCACAGTATTTGTATTGGTGCGTGGAGGATACGCCACATTTTGTTTCCGGTCTCCACTGAAGTCCCTAGACAGGCTGACCTTAGATGGGCTTCTTATAGAGGCAGGGCAGGAAGATGGGATTATTGACAACACAAAACAAAGTGAACGAAGAAAAGTCATTTTGTCGAAACGTTGGCTAAGTAGAAGCAATGAGACTGCACTCTCACCCCTTGTTCACTTTGTTTTGTATGGGCTTATTATAGACAGATCTTAGGTAAGACTGCGTAGGGGCCTTAAACTTCAGCAGCCGTCGTCGCACGCTCGCTGCGTTACACACTGCGCCGTTCGTTACAGATATTATTCAGCATGCACAAAACGTTCGCACACCGATAACGCCAGCTGTGAGAGTTAATGACTGCATTCTTTATTTACCTAGTCATTGCTCACAAAAAAACTCATGGGACATCACATGATAGACTAGGATGTGAGAGGTTGATACCGGTAAATGACCCGTATACAGGAGTTACTTGGATGAGTAGGCTTTCTCATGTGCCTAGCCCACTTTGAATCATCGGGCCTGTTAATCATTCTTCGTTGATATGTTAGCTTTCTAATGCTCAGAGGAATCATTCTCGTTAGAGCATAGCTGAAAGTCAACGCTCTGCCGGACCATAAGTTATGCAGGATTATTAACCTTCTAGCCGCCGCAGTGGCTGAGTGGTTATGGCGCTCGGCTGCCGGCCCGAAAGATGCGGGTTCGATCCCGGCCGCGGCGGTCGATTTTCGATGGAGGCGAAATTCTAGAGGCCCGTGTGCTGTGCGATGTCAGTGCACGTAAAAGAACCCCAGGTGGTCGAAATTTCCGGAGCCCTTCACTACGGCGTTCCTCATAGCCTGAGTCGCTTTGGGACGTTAAACCCCCATAAACCAACCAAGCTTTCTTGTTTATTGCTGCTCGTTTGCCGCGCTGTCAGTTTTCATCGTGCCAAAGCACGAAGCTTGTTCGTCTCAAGCATAGTTTTGTCTAGCTTCTAGGCTTTATCGCTGCCTGTAGCAGTAGGCCTAGCATGAAGCAGCGCGCTGGAAGAAAGTAAGAAAGGAGCGAGTCCAACAACTCGAACAGATATCCACCGCGTTTCGGTGCAAACACATGTCATCTCTTGGGCAGCCAACCTACACAGTCACAAATGACTTCCCAACCGTTTCAGAACGAATAAAGAGTAAGGCGCGCGGCCAGAGTTCTGTAGATAACAGGCATAAGGTCTTATCACCAGTTCGAACCCGCTCCACTGCCTGTCCGACGAAGCCATCTTTCCTAAAGGGAGATAAAAGAGCTGTTTTGCGCAATAAAAAGCTCTATTCTTGCTCCTTTATCGCTTCAAACTCCGGCATAGCGAGCCTTCATTTGTGCTTCAGCGAGACGCACCGACTGCGTGGCGAAAAGGAGTAAGAAAGAGCTTATCGCACGCCATGCTTGCCTTTTCGAGTGGATGTTATCGCCGATGTGTAATGGATGCAGGTCGCATGCAGACGACCGAAAGGAAAATGCAAAGTAACTATGTGCAGGCGAAAGTAATGAAGACTACTTTAGTAGGAACTTTCACTCCGGAGCTTCCAAGCACGTCCCGCTCTGTTTACGACAAAGAGGAGTCTGGTGCGCTGGAGTTCCCTGTAAGCGCGAACATTCGGACAGGGTTTCAAGGCTACCTCTTTGTTATCGGAGATATCAGGGTCCTTTTATAGCTTTAATGATCAAGCTAATTCCCGCAAGGTTTCCTACAGAGGCTACGAGAAGCGCCAGCGTTGATTAGAGGGAGGCAAGCTGTCGTCTGCCATTGAAAAATCCGTGCACATGGAGAGAGTGAATGGGGCGTTAGGAGTGCCCCAGACGAAGCATTAGTTTAGTGAGCCTGAACGTAGAGAGCAATGCATTCATGCAGTATAGCTGCCAATTCACTTGTTTAGAACAAGAAGGTGAAACTTAAATACACGTTCTACGCTTTCCTAGTGCTTTTGTGTCGGTCGATTGGATGAGCTCTGAGAATATGTGCGTGTTAATCGGTACAAAGACCTGTAGCTACAAAGCTGTGCCCTCCGGTCGACACAGCGCCGACATGCGGTTGCTCAAGGCGGCACACAAAGGTCTGCCATTCGCGTTACGCGGAATAAAGTTTCACGACCGGGAAGGAAGGTGTCAAAAAATTCTGTGGCCACTGTTCTTTGCGCTCCTGGGTAGACACGCGTACAAAGGATCATGTGCACGTGAAGAAAAGCACGAGCTGTGGTAGGAACCCGCTTCAGTACACGGTGCTGGCGTGGAGGTGGCCATAAACGACGGGTGATGCTAAAAGGCTAAGGAGGCGGCTTGCCTTTAGTGTTCCAGCCTCATCTGTGCTGCCTGTCACGGCGCACTTCACTGCTCAACAACGTAAACAACGCTCATCCTGCGGAAGCATTGCTGCAGGCTTACTGAACATGAATATAAGCGGACCCGTGCATAGGTTATTCAAAACAGAACATCGAATGACGCCACATGATTCACAGTTTTCTTGTTCTGACAATCTAAAATTATATGTGCAGAATAATATTAAATGCGCATAATTTAGACATTACTAGCCCCACTGAGTGTAAGTAAATTGTAAATTGGTTGTTGGGGAAAGGAAATGGCACAGTGTCTCACATCTCGGCGGACACCTGAACCGCGCCGTAAGGGAAGGAATAAAGGAGGGAGTGAAATAAGAAAGGAAGAGGTGCCGTAGTGGAAGGCTCCGGAATAACTTCGACCACCTGAGGATCTTTAACGTGTACTGACATCGCACAGCACACGGGCGCCTTTGGGATTCGCCTCCATCGAAACGCGGCCGCCGCGGCCGGTGTTGGAACCCGGGAACTCCGGATCAGTAGCCGAACGCACTAACCACTGAGCTACCGCGGCGGGGCAAACAGAAAACTGGCACGAGGTATGCACTTACGCCGCCACCGCCGCAAAAAATCCGAAGAAGTTAGGTCGTACTCTGTGTAAAGGCGCATTCACACTACACCAAATTTCCGGCGAGGGCAGCAGAGAAAAAAGGGGCCTGTTCTCACTTACACCGCCCGCGACGCCGGAACCGACGCGGAACATGCGGCTACTTCTCGCTTTTTCACGAAAGCAGCGAGATCTGACAACAGTTTCATTTCCGTTATCGGAAATTCGCGAAGGAAGCGAGAGCGGGCATGAGCCCCGCAGATAGTTCGCGTGCTTTTCTGTCGTCGGTTGCACGGCTGTACACTGGCTTGTGCCTTTTTATCGCAGTCCTCGTTTCATTTCCCGGATGTGAGCTTTTACCGGAGAAGTAATGGCGACCATATCAGAGGAGGGGGAGATCGTTTCGATTCTCCTCTGCAACTCTGTAATGGTTATGCTGGAAGAGTTGCGAAAGACAGATGAAAGATGAGCACGCGCCGGGAGCGGTGGTGGGTGCGCCCATCTTTGCTGGAACGCGGCCGTTTGGGCCAAGGCTGCAACCTCCTGACGCTGCTTCGGGACTGAGACGTGGAATATTACAGAGAATAGTGAACTTTGTCGTGACTTTAGTATGCGAAGCGCTATCACCTCACTGGCTTGTTCTTTTCTCGGTAGCTGCCTGCGTATGTCAGCGACACCCCTGTACAGGTCCTTCGGCTTCGTATCCAGAACACGCAATTCCGTAAGGCGATACCTGTAGATCACCGCCTGCAGGCGCAGGCTATCAGGTGAGGTGAAAATTTTATATTCCTCTGTGGACGAGATTATGTACTGTTGGTTTCATTTTATTATTTTGATTGTCATGTCTGAGACAGCAGTACGTAGCGTGTACACAAATTGTGGAGTGCTACTATTATAAACCGATTTTGCCCAGTTTTCTTTACCGTGCGTATATTGTACAGCCCACCCGCGAGCTCCTTTATTTCGGGAGTTCAATTTTCTAGAGTTGTGCCACTCCAGCTCTGCGGTAGCATAATGTGTTCATAGGGCTAAGATGTTTTGTGCTTCGGTCCTTCTGCAAAGCCTTCAGGCGTTGTTAGAGACGTCGGTAGTATCTGGAATAGTTCCGACCATAACCATCGGCCCCGTTTCAGGCTGGATGCACGAAACGTACAGTACTGGCACTCGAAAACAAAGCAAACAGCGGCACGAGCAAAACGATCAGTACGCTGGCTTCGCAGTACGTGATACATGCGTCGTACACGCATGCATGAGACAAAAGCGCGAACGACGCGAGACGTTGTGCACTGGCATCCGAAAAAAACGGTCCTCGCGAGCATCGGCGTGACGCAAGATATAAAAGCAATTGTATGTACTCCCAGTTCGTTGCCGATTTCTTCCCCGCAGCTCCTTTTTGTGTGGGTCACGTTCTTGAAATTTAAATGGCGCTTGTCGCAAAGGATTGGGTGCCCTTTTATGGCATCAGGTAGCATATTCACAGAGAAAGCGCCGGCCCGTTCCGCTGCCATGCTTGCCGCCATACTGGATTTTGACCGGACGTGACGTCAACGGTCCTTCGTCGCTACGGCGAAGGCGGAACAATGGGTCCCGGACCGATCGCCCTCGTCGCGCCGCTTTCCGCCTTCGTCGGTGTCAAAAGCGGCCGAATCTGGGCGAATCTGCCTCGCTCGCCAGAAATTTGGTGTACTGTGAATGCGCCTTACGTGCGGCTTGCATGCCATCAGGGCGTTCCACGAAGCGAATCCCAATCAGGCCACGCGAGGGCGTCATCTGCTGCGGCAGACTCATTTCCGACTCCACGCGTCAGCCGTTGGCGGTGTCCCGTGCCACTCACTGGCTAATTTGCTGGGGTCTCGCAATAAAACGAGTTCTTCATTTTACTCGGTCACCTCTAATTAGGTGTCCGTCGGGGACAAAAAGCAATAGAGCGTCGATAGCGGACAAATTTAGCCACTCCAAACGTCTCCATACGATGAAAAAAAAAAAAACAGCGTAATACGTTGTTCTTCGTTTTGCCAGCATGGAGTCCCTGCTCGCAGACATCTCAAATGACTGCGGATAGGGAGGGGCTGAGAGTGCGGCATACTTTCTCCTATCTGAGTGCACTGATGGAGTGGCCTGATCGAGGCGGGTAAGCGAGAACGGGTTCTCGAATTCACCCGCAACGACCCTGCACATATACGGCCCAAAACGACAACGTGTATCTCAGCACGTACGGCCGCTATTAGGCCCCGTCGTAAAAAACAGCCGTCTGGTCCTTATACTACGCCCGCAGAGTGAAACCTGACGACGAGGAGATAAGAGACTAGACTGGTTCCGACGGGGAAAAAAGAAAGCGCATTATTTTGAGTGGCGTCGTAGAGAGAGTGTTCGATGTAGACGCCAGATGCAGGTAAAGGCGACATAAAAAGACTCTCCCTGCGTCAGCTGCGGACACTGAGAGCTATTTCGTCACTAGCGTGCGTTCCCAATAAAAACGTGTTCTAGATATGAGATACAATGCGAGAATTAAAAGGATTCCATATTTTTCTTACCACTGTAATGCCGATAAATGAAATCAAAGCAGGAGCGGGAAAGTGCTTACCGCATGCATTTTACTGCATCGCTAGCTTTTGCGAATAGTTAGCTTGAAATTAGAACCAGGTGCCGCTGTGACAGGGGGAATGCATACATCACTGCGTCATGCATTATCGACATAACTCACCATGAATGGGCATTTTGCTCCTGCGTTTGTTGCTTTATCGTGAATTAGAAGTTCCTTTTTATTTTGCCCTGCTCCTTTACTTTCATCGCAGCAGCTGCGGAGTACCCGCCGCGGTGGCTCAGTGGTTAGGGCGCTCGACTACTGATCCGGAGTTCCCGGGTTCGAACCCGACCGCGGCGGCTGCGTTTTTATGGAGGAAAAACGCTAAGGCGCCCGTGTGCTGTGCGATGTCAGTGCACGTTAAAGATCCCCAGGTGGTCGAAATTATTCCGGAGCCCTCCACTACGGCACCTACTTCTCCCTTTGTTCTTTCACTCCCTCCTTTATCCCTTCCCTTACGGCGCGGTTCAGGTGTCCACCGATATATGAGACAGATACTGCGCCATTTCCTTTCCCCAAAAAAACCAATTATTATTAGCTGCGGAGTGATATTTTTTTTGCTTATTTATTCGCTCCTTTTCGTTAGGACAGCGTTATCATTGTCATTGCACTGTCCCGCACTTCACGGTTTTACGCATCTTGTCATTAGGCAGTCCGATAGTGTAGGCCAACTCTCTCCCTCACTCTAAAGGCTTCATGAGAAATATGCAAGGGGCTAATTACCTCGCCGCACAGTTGTTTGTCTAACAAGAGAGACGATAAGGCAAAACAGCGCGGTGGTAGACATATTCAAAACTAACCGGATAGAACGTATTCGGCGACATGTAGAGAACGAGTGACACCGACTATCATTGTGTTTGACAATGCGATAACACTAAAAGCAACGTAACTTCCGGTCTCGTGACGTTACCTTCCTCCAGCCAATGGGAATTCGCCGGTCTGCTGACGTCACTTTCCTGCATCCAATAAGCGAATTTAGCTTATGACGACACATTTTTTTTCCCCGATCAGGCTCCTAACGCTATCGCATTAAAAAAAAAAAAAAAGAGAGAGAGAGAGAGAGAGAGAGAGAGAGAGAGAGAGAGAGAGATCACAGAAGACGCACCCTGTCCGTAGCCCGTGGTGCAGCGATGCGAAAAGCTTAGTGGGTCAGCGCAACCTAGCAGCTGATGGCATGCTGCGAAGCTCGGACGGGTCCACACGAACGGGGGGGGTGCACGAGAACGACCTCTGCAGCGCACATACGGAAAGGACTTCGAAGAAGCGCTGTCCACGTCTGCAGGACGTGTACGCTCAGAAACAGCTGCGCATACAAGCGTCGGGCGAGGTGGTTGTCGAAACGCCCCCTCTCCGAGGTGGTGTCGCACACTGGTTTCGCTGCAGCTTCCACAACGTGTTAACGTCAATTGGAAACGAAAGTCCAGAGAGCATTGTATGGCGAGGCCCGTTTCCCAACGGCCTACATGCAGCGCAGTCCTAGTTCCTCCGCGGCGTTCGTTTTGGTTTGTGTCGACTAAATGAGCAACATCCACCCTTTCATTTGGGACAGATTTTGGCAGTTTTAATGAAGCTCTCAGAAGATTTAACTTCTCAGGGCTGCCATGAGTGACTGACAATACATACAATATCAGTACATATACAATACAAGAAAGGCCCTGGCTCAGCCCGACGTTCCATACCCAGCAATTCTGTACAAAAGCATTTTTGAGCCGAAAACCATTTATGAACGCAATTTTTTAGATAATGTAAGCTTTCGCTATAACAATTAATATATCCGCAGATCGCCCGACTGCAGTCCTGCACTTATATTTCTATTCGTGTTTTTGCTATCTTCAAAAGCGTTCACCATTGGTTTTCTATGGCAGTTTTAACTGTTCGATGCGATCGATAGAAACACTTTAAAAGAAAGATTTTGCTACACATCAGAATAATGAACCATTACCTTCAATAATTTCTATAACAGTGTTTCACAGTTTTCCAATTTTTAAAATTTTTGCCCGAGAAAGCTGCACATGCGCACACGCAAAACGTCAATGCTTAGCAGTGGCTGCGTAACCACGGTGCTCCAGCGAACATTCTAGCGGCCCTCACAAAGTAGAAAATTTCCTGTCTGCGCAAGGCGTATACGTATGACCGTTTGCACAGTTGGGAAAAAAATAATTCGGAACTCAAGTTACCGCCTGGCCTCTCTCGCAGCGATCCAACGCTGTTGCGTCGCCTATTTTCGTTTCTGTCTAGTCGAGATGGCTAACTCTGCATGGTGCGATCCCCGTAGGTGCGACGAAGCGACTGCGCATCTACTTTTCCACTGCCCCGGCTTTGGCAGTGAACGAGTGTCTCTACAGGCAGCACTGCACTGCACTGCTTGGACTCACGTCGCCTCAATGAGGCCAAGATTATGGGACCGCGGCCCCAACCTTCGTCACATAAGAAAGCCATCAAGGCGGCCTTTAAACATTTATGGGCAACATGTTTGAGCGACGGTCCCTAGGCGCACCGTTGACGTCCTTTGCTTTTATGGGCCACAAAGGACAACTTGGGCAAGTTCCGTCCGGCACACAACGAACCGAACTCAGCTTTCCTCTCTTCTCTCCAGCTCACTCTTTTTCTACACATATGCAGAGTAGCGAACCGGGCACTGGCTGATGTGTCGCCCTGCCTCTGCTTTCTTCTCTCTTGGAGAAACAGTGGTGATTGCACACAGTCCCTAGCACCGCCAACTACACACACGCGTTATATGGTATTCGACGTCACGCCGCTTCCAGCCATTCACCGTACACTGCGAATTTCGTATATCTCTCAGAATTCGAGTCTTTCAGAGCGAATTCCGTCACTTTCGAAACCGCCGAAATAATCTTTTGAGCGGATACTCGTCCAGGAGAAATAGGACGCGTTTACGGTGGCGGCCCAAAGAAAACAGGTAGGGCCGTTAACCTGACCGGTCGGAGGCTGCCCCCCTCCCGGCAATACCCTTGATTTATTTATTTTTTTCAAAGGCTGCGTTAACCCTCGGGCAACGGCGTTCACGTCTACGTGCGCCGCGGGAAATGCGCCGTGGGAAAGAACGCATTTCTAATTGGCGCGTCCCGCTGTTATGAAAGTCGGAGAAGATCGCGATTTCGCCTAGCGTCCGTCTCATTCCTTTCGGAAGCGTGTGCACGTACCAGTCGCAAGGGTGGTTGTTTTGTCCTTTGCACACTCACCGGCTTCGTGCGTTGCTGCGCAGCTCACTGCACTCGCAGTGATTTGCTCATTGAATGCAGAAAAAGTGGACTCTTCTGCGAGACACGTGGCATAACCATAGCCTCTGAACAGGCTCGAGAGCATTATAAGTGTGCGTAGATAGGAGTACGCTAATTGCGTCAGTGGTTCACTTCGTATTTCACCTGTCGAATGTTGTAGCCTGTATGGCAGGTGAAAACTTCCTCGTCCCTATTAATGAGAGTGACAAAACTCTCATCCCCAAAAATCTTCCAGCTGCTTATCTGATAGCGTCCATATCGTCTCCATTTTCTCCAAACAACAACCAAAGGCGCTTCGCTCAGAACCAAATTTTGTGCGCACTATAAATGATAACTCTGGGTAATTCGACACATGGCCTTTCGTAACCAACATGCCCCTTGGGTGGACGAGGAACGAAATTCCGCCAACAAGCGTATGTTGCCATGCGCGAAAACAGCGAATTTGGATCTCTGCGTATCATGTAATTATAAGGCACACACGTAAGTCGAAACTGCCTTTTGCCTGGTACTAAACAATTGCACAAGACCTAACACAACAGGAGTTACGGTTCGCGGAGCTGAAATATGCACGTCCCCTCGCTAGTTCTTCACGCACGGCCACTCACCGGGCAACTGCGTCACAGATATCTCGGCCCCTTCTACGACGTCCGCCTCGTTTAGTTGACACACTTCGCTCTAACGATTACTGCGACGCCCCGTGCATAATGGGCGGCCGAAAATTGGATGCCGACGAATGCAGCCGACGTACGGCGGGAAGGAGCTAGCGTTTTGTGCGGCCTATAAATGGACGGTGCGTATTATAGGCGGCGTTATCGCTGGTGTCGGATTTCCTGCCCGCAGGGCTAAAAGGCCGGTTGCGAGGGTGGATAGAGAGGAGGGGGGGGGGGGGGGGGAGCCAAAGACAGCAATTTTCGAACGCGGAAATTGTCATTATGTGAACGACCCGACAAAGACAACCGGCCTCCGATCCTCCGGCGGCTTCTTTATCGTGCCGGGCAGCCCACGGTTAGACGTGTGTATGTATATATATATATCTTGACGTCTCTCTCAGTACGGGGTGTCGATAGCGCCAGACAATAAAATGCTTCTCGACTGCTGCCGAACAGCCGCTCAGTGTTCTTGTAGACAGAGACATATTCTGACCTGCTACGATAGCTATCGTCCACTAGATGCCAGGACTGAATGGCACCTGCGTGTGTGCGCACGAAAGAAGGGGAAAGTGGACAGAGAAAGGGACAAGATCAGCCAGAGACAGTCGCAGTTATTCCAGACGAACAAGAAATGATGCTGGTGCAAAGACATCGCAAGTTTCGAAGGGTAATTTAACTGTGACAGAGGGTACGTCTAGGAATTGGACCTTTGGTAGCGTGCTCAAAGGAGATCTTCCGCGACGAGCGTCTGAGGAGAAGCTCTTTTCTGGAAACGGTAACCGCTGTAGTTTACGCAGATAAGTGGGGAAAATGTCTGGTTAGAGACGGGCTTATTCGTGCGTAACAAGCTGCGGTATGCCCCGATGAATTCTGCGCACGCGGCTTGCACGTACCGAACGAGCGCGCGCAGAAGCAATTTATCTGCGAAAGAGGCACACGGGTCGTCGCGTGTGCTTCTGCACACCTGACCCGCCATCCTTAATTTTCTTCCAGCGATCGCAACGCGGCCGGTTCTCAAGCTGGACGCCGTTCCGCAGTAACAACCGCTCCGTGCGGAAGCGATCGGAGGGTTATGCCGCTGCTTGCGCGTGTGTGGTATAAACAGGCAGGGTATTCGTTAGGCGCCCATACATACACATGCACAGCCGGCGCTGCTCGCGAATGGGACGTCGTGGCTTCGAGGCGGCGCGTGCTCTACGCCGCGTTGGGAGCTGTGCGCGCGGCCCAAATTTCTTCCGGCGTCACTTCCTGGCGCGTTCCGGCGTCGACCGTGCACCTTAACCGCGAGACGCTGCACTGCCACCCGCTCCCTCGGCCGGACTTTTCTCTTCTGCGTCGCCCTCCCCACCGCAGCAAGTAGGCTTGCACCTCTCCTTCTGCGAAGCCCCTTGCCCGGACAGTGCACACGCTCGTCTTCGGCAGCGCGAACCGAGGTCACCGCGGTGCGCGTTTCCTCTCGGCACGATAGCCCCGATTCGCGGCTACGACGTCGGCGCCCGAGAAATGCCGCAGCTAATCGTTCACTCCTTCCTGGCGGGCAGGGCTCCGGCACTACGGCGAGGATGCGGCGCAGTGGAAGGCGCATCGCACCATCGGAGCCTCGGTGTATGGGCCACTAATGGATGTGTTACGGATCCGCCCGTCCTCGAACCAGTGCACACTGCTTTGATACGCTCAGACCACTGCGCGAAAGGCTATTTATTCGAGACGAGTTTTACGTTTTTAGATTTAGACAAGACAGTGGCTCTAGCTGAGTTACTGACAGGCATTTTCAGCAGCTTTTGTCTTCAAAACGATGCTTCCGAGGAGCGGAAGCGTGTAAACACGGGATGCAGACCTATATATGCACTGCAAGAAAGCCTGGCGCATCAAAGGCAGCAGTGCCTCGGCTAAGGAACCGAAGAAAAAGACACTCCTCTCTCGGTGAACGAATCTTATACCAGAAGGAAATAACTCAGCAAAAGCAAGAGTGACAACTGAGTGTCTACATTGGTGCGCAGATGAGAAATACACGAGCCAAAATATGGATGCATCCGTGCGCTCATGCGCACCCTTCGGGAACGAATGCCCCCCGCAAGACGAATGCATTGAAATGAATTGAAGCGCAGGTTGTGCTCAAGGTTTGCAACATAAGAGACGCGTACATCCCCTCTCCTCTCACCCCTTTCACTGCACTTCTTTCTGAGCGCGCAAGTATCCATTTAATAAGGCTCAGAACTGAAAATTTGATCAAAAGAAGCAGAGACGGATGAGTGCGACCAGATTGACGCCGATAAAAGACCTCCATGCAATGTTGGAACCTCAGGTTGCCGCTGATGCAACCAAAAAAAAAAACAACAACAGTGGTTAAAAACGCGTGTATGGAACGAACGTACGAAGTGAGCACGCTTGCATGCGTCCGTACCCAGGCTCGAGTATGAGCCCTTGCGTACAGCAGTATTTACTCTTCAGGTCGTGAGCATAAATACCCCATTCTGAATACAAAAGAGCCAGAACACAGCTCTAGCGAGTCATCTTAAATGCGGCGCTCCTTTTTTCGGCCAGAGCAATGGGCAGAGCGTCCGCACAACCCCGCCCGCCACGAGCGTTGTCAGCGGTCCCTGTAATCTGCTCCGTTAATTTATTCTTATCGGTCCCTAAAGAGTCCTTGCACTCTTCAGTGAGCGTCGTGGATGTGATCCGCTGCACCCGGTCATCCAGAGGAGGCAAATCACGGGGAACCACAAGACCCGTGTTTATCCTTCTCCTGGTGCCTACACGATGATGATCTGCAAAGTGAACACTGTTGCGACCTCACAGCATGACGTGTCCAACTCCCTTCGTATTCGCGCCGTTATACTCACACAGGCGCAGTATACAAACACACTTGATAGTTGGGCTGTGGATGAATTTATAACACAGAGTTTCAACACTACTTCCAAACCAGTTCCATGCAGCGCAGTCGAACCCAGAGCTGCCTTGAGTCCTCATATCCGACCCCTAAATCGGCAAGACTATGGCGAACCAATGATTGAACAAACTATCGTCGCACTCGTTGAGACCCATTACCATGCTACCGCTGTTCTGATAATCAGGGGCGAATCCAAGACGACCCGCAATTGGCAGGGTGCTCCGTGCTGATCAGCCCCTTCCAAGGCATTTCTTGCCTGTGTGTGCACGTATTGTAGAAGAACTTCTTGCTGGGCGAGTTGGTGCATAGCTTTCTTGGTATGGCGTTGCGCACAGGACGAGACGAACACAGGAAAGAGTAGGACGACAGAAGGAAGAAACACGTGTGCACGTGTTTCGCTTCACTTTTTTTCAGCGTCATCCGGAGTAGCTTGCCAGTTAGACTACCAGGCTGACGTGTCCAGTGATCATTAAAGAGTGCCTCCGCCTCCTCCATCACAGTAGCCGACAAGACTTTTAGCCCCTCGTCGGCTGACGCCATTTTCACTAGCCTTCCCAACAATGCACACCGTAAAGGAAAAGAACAGGGCAGCTTGTTCATATAGTTCGTGTCTGCTTTGCAAAATGCTTACAACGTGCCCAGCCGCGGGTAGCGCGATGAGAAAGCTTTTCCTGCACAAAACTGGTCTCAGTCGAGGTGCTGACTTGAATACAGCTTCACGCTCGCTTCCCGCGGCGAGTCCTTATTCTCACCACGAACGGTGGGGCGTGAGGAATAATTTGCGTCCAGCATTCTGTGAACGCGGAGATATTGCGCACTGTTGTCTGTGCACTATTCACTAAAGAAAGTGCAGGATTGAGAGATGTTTGCTTATGCGCCATATATCTCTCAGGGCGTTGGAAACACATCGCGAGCCGAACGACTCTCGCCGCGCTCTCCGCATTCGATGCACGCTGACTACGGTGCAGAAGATGGTGGCTGCGTACACCTTGTACTTTCGCTGCATAACCACGTGGTAGACGCGAATTTTCCTGTCATTTTTGCACGTGCACGAACAAACGGGTGCAAGCTTTACAATCCCGAGTAAACTGGAGCGCGCACATGCCTCGTAATAAGGATCGTTCAGCCCTGGCCATAATATATAACCGCAGGAACAAGGCAGCGAAATCAGCAGTAAGGTAGTACATCAGTTCTTCTTGGAAGTTTTACTACTGTAAACTCTCGCCACCTATTGCAAAGGAGATGAGGACGCAGAGATGCAACGACTAACGAACTGTCGTCACCCTCATTAAGACTCACTAAAATACGGCTTCGCGCGCTACCACTGAAAGGTCAGCGGAGAGAGAACTTTAGTTCGCGTGCCACGTCCCGCTCGTTTGTTCAAGTCGGTGGGTCGAGGCTGCACCTCGGCTGGGCGATGAATTCACCGCGACAAACAGTCAAAGCAGGGTGCTCTTTACGTGCCTCTCGTTCTTAGACGAGCGGGCAGGTTTTAGAGAGGAGGACCAGCACTTCTGGCAGAAAGCCTAACAGCGCACCAGGACCTAATCACTGCAGCCGCTCAAGCCACCAAGAAACTCGCGCGGGTAGGCCCTTCTTTTCTTGTTTTTCCGACCGTTTCGGTTCGGGCGACTTGAGCGCACTTTCCGCGATATTTACTGGAGCGGAGCTCGTGCACCCACAACGACCCCCGAATTCAGCCTCCGCTCGCTTTCCTAAACTAGACGTCTTTCCGCTTGTGCGGGAACGAAACAAAAGCGCGGAAAACAATTACTGCTCCCAGAACGAGCTCAATATATACTTCGCCAACATATCCTACAAACCTCCGGACAAAACTGCAGCTTGCGATGCGGGTGCAGAAAAATAAAATGTTGACAAAACAAGCGGGTTTAGAGAAAAAAAACCAGAGTGGACGAAATAAACGACCAAGCGGTATATATAAAGTGAGCCAAGGGAAGCACTGTTGGAAGAAACATAAGTGGTAAGACAAAAGGAGGAAACAATGCGCCAAGAAAGCAGTAAAACAAGCAACGACCGAAGCGGCCGTGAGGAATAGGTGCGTAGGAGGAGGCGGCGCACAATCAGGAAGCACATCGCCGCAAAGCACGCTCGCCCCTACCTGTCTTCCCGTCTGAGGAGAAGAAGCCAGAGGAGCCCGACACGCGCTGCTCTAATCCGGCGCGATCAGATGCTTCCTCCTCTGCGAGCACGCAACGGCAGACGGCGAAGAGGCTCGGGTGTGTGTGCGCGGAGAAGAGTGGAAGATGCCCCAGGAAGCAGAACGGGCCGATCAGCCTCGTACGGTGCGGAGGAGGCTTCTTCAATGCCGGCAGCAGCGCGCTGTAACGGGACCGGCTCCGACAATGCCACCGCTCACTGTACGAGGGCCTCTTCCTAGACGGCCGGCTGAATCAGTCGGCCAATTTGGACATCGCGATGTCTGGCGTGGTCCTTACGTAGCTCTTCTGGGTGTCCTCGACTCGCTGTCTGCGGCTGGACGGCACGCGGTGGCGTTTAGACACCTGGATAAGCGCTGAAACTCGGCGTGCGGCGGAGGCGTTCTTCCCGCTGTCAGGCTCCGGATGGGTTGTTACGTAGGCGTCTGTTCTTCGTCAGCGATTGTTCTTGAGCGGCAATCGTGGTGAACGAGTTGGCATACAGCCTTAATTTGTTTATGTAAACAGTCTCTTGTCAAGCTTTCTTGAGTTTGGTATTTCACCGACCATCCAATACAGCTGGAGCGCGAGGTAGGTTGTTCACGCTGGCCTCGATAATTAAGAAAAATCGAGGCCGGTGTTCTACAGTCCGTCGACGTCTCGCCGCATCGGCGAGCAAACTTGACGAGAGACGATATGCTCAAAGATCGCGCCAATGGATTCTTGGAAATTTGCTGTACTTCAAGGAACTCTCACCAACCGTTCATTAAACCTCACTGCGTGTCACTGAACTTGCAGTAGTAGCTAACGCAGAACGAAGCACCAACAACCTACAACACCAGCACAGTACCATATATCCCCCGCTGTTACCGGCAATCACTCCTCTGCACTGTGGAAGAGATCGCCTCCGTTGGAAGAATGTTCTAGCTAGCGGGCAGGTCCAGAAGGCGCTTCAACCGACGAGCACGGTGTTCTCTCTCCGAAGGTAGTATTCGCTGAATCATCCAAGGATAGCGGTGCTGGACCACCCCGCCGACCGTAGAGACGTGGACGGATTCACAGGGCGTCTCCGTGCACTCTCGAAGAAACCACTCCGCAGGGAAGAGCGCTGCTGCTGACAGCCGTGTTCGGATGCACACAGTTCGAGTCGCGGCGTGTCTTCGGCGTGACCCAGCTGCGTGTGTGGCTGCGCGGAGCACCGTGCGAGCGAGACCTGCCGCAGACCTGCTGCCCGGCTGACTGGCACTGGGAGCACGAGCGCGTAACCGAAAGGAACGAGTGCACGCCGCGATGGGCTGCCGGACTGGACGAGGGGTGGGAGGAGGAGAGCGCCGGTCGCCGCCGCCACTCTGCCAGCGAGGGATGCTGCTGCGGCTACACGGCCGCGCCTTTCTTTGTGTTTTCTTTTTCCGCCAGGGGCGAGGAGAAGGGATGCGCCAGACGACCGGCCTCGCTCCGGCGGCGCCCTGCGCGTGCATCCAGCAGGGAGGGATGCATGGTCAGTGGCGTGGCCGGCCGCAGGAGAAGAGCGGAAGGCTGCGAGTGCGCGCTGTGCCGGCACACTGGCTGAAACGAGAGATGATGATGAACTTGCGTGGGAACGTCAAGTTCCGTTGCGCCCGCAGGACGGTTTTTAGCGGCCGACCTTTGCCGGAACTCCCCCACACTGCAGTCGTCATTTGCAAGGGTGTGCTACATAATCGGCCGGCGCCACACCGCGTGGTAATAAAATTGGTGCGGAGGAAAGAATTGTTTGTTTAATGCTTCTAGAGCAGCTGTGCGAGTTTACGCTCTCGCACCTGTGGCAACACAATTAGGGCCTTCGAGCGGAGGGCAAGTCTAGGCAACCTAAAGACGCGAGGAAGGCGGTGACTAGTCACCGAGGGTATCGCTGCTCGTAGACTCACGTCGGCTGAGAGCAGACGTAACAGAGCACCTGATAGCATGCTACATACGAGTGAGTCAATCGCATTCTGGCTAGCCACGCGCCCACAACTTTCATCCGAATATGCACTGAAGACAGTCCATAGAGGATGACTTGTCAGGGGACACATTCATTCGAATGTTTTCGAGGTCTTATCTGGCACAAAGCATCCTTTGTTCGAGATAGCTGCTGCCGGAGCCAAACTAAATGCACGAGTGAAATCAGAAAAAACTCGCAGCATCGGCAGGAAAATTTCTCGTGAATGTAGGCATCGTCCACCAGCACACTGTTCGAAACCAGCCGCCAGATTGACTTTGTTAGACCGAAGTGCGAACACCGGCCTCCGTCCCCGCGTTTTGGACATCGGAAGTGGGGCGACGGGGCTAAAGGAAGCGCTCCTTCGAAGAACTCTAGAACTGCTGTGAGCCAGCACTGTTCTCTTCAAAGCCCGTACGACGAGCATTCGCTTCAATGTTCCCAAGAAAAGGGATGCCGACTCCAGGAAAAGTGATTTGACTATTACATAGGGAACCATGCACATGGACTTCCTTTTTTTTTTAGCATGAGCATAATAAATGTAGTAAGTGTATGCGCGTAAAATTGCCTGAAAATCTGTTATTATACTTCATCGCTCCTCCGGAGCTCGTGAATCGAAAGTAGAAAAAAAAACGAATAAGCGGCAACACCGTTTAAGAGCTCCTTGCGAGCAATCCGGACTTCCGTCGGACAACAGCCTTCGGGTGAAAGTGAAGAAGGGACTGGCATTCAGCGTTCCTTCAAGTGACTGCTTTCAACGGCAGGCGGGGGTATACGGGGGCGTAGCGAAGCAGTCGAGACGGTAGCTGCCGCCGAAAAACAGGGTTCTTCGCCTCTTCCTGCAGAAAAAAGAATCCCCGCTTCCACGCCGAAGCCTCTGCCGTGAATAGCCGGCCCGATCTCCACTCGGCGCGTATACTATGCCACTCGTCTGAAGCGGTAGCGCATCCGCCGCTTCCTAGTCGCGCCGCGTGCTCGGCGGCTAAGCTCCGCTGCACGCCATTTTTCGCGGGGAATGCCCTGCGAACACGGAAGAAAGGGAAGCGGCCCGCAATGCACGCTGCCGCCATCGCATCATCAGTGGGTACGGCCTCGCTTTATACCGGCTTCGCCACGAAGCTCTCATCTCCGCGTGTGTGTTGCCTTTCTTGCCTCTTACTTTATCTCCAAATCCTTTCCCGCTGCTCTTGAACCTCGTCGAGGGGATTAAAATAGCTCGCCAACAACTCTCCGTAGACAAAGGAAAACGAATAGTGCATACATATATTGAGGGGGATGCGAGCGATAGCGTCAGACGGGGCTTTGCAAGCCGGCAGTTTTGCCCCAATCGCTCCCAGTTCGAGTCACCAGGATTTAGCTGCCGCCGTTGCGCAATAGATCACCTGCAGCCACAAGCGCGACAGCGGGTGCAATGCGAGCGATTAAGACACCTGCGGCTCAACATGTGCGCAGCGGTCTCGAACAGGACGCGTGTGGAGGGTAGAGAACCACGACGACTCGCGACCGACGCGTGTACCGCTAGCGCGAGAAAGGGTCAGTCTCCTTCTTTGCGGCCTCCTCACGAACACAGATGTTGCAGTTTATTATTAATGTAAATGCGCTAATAAGACGGAATTTTATCGTGGCTTCGATTTCGATGAAAGCGAAATGCAAAATACGCCTGTGTACTGCGCGATGCCCGTGGACATCAGAGAATCTCAGGCGGTGGAAATTAATCCCAAGGCCCCCACTACGGTTACTGTTTCTTCACCACCACCCCCTCCCCCTCTTCATCCCTTCCTTCACGATGCGGTTCGGCGTCCATTCTAAGGCAGAGGGTGGTAGGGCCAAAGGGCATGCGAGAATAGCGTATACCTGTCACAAACTCCCAGAAGGCAAGTGTCCGCTAAGAATTTCAAAAGTAGCCTCGCTACCGCGCGCCTCTTGTTCAGTGGGCCTTCAAGGAGCACTAGGTGAGCGGCGGTGTCCGGTGACACATTCCACATCCACAGGCTGCGCAGAAATGCCTCAAGCAACCAGAAAGACACTTAAATTTGCCTTTCCAAACTTTGTCGTAATGAGTTATGGCATTCAGTCTCGACAAGATAATCGTCGTGCACATTGAACTTTGGGCGCTCGAGCTATTGCTGGCACGAGGTAAACCTGTTGCTCCGTATTTCCATGACGGTGCTTCTCATATCCCAGAGTTCCCGTAAAACAATCTTTGTGTGGAGTGTGCATCACTGGAAAGCAGGCTGCGCTATTTTCTCAATCCTTATTACGGGTCTAATCCATTCAGCCTAGCGCAAGACAACAATGAGTGCGTTCTACGGTTCAATGATTTGTCGCCGCATTCTGCCTCTGGGTATACGGAGTTAATAACATTGCGCTGCTTTTATCTCGCAGCGGTGTAATTGATCATTGCACAAAAATTTTATTTCACATTCCGGTCGATAATCTTTTATCACCCAAGGTAGCCAGAAACTTGGAACACAATACAAGCTCGTTCGCTCGTTCGAGTTTCTCGTCAACTGATGCCAGACGTCCGGCTGGCCCCGTACATAACGAGTCACACCCAAGTATAGGAAGATGAGGCACGGGCAGCATTATTGCTGCGCCGGATACTCACCGACCGCCATCTCGCACCTGCGTACCTCACAATGCAGCACCCACAAAGCCAACAAAGCGCTGTGCCTATTATGCAGCACCCTTAATTGGAGTTATTCGCCATTAAAGGATAACAAAAAGGGTGACCCCATCTGCACGATGCAGCCATACATAGGCGGCGACGGCCGGTGCCATGCGATGCAGGCCGTGTAATAACAGGTCGTGGCGACCAAGCACGTACGGTCCCCCCGGCGAGAACCGGCGGGGACCGTAATTGGCCGTGACCCAGAGAGCTGCATCGGTCCGCTAAACGAAAGGGGGCGAACAGGAAGACGCGCTTACAACGTCCGTCCATATGCACGAGCAGCGCTTGGCACCGCTCGATGACCTTCATACACCAAACAGCGCTGCGCCCACTGCCCGTGCACATCCTTTAAACTTTGTCTGCAGCTACAACGGTGCAGCGCGCTGAGACCTGTAGGGCTGCCGCCCGCGAATCGATGGCGACGATCACAGCAATTTTCAAGCATGAAGCGAGTTGTATGATCGGCTGTAGCGCGTGTGCCGGTCAGTCCTGATAGGTAAAGAGACGGAGTACCAGTCAGTCACGAAACGCACTCTGGTGCTGTTTAGCATGATTCACTCTGCCACCCTATGTAGCCCTTCAGAGGGAGCTAGGTGTCGTCTTCACCAAATGTAGCCAGAAAACGGGGTTTGCTTCTCAGGTGCATAGAGGAGCCCTTACTGCTCCCCTAAAGATCAAAACGTCTTGAAAGGTGATGACAAGGGCTCTCTTTACTTTACACAGGTGTAAAGCTTAAGGCATGATTTAAGTGATTCACTACACGGCTAATAAATGAACCCCGTTGCCTGGCTACTTTTCGTAATGGCAAATGCACATTTGCTGCCCTCTAATGTCGTATATGTGCCGAGTGTGCGATGCAGTGAGTACAAATGCCAATTATTTTAGTTTGACGAAGAACACGAAATAATCGTAGCAATGTAGAAACTACAATTGCCAACATATTTCCCAAACCAAAGAGCCCAAGGGTCAGCTGCAGAAGGCATCGTTTCAGGTTGCTCGCTGCAAACCCTAACCACTTCGGCAAGAAACTAAAAAAAAACGCAAATTTTTCAGCGACCCTGGTGCAGGTAACGAATTGATTTTGAATTTCATTTTTTGTACATAACTGAACATGTGCGTGCAGTATTATATTGTTCATACATTCATAAATTAGCATAATTTTTTAAGCCTGACTGTGAAGCAACAATACATGTGTCGATAAATCTACGGGTTTCTACATTTCTACAATACAGCGGCCATTAAAGACTGAACAGAGGAAGTTCAGAACTTTCACCACACATTTTCATCGCCTCGGCTTTGCGGCGGCAAATATGTGTAAAAATATAAATGCACAAATAGCAGCTATGCAGTGATTTGTGGCAACGTGCAAGCAGAACACAAGACTAAAAAAAAATCGGAGGGTACACTAAGCTCCGCCTTAAGGGTATGACGCGATAGCGTTAATGGGTTAGTGCCCACATATATGTGGAATTGGTCATTCTCGACGTTACGTTCATAGGTCCCCGGCGGTCCTCGCACCACTCCTGGTACAGTGGTGCAGCGGATAAGCGGTGCGCCACTGCCATGCGTGAGGCTTGTGAGACGCAGGCTTCCCTGCCCGAGCCACCTCTCGCGACCGATCAATAATTTAAGTGCCACCTGTCACGGTGGTCAGTTTCCTCACAATCCGGTGGGCAGGTTGCGATAACACCACAAGGTCGCGTGACCTAGGTGGACCGCCGTGGTTGCTTTTCTCCGGAGATCTTTCGCTCACAACGCCGACGACACCGGACTTTCTGGAGAACGGGAGCCTTAACGCTACCTCGCTTACAGAATAAATAACAGCAGGGCAATACCGAAAAGAAGTGCCGCTAATTCCACTTCAGTTACCCTGGCCGCAAAGCTCCTTCGGTCGCGTCGCCGGATATCGTGACTGGTCAGCGCATGGGCGCTGGCCGATGATACTACGAACAGATCTGCCTGTGCCGCCGCGGTCGCTTAGTGGTCATGGCGCTCGGCTGCTGACACGAAAGACGCGGACTCGAACCCGGCAGCGGCAGTCGAATTTCGATGGAGGTGAAATTTCAGAGAGCCTTGTCCGATGTCAGTGCACATTAAAGAACCCCAGGTGGCCGAAATTTCCAGGGCCCTTCACTACGGCGTCTCTCATAGCCTGAGTCGCTTTGGGCGTTAAACCCCCACAAACGAAACGAACGAAGGTCTGCCTGCTCAACTGGAGTTCTGATGTGGTGCAGCCAGATCTGCACCTTCCATAATGCTGCATAGTTTTAAGTGGGACAGCGTTTGGACGTCCGAGGAACATCCAGGAAGCCGTCCTCGGATGCTACGCGGAACCATCATCACGGCTGCTGCGGTGGTGGCGGCTCCGAGCGCATGATGTGCATGACCCCCCTCCCCCTTCCCACTCCCACACACACCCGGCCCCTTCTTTTTTTTTGCGCGCGCTTCATTCAGATGTAGTCGGTGCTTAATATTCTTTTCGGTTGATCTCGCCACCGCAGTAAGACAATGCGCTCAGCAGTCGGCCTTCCCTCTCAGATGGGCCAGCGCCCTTTCCAGAGCGGCTTTTGTTGCATCATCACATGGAGGTCCGGCGCCGCCGATAAGGACGAAGCCGCCGGTGCGCGCCAAAGGTGGAAGCACAATGAGTGGGCGTGTGATTTGTGGCTTGTCGGCAGCGGCGCGGGCAGCGACGGCCATGCGAGATACGAACCTTGAAAAAGAGGTTCACGGCCTGACCCTCACGTGTTGCGGAGATCGTTATTCATTTGCCGCCCATAGTACGTGGTTTACAAGAGAGCCTCGTGTTCGTTTTTTTTTTCCTTTGCTGAGGAAGACGAGACTTGATAGATGTACGCGTGCACAGATACACGACTGAGTCTTAAATAAAGACTCTTATTTCAAGGCGGCGATGCAGGAATTTTCAGCACAGGCAGAAACAAGACCGAAGGACGGATGTGCTTACATTCATACTCAAGTGTAAAGATGGTGCGGGCGGTATTAGTGAAGTTCGAGGCTTCCTTTATTTTTAACCGGTTCTTTTTAACCCTCCACGCCAAAACAACATAAGCAATAAACATACATGTGAGAGTAAACAAATTTTATTCTGGCAACGAAATGCACACGAAAACATTGATAATTTCATAGGAACTGCTCGAGGTGCTCGGATCGGAACGTGCCAGGAGCCAGATATTTTCTGCGGCGGATTCTGTGCTGGACTTGGGTTCAGTATAATGCTCCTTTCCTAGCACAGACTAGGCCGACTAGTGTACGCCGTCCAATATGGCCGCTGTGCCGGCCTCATTCTGCTAGAAGCTGGTTTCAATAAAGTAAGAAATGCCGCCAGCGGAGGACGGTTGGAATTGCGCGCGTTTCTCTTGCCGGCAACCGTTCTTTGTTGGGAGTCTTCAAAATAGCGGCGGTAAAGACTTAAAAAAAAATAGTTGTAGTCCTTTGGGAGTGTGTACCTTTCCAGTTTCAATCAATACTCCCGTCGAGTTGTCTGTTAACTGCAGATGAAATCTCCGAAGACTAGATATATGAGCAATATAATCAGCTTATAGTGGCCTAATGTTAAGTAAGTCGGTTCGTTCGATTCATTCGTTTCGTTCGTTTATGGGGGTTCAACGTCCCAAAGCGACCCAGGCTATGAGGGACGCCGTAATAAAGGGCTCCGGAAATTTCGGCCACCTGGGGTTTTTTAACGTGCAATGACATCGCACAGTACACGGGCCTCTAGAATTTCGCCTCTATCGAAA